>NC_141009.1:25446165-25914386 GCF_052327205.1 Somniosus microcephalus | reverse complement strand
CCTCTCTCTCTTTCCCCCTCTCTCTCTCTCTCTCTCTCTCTCTGTCTGTCTGTGTTCCCCCACCCCCGCTCTGTTTCGAGGAGGGGAGCATTCAGCCCTAAGAGTTCCTACTTAGGTAAGCTACCAAAAAATTGCTGGAGCAATACCCCAAGGTAAATTGGAACTTTCACGAGTGGTAAGAAGAACATTGGAAGGGAGCGTACATTTTGATACTTGTGACCCAGTTGGTGTGAAGCTTTTGACATTTTCAAATAATTTTGTTGACACTGATATTACAGTACCCACATTCAGAAAAAATAAATGTTTCCCTCTTTTTTTTTTGTGTTTCAGTGTTGAAGCATCTCCGGCAGAATGTTGCAAACATGCCAAGATCTTGGAGAATACACAGTTTGTGGATGGCTACAAGCAGCTGGGATTCCAAGAGACATTGTATGGTGAATTTTTAAATCGGCTCAGAGAAAACCCCAGACTCGTTGCCTCATGTTTGGTTGCTGGGGAAAAGCTTAATCATGAGAGCACCCACAGTGTCATCCTTACAGTATTTACTGCCCTTTATGGTAACTGCATTATGCAGGACGATGAGAGCTATATTCTGCAAGTGTTGCGTTACCTGATTGAGTTTGAACTGAAAGAGAGCGATAACCCTCGGCGGCTGCTTCGAAAAGGTGCTTGTACTTTCAGCATTTTGTTCAAACTTTTTTCAGAGGGGCTGTACTCTGCGAAGCTCTTTTTGACAGCAACTTTACATGAACCGATTATGTTGCTGCTTGTTGAAGATGAGGATCACTTGGAAACCGACCCAAACAAGCTCATTGAAAGGTTTACACCGGCACAGCAGGAAAAACTTTTTGGGGAGAAGGGCACAGAGCAGTTCAGACGGAAAGTGCAGGAGATGGTAGAGAGCAATGAAGCAAAGCTAGTCGCTTTAGTGAACAAGTTTATTGGATATCTCAAACAGAATACTTACTGCTTTCCACATAGCTTGCGTTGGATTGTATCACAAATGTATAAAACCTTGTCTTGCGTGGAGGGGCTGGATATTGGGGAGGTGAAGGCCATGTGCACGGATCTGTTGCTTGCCTACTTTATTTGCCCAGCAATTGTGAATCCAGAACAGTACGGGATAATTTCTGATGCTCCAATCAATGAAGTGGCAAGATTTAACTTGATGCAGGTAAGATTACTTTTGCTTTTTAAATAAATTGCCAAGATTTCATCAGTTGCTCTTTAATATTTATCTTCCACATTCTTAGTGATAAAATTAGGAATTCCAGCCTCACCGATTATTTAAAACTAGATACAGGAAACTTTTTTTTATCTGGCACCGACGTGGTGCCGGTTCATCAAAAATTCCGGATAACCGAGAGCTATAGTAAAAGATACGGAGAGTTGAGAGCTCCGTATAAAGCAACAAACCCTGTTGCTTAGCAACAGGTGCAGAACAATGGCCGCAAGTTCCAAGCGTCTCTGTAGCTTAGCAACAGCTGCAGCCACACCCAATTGCACAGCAACAGATTGAGGAAGGCAAGTAATATGAAGTAAAACTTGCCTGAACCTACTCCTGAATTTTGCCGGTTAACAGAGATTTCCAGTTATTTAGGTGCCGGTAAATCGAAAGTTTCCTGTACTGACATTACTAGTACAGTGTCAGGAAAGTGCATTGTGGAAAATCATTGCCTGAGATCCTGTTGGAAAGATTCAGCTTTTTGTTACAAATTCCAAGCGGAATTAGCCTTTGGTGTGTTGACTGGTGTTTTGCCAGCGAATTTCTCACCAGTGAAATTTAAAATATGGTGTTACATTAAATGTCACCAAGCCATAAAGGGACAGCACATACTCGCTTGGACTCCATTCATTGATTTATATTTCTCTCCTTTCCCCCAGCACCGTGAACAGGTACTTGTACTCGATTGGTTGCTAGCCTGATGCAGTAATTGCTTGAAGGAAAATTATTTCATTCCAGAAAAAAATCCTGTGTAGTTGGTGGTTAATTTTCTGTGTGCTTACTTTCTGTCACAATATTTCCCACGTATTTATGTCAATATTTATTAACATTATAATTGCTTACGTTAATATTTAGAATGGAAATCCTTCATGTACGATTACCCCAATCTAGTTGTGGGCTTTTTGCCAGTAGGTTGTGCTGTGGAGTGAGTTCTGGTCTCGATTCTGTTGCCATTTTGTATAATAAAAATTCCCTTTTATATTCATTGACTCGGCAATGCAATGGACAGTTTGCTACGATTGAAGGAAATTTAGAAAACAAAACAACAGGGATATTAACAGTGGTTATTACAGGTTTAATCTTGAGTGCAGTGCTATACATCAGAAAGCTATAAATCCAAAACTGCTGCATAATTGGTTTAACAGTTTTCTATCTAACAGATATAGAAAATTGAAGCAGTCTGCTGTGCAATGGCAAATTTTTACTGTTCTGAATGAGTTCAGATTGGTGCTTTCAATCTGCAGTCCTGGCTACATTGCTGTAAAATGTGTACGTCATTGAGAGGTTCCGATACAAGTTTATAGATTATTTGTAAATTGCATGAAGGCACATTCCATTCAATATGTTTTACAACAGTTACTCTAATGATTACAAGTATAGCAATCACATTACTGTCGATAGGAATCTAAATATTTACCCATCTGCCAATCAGGGATAGACACAGATACCTGGCTATTTCCACAAAACATAACTAAATTAGACCCTAGTGTTGGAGATTGGCTTGATTTCATTTTTGCATGTAACCCTGTTGCTTCTGATAATCTGTCCTTCTGTATGATGGGTATATGTGATGTTCCCACGGATGAATGGATTTATTCAGGTTACCTCTATCTTTGGTTCAAGTAATGATAAAGCAGAAAATAGATTGGATCAAACATCCTGACATGAATCAAAAGCGTGCTAACCGGCTGTGCCCTTTGCTCAGCTTGTCTAATCTTCTGCCAGCGCCACTTCTGGCTTACTCTAAATCTTCTATTGCTCAAAGCACTCTTGGCTTTCTTCATTCTGCAACCTCCACAAGCCAAAGAATTTTAGCTGAGCTTGATTTGATTTGGGGGAAACCATGCGCTGATCACATGCATAACAATGTTGTCGGGACATTGCAGATAGGTGGTTCCGCACATGGTTTCTTAATCCGGCATTATATAAAGCCCCAGGACCTGTGGCGCTGTGGCAATTTGTTTTGCCCAGCTAAACATTTTTTTTTTGTTCCTTGTGTTGGGCTTGCCACTGCCAGAAATTTTGGGATGCAATATTCAGTCTCGAGTAAGTTACGTAAAGTGGACATTAGAACCTTTAAATATTCTGTCAATGCATTGGGTCTGTCTGGGTTGTTTGGTTTTCTTTTCCAGATTTCTTCTAAGAGCTAAAGGTGCTGACACTTGATGGTACCAGGCAACAAACCTTCAGAAAATATCTTGTGCTGTCCCCTTAAGATCAAGCATATAAAAGAAAGGAAAGCTAAAACAGTGGCCCATTCTTTGCTCCCTGTACAGGCATATAGAAAGTAAATAAACAAGAACAACCAATCATCATCTTTGAAGCTGAAGCACAAATGGGAAGTTTACAGTCAAAGCTAACTGATTCAGAAAGGAACAAAGTGTCTTCATTTGAAAGAAAAACTGCAAATCCTGGGAATCTGAAATTAAAACCAGAAAATGGTGGTCAGTCAGCCCATGTAGAGGAAAATACAAATTAACGTTTTCGGTAGAACCCTTTAGAACTGAAAACTTAAAAATAAATGAGCGTTTAGTAGAAAATAAGGGGAAGGTGGAAACAGGAATCTCAATCAGAGAGGAAGTTAATGGGTTGAATGACCTGCAAAATAGCTTAAAAGGAAATTCTTGGATATAAAAGATCATCTCAGATAACCAATGACATTTACTTTTAATAAAACAAAAGAATGTGCAAATAGCTAAGACACAAGAGGCCCACCTGTGGGAAATTGAAAGGGAAAAAAAAACTAAACCTGCAGGTGCTAGTCTAAAATGAAATCTGAAAGATTGGAGTCCTACAAGGAGTGGAAAAACTGGTCAGCACCCAGGTCACAGATGCCAAATTTAATAGATTGACCATTATGCAATGAGTTACCCAGAAGTGCTAATTTTGCAATGAAAATGTTCGCACATTATTCTCCCTTTGTCTCATAGCAGCAGACTTGAGTTGATTTTAAAAAAGCAAATTATTATTTCAATGGGGAAAGATTACAAAATGCTGAGGTAGAGGGATCTGGGGGTCCTTGTACACGAATCGCAAAAAGTTAGCATGCAGGTACAGCAAGTAATTAGGAAGGCACATGGAGTGTTGGCCTTTATTGCAAAGGGAATGTAGTATAAAAGTAGGGTAGTTCTGTTACAACTGTACAGGGTGTTGGTGAGACCACACCTGGATTACCGCGTACAGTTTTGGTCTCCTTATTTAAGGAGGGATATACTTGCATTGGAGGCAATTCAGAGAAGGTTCACGAGGTTGATTCCAGAGATGAAGGGGTTGCATTGGAGGCAATTCAGAGAAGGTTCACGAGGTTGATTCCAGAGATGAAGGGGTTGTCTTATGAAGAATGGTTGAGCAGGTTGGGCCTATACTCACTGGAGTTTAGAAGATGAGAGGGGATCTTATTGAAGCATACAAGATTCTGAAGGGGCTTGACAGGGTAGATGCAGAGAGGATGTTTCCCCTCGTGGGGGAATCTAGAACTAGGGGGCATAATTTCAGAATAATGGGGCACCCATTTAAAACGGAAATGAGGAGGAATTTCTTCTCTCGGGGTCGTGAATCTTTGGAATTCTCTTCCCCAGAGAGCTGTGGAGGCTGGGTCATTGAATATATTTAAGGTGGAGATAGACAGATTTTTGAACGATAAGGGAGTCGAGGGTTATGGGGAGCCGGCAGGGAAGTGGAGTTGAGGCCAAGATCAGATCAGCCATGATATTATTGAATGGTGGAGCAGGCTCGAGGGGCCAAATGACATACTCCTACATCTTGTATTTGATTCTCAGACAAATTCATACAAATGATTACATAGGTTCGCTTTAAAAAAAGTTGGAAGCTATTTTAGCCTCAAATACCATGAACAAAGTTAAAATAAATCACAAATAAAGTAAGCCGCAGACAAAATACTGCATTCTTGTCACAATAACGGCACCCTTTCTTATTTCAATAATCTTTTGACTATAAAAGCGGTTTATTGTTCAGCCCGGGTATGCTACACTTGAGATACAGAAGGTCAAATTCCTGATCACGGAGTGCAGTGCACTGAGCGTGAGTTGAAGTCCTCTGGAGAGAGTGCACCTGAATTGTAACTGTCACAACAGAAAAGTCCAATTTATTCACAATAGTGAAGGTTATTTTACAACAAATCTTGCAGTAAAAAGGAAGAACCCACAAAGAGGAAGTTAATACATTATAGGATTTTGACTTAGTTCCTTTTGATCACATTTGGGTTTAGAAAGGTGTTCTATTCAAAGTGACCATGAGTCAGCATTCATTTTGATTCCAAACTCTTGATTTGGACCTCCAATGAAGCTGTAGTTTTGAGTATTCCAAGTATGACGAAAGGTCAGATTTCTTCTAAAACTTTAGCAAGTATTAAGCTTGTATTTAAAGTATCTCTGCAAGTATGTAATTCAACAATGGCTTTATTTTCCTGCCAAGTATAATTCAGAATGCTCAGTGTTGCCTCAAAGAGCTGTATCATTATTGGTGTGCGGAAATGACTGCACAAACCTGCGTAAATAACTGAAGCCTGACATACAGCAAACTAATCAACTAGCCTTTCACCCAGTGTCGCATCTCTGCTTTTGTGTGCTTCATTCCACTGTACTCTTGTATTTACATTTAAATATTGGCACTAATAGACCATTGGAAAATAAGTCCATACATTTATGATGTGATTCCTGGTTCCTCAACTCGCTCCCATGATGGCCACAACCAGTGACGGATTTGCCAACACTCATAGTTGAAACAAGTGCTAAATTTCTCACATGCTCTTTGCGCATACAAAGACAAAATCTACAATTGAATTGTTGTCATTTTGTAGTTCAAATTGTCATAATATAAAAATTTGACAGTGTAGGAATCGACTGATCCCTAACTGAAGCACTGAGGTCGAGTCAGTTCAATAAATCAACCGAATTTAATTAAACAAGCAAACAAAACAAAAGCATGCAGGAGCAACAGCAAACAGGTCTTTACAGCAGCTTGTTGCACAAGGTCTGACCAAGGGACCTCCCACTCTGTGACATCATGACGTCATCACGTTTCCCGCCGTTCGGGGCATCACGTGACCAACGTGATGACGTCATCGCGTTGTTTCAGGACTTTTACAGAAAGCTTATTTACACTCCGCAAACAAACATAGATGCTGTAACATTGGGTTAAAGACAGTTATGCATTTGTACAGGAGTCCATTGGTGGTTTTGCCACAACAGGCCTATTAATGTGTTTTACAGCAATTCTAGTGATGTGTTGACATCAGAATGCATTAGTTTTGATTATAGATGCTGCAGATTTTTTACATTTTTTAACTTTTCCATAATAAAGAACAGTGGTAGAGGGATTCAGATTGAGATAGTAAAAAAAGTTCCTTTTTGTTTGCATCTTGATAACCTGATGGGCAGCAAGTTGAGGCGCAGGCGTGATTTTAAATGATGCGTGTCTAGGTTATATAGCAAAAGCCTTTGGATCTTGACTGTCTAAGTTTTGGCATGTTCATTTTGTAGCTGATTCTTTCCATTGGTGATGCTGTAATTTACTTTATCATTTTTGCTTCTTTGAACTACACTCCTTTCCCAGCTCGTCTAAGCTTCTGCCAGTGCCACTTCTGATAAGCTTATGAGGTTGGTGAGAATGACTTGAGAAAATATCGGGCTGGGTTCTTGCCACACCCACATGCCATGGCACAGTGTATTGAAGTACTGTTGCATTGTCCTTTCGTAGATCTAATCAAACTTCCCTTTAAATATATGTTGTATAATTCCAGTCACTGGGACCGGCAAAAACTGTAATTAATCCTCTGTTGCTGTACAATACCATCCAGTGGTTTGAATCGCACATGACAATTGATGGGCTTCAAAGAAGAATTTTCTGCTGGTGAAAAGGACTTTAAAATTCAAACTGCAAAGGAAAAGTACAAATGGATAAAGGAGAAAAGTCATCGCCATTTCCAGTAGTCATAAAGGACCTAGCATTTTTTTCAGTCGTACACAGTAAAGACTGCAGTTGGAGTACGGTGTGCAATTCTCCGGCTCCATACTACAGGAAGGATGTTGAGGCAAAAGCACACTACTGTGGATACTGGAAATCTGAAATATAAACAGAAAATGCTGGAAATACTCATCAAGTCAGGCAGCTTCTGTGGAGAGAGAAACCAAGTTAACCTTTGAAATCGTTGACCTTTAGTCAGAACTGGAAAAAGTTAGAGCTGTTAACAACAGTTTTTAAGCAAGTACGGAGGCAGGGAAAGCAGGAGGAGAGGAAGGAACACAAGGGAAGGTCTGTGATCGGGTGGAAGACTGGAGTGATTTACATGATAAAAATGATGATGGGGCAAGGCAAAAGGGGTTGGTAATGGGATAAGTAAAGAAATAAAAGATGGGTCTAGCGGAGCTGTAAATGGCAACAGCAGAATCATTATCGGCACTTGCTGTCTGTAAAAATGGGAACATAACATATAAGAACATGAGAGTGTAGGAGCAGGAGTAGGTCATGTGTCCCCTTGAGCCTGCTCTGCCATTCAATAAGATCATGGCTGATCTAATCTTGGCCTCCACTCCACTTCCCTGCCCGCTCCCCATAATCCTTGACTCCCTTACCATTCAAAAATCTGTCTACCTCCACCTTAAATATATTCAATGACCCAGCCTCCACAGCTCTCTGGGGAAGAGAATTCCAAAGATTCGCTCCCTCTGAAAGAAGAAATTCCTCCTCATTTCCAATTTAAAAGGGTGCTTCATTATTCTGAAATTATGCCCCCTAGTTCTAGATTCCCCCACGAGGGGAAACATCCTCTCTGCATCTACCCTGTCAAGCCCCTTCAGAAACTTTTATGTTTCAGTAAGATCCCCTCTCATTCTTCTGAACTCCAATGAGTATAGGCCCAACCTTTCTTCACAAGACAACCCCTTCACCTCCAGAATCAACCTCGTGAACCTTCTCTGAACTGCCTCCAATGCAAGCATATCCTTCCTTAAGTAAGGAGCCCAAAACTGTATGCAGTACTCCAGGTGTGGTCTCACCAATGCCCTGTACAGTTCTAACAGGACTTCCCTACTTTTATACTCCATTCCCTTTGCAATAAAGGCCAACATTCCATTTGCCTTCCTAATTACTTGCTGTATTTGCATGCTAACTTTTTGTGATTCATGTACAAAGACCCCCAGACCCCTCTGTACCTCAGCATTTTGTAATCTCTCCCCATTTAAAAAATAATTTGCTTTTTTATTTTTCCCACCAAAGTGGATAACCTCACATTTTCCCACATTAAACTCCATCTGCCAGATTTTTGCCCACTCACTTAGCCTATCTATATCCCTTTGGAGATTCTTTGTCCTCCACACAGTTTGCTTTCCCACCTATCTTTGTATCATTAGCAAATTTGGCTACATTACATTCGGTCCCTTCATCCAAGTCACTAATATAGATTGTAAGTAGTTGAGGCCCCAGCACTGATCACTGCAGCACCCCACTAGTTACAGTTTGCCAACCTGAAAATGACCCATTTATCCTGACTCTCTGTTTTCTGTTAGTTAGCCAATCCTCTATCAATGTTAATATATTATCCCCAACCCCGTGAGCTCTTTTATCTTGTGTAGTAACCTTTTATGTGGCACCTTATCGAATGCCTTCTGGAAATCCAAATACATGACATTTACTGGTTCCCCTTAATCCACCCTGCTCGTTACATCCTCAAAGAACTCCAGCAAATTTGTCAAACATGATTTCCCTTTCATAAAACCATGCTGACTCTGCTTGACTATATTATGATTTTCTAAATGTCCTGCTACCACTTCCTTAATGATGGACTCCAGCATTTTCCCAATGACAGATGTTAGGCTAACTGGTCGATAGTTGCCTGCTTTCTGTCTCCCTCCTTTCTTAAATAGGGGAGTTACATTTGCGGTTTTCCAGTCTGCTGGGACCTCTCCAGAATCTAGGGAATTTTTGGTACATTACAACCAATGCATCCACTATCTCTGCAGCCACCTCTTAAGATTCGAGGATGCAGGCCATCGGATCCAGGGGACTTGTCCACCTTTAGTCCCATTAGTTTGCCTAGTACTTTCTCCCGAGTGATGGTGATTGTTTTAACCCCCCTCCCCGGACAGTGGCTATGATCTGAAATTGTTGAAGTCCATGTTGAGTCTGGAAGGTTGTAAAGTGCCTCATCAAAAGATGAGCTGCTGTTCCTCGACCTTCCGTTGAGCTTCATTAGAACAGTGTAGGAGGCCGAGGATGGAGAATTCAAATGACAGGCAACCAGAAGCTCAGGGTCACTCTTACGGACTTAACGGAGGTGTGCAGCAAAGCGATCACCCAATCTGCATTCGGTCTCTCCAATATAGAGGTTGTTAAGGCACTGGAGAAGTCAGAGTGCAGATTCTCCGGGATGCTGCCTGATGCAAATAAAGACTTACTAATTTGGGATAAAGGTGTTTTAAAATTAGGAAGGGATGTGATGGGTAAGAACAGACTTTTTCCAGTGACTGAAGGGTCGAGAACAAGCCAGCATAAATGTAAGAGATTGATGATGCAGAGCAGGAGAAAGTTGTTGTTTTTTTAAAGAGGGTGGTGAATCTATGGAGTAAACTACAGGAGTTGATAATTGAAGCAGAGACAATCCCAACTTTTAAGAATAGATTATGTTAGACAGGTGTTTGAAGGAAAGGCAGATAGAGATATGGGAACAGGGTGGGCACATGGGATTAGGACGCTTGTTAACGTGGCGAATAAACACCAGCAAAGCCAGGCTGGCCGAACTGCCTGTTTCCGTGTTGTAATTTCTATGCATTTCTTTGTTATGAAATTGTAAATGCATTGAATATAGATGTTACGTAGTTAGTTAAAGATAATTTTCTGTGGATTTTAAGGGTACAAATGTTATAACATTGTGAAATTTGTTTTTAGGTTGGCCAACTCTTACAGCAGTTGGCGATGACGGGCAGCGAGGAAGCGGATCCACGACTGAAGAACAGTCTCTGCAAATTTGACAAAGTAAGGCAATCGGTACTCTACTGAGATACAATAGTTAAAAGTTGCAAGAATAACGAGGGAGTGTAACCTGTATTGTGAAGACATTGTACAAGAAACTTTCTGATAATTGAAAAAGAAAAGGAATTCTTGCAAATTCAGATTTTACAAAGACATTTTGAATAATTGAATCCTGTTAACTGAGTTAGTTGATGGTCATGAGAGGAGTTGCTAAAAATGTGTCCTTGAGCTCGGAAGGGAAAGAATCATTTCAGGTTCTTATCCTTGGCGATAATCACTCCACCTGAAAAATATACTTGTAATTTTGGATGGAGATAAAATTGGTGAGGACAGCTGTGATGCCCTTCATGATTAAAGAGACTTCCTAATACTTGCTGTCCAGGTAAATATGATAGTTGATCATCTTAGCAAGAGACTCGATGTTTGGCAGGTAATGAAGGTATTTTGACACCTGTTGGAGCCGTACGCCAGCATACTTCATTACCAGCTGAAGAGGAGGGGGAGAAAATTAATGCGATGGGAAGGGGTCACTTGGATCTCATTGAATCTGCAATACCTGTCGTGTTTTTTAAATAATTTGAATGTTATGAACCAGATTGAGATATTTGAGAATTGAACAATGAGCAGGAGAATAATAATGGGGCACCAAGAAAGGAAAGAATAGCTCTAAGCAGCAATAGATGGGTGGGGGTGTGCAGAAATAAAGTAGTAATACTTTAAAACAGTGATGAATTTAAGAACTGTGGTAAAGCTAAGGTACAAATGGACTGCAAGAGTGACCAAGAAAGAAGGGGTTTGAAGCATTTTAACAGACTGAAGAAGAGAGAAAATTTCCCCTCTGTATCAAAACCTCTGCTTGATCACTACCATATTTCATTACCACTATAACCTTAAGTTGACTTTTGTGACCATGCTTACCAAATCTTCTGGTTGTCAGTCAGATATATTTGTTATCCGAGGGTGGCTGCTTCTGTTTTTAAACTAACAATCCAGATCAATAAGAAATGCCATTTACCAGGTTTTCAAATTCGGAATCTTAAAATGGGTACAAGAATCACATGGAGGGCCTCATTTACTCACGTTAGAATTTGTAGAGTGCAGACTTGGGCATCTACTGCTACTCCTATGCAGCTCTATTCTAGGTGACTGGTTATATCAGAGATTGTGTGTAAACATTGAGCTCCACACTCCACTTCACTTGTTAGAGGCTTTTATCAGCAAAACAAAATTGATCCTACACTAACGTTTACCAGTGCATTGTCACATCGTTACCTAATTGTTCTGTTCCCAAGGCAAACTCTTTCTGCTATGATCTCTTCCACCAGTAAAATTAAGATGAAAATGTCAACAATTAACTAAAGTGAAATCTGACTAAGACTTTTTCCAGACTTAACCCTTAACTGTTGTTTCCATAACAGATTTTCCAGGTTAACACGTTGTCTGAACGTGAATGTTTTTCACTTATCCGTTGTAAGATAACAATGTGCTGTGCATTAGAACGCTGTAGTTTAGACATAGGTATTTCTTATCCTTGTTTTCAAATCTCTCCATGGCCTCCCCCCTTCCTATCTCTGTAATCTTCATCAGCCCCACAGCCCCCCCGAGGTATCTGCGCTCTTCTAATTCTGTCCTCCTTGAGCACCCCTGATTATAATTGCTCAACCCTTGGTGGCCATGCCTTCACAGAATCACAGAATCACAGAAACCCCACAGTGCAGATAGAGGCCATTTCGGCCCATCGAGCCTGCACTGACACATTATCCCACCCGATCCCCATAACCCCTACACCAACACATATCCCACCCTATCCCCGTAACCCCATGTATTTAATCCCCCTAACACTAAGGGTCAATTTATCATAGCCAATCAACCTAACCCGCACATCTTTGGACTGTGGGAGGAAACCGGAGCACCCGGAGAAAACCCAGCCTTCTGTTGCCTAGGCCCTAAGCTCTGGAATTCCCTGCCTAAACCTGTCCACCTCGCTACCTCCCTTTTTCCTCCTTTTAAGATGCTCCTTAAAACCTACCTGTTTGACAAGTTTTTGGTCACCTGCCCTAATTTATCATTGTGGATTGGTGTCAAATTTTTTGTCTTAAAATACTCCTGTGCAGCGCTTTGGGACGTTTTACTACATTAAAGGCGCCATATAAATACTTGTTGTATTTCACATCTCTGGCCTGGGTTCAAATCTAGGCAAGACTGATGGGATGAAAGTCGCTTCTGTTTCTTGGCTGTCCAGGTCCTATGTGAAATTAGTTTGTTCAATTTAAAGCTCGTTCTTAATGGGCCTGAGATTGCAACGCAAAACTGCCCATAATTCATTACTAATTGGCTGGCTGCCGCTCAAAGTGCAAAATAGCACCTTCTCTGCGGAAAGAGGCAAGTGAAATCAGAGGGAACAAAGTTCAAGGAGCAACATAGGTAGCGTCCTAAAAATAGGTTATGTGGGAGACCATATCCAGCATGGTGTAGACATACCAAATGAGCTGCATTGCAAAACAATGCACAAAGTAATTGGGTAAATGTCTTTCCCTGGCTCAAAATAAGTAACATCCACGTTTAAAATAGGCAGTCCCTTGTATCAACCAAAAAGCAATAACTATTACCCTTTTTCATTAACATCAACTTCAAAGTCGCCGGTCATAATGCCTCAAGTGCTCAGTTTATTTTGGGTAGAAACAGCTGTGCTTGCTCACTAGTTCGCACCTCATTAAGGTGCACTGAACGCAAGAACAAAGATAAGTAAATAACACATTCAGTGCACCTCGGTGAGGTAATAAAAGGAAGACTTGCATTTGTATAACGCCTTTCATGACCACTGGATGCCTCAAAGCGCTTTACAGCCAATGAAGTACCTTTTGAAGTGTAATCGCTGTTGGAATGTAGGAAATGCAGCAGCCAATTTGTGCACAGCAAGCTCCCACAAACAGCAATGTGATAATGACCAGATAATCTGTTTTTATGTTGATTTGAGGGATAAATATTGGCCAGGACACTGGGGATAACTCCCCTGCTCCTCTTCGAAATAGTGCCATGGGATCTTTTGCATCCACCTGAGAGCAGATGGGGCCTTGGTTTAACGTCTCATCCAAAAGACGGCACCTCCGACAGTGCAGCAGTCCCTCAGCACTGCACTGGAGTGTCAGCCTAGCTTTAGGTGTTCGAGTCCCTGGAGTGATTCTTGAACCCACAGCTTTCTGACTCTGGCGAGAGTGCTAATGTCACTGAGCCACAGCTGACACTGTAATAAAAGAGCTTTATTGATGCAGACTTTTTTATATTTTAGGTTGAGAATCCTGCATTTATGGACTGACCAAAGCAAAGGGAGCACTCTTTTACCATTCCAGTGAATTTGTGCTTGCAGTCAATCAGTTGTAATAAATGGCCCAGATCTAAAAGCTATCCGTTTACATCACTTGTTGAGTCAGTTGTCACAAATCAGTAATTTAAGCAGAGAAACACGTCCTACAGGACTCCAGTCCAAAACAGACTTAACTTGACTGTTAACAGGGCTGAATCCCACAAGTCTATTTTAAACTGAACCCTGAATCGCCACAAATACTTCAGAAGGCAACAGAAAGCTTTAAAAGGCAACAAACTACAAACCAACCGTATCCTCTCTCTGGTAGTCTTTAATGCCGGAACGCTTCCAGTTCTGCTTAGAAGCCACTCGACTATTACCGCTACCATGTTATGCCCACCATCTCTCATAGCGGGCAACTGGCATTCACACAAACGCGCCTGCTATAAGCAGTGGGGATTGTGATTTGACTTCCGATGGACTTCTTTCTTTTGACCTACAAGAATGCAATATATTTTGTCTAATGAACTTTTGCAGAGTTGTGTTGCAGCTTTCTTGGATGTTATTATTGGAGGCCGTACAGTGGAAACCCCTCCCATGTCCTCGGTGAACTTGCTGGAAGGGCTTAGCAGGACTGTGGTCTACATGACCCACAACCAACTTTTAAACTTGGTAAGCACATGTGTTTTGTTCAGTATTTATTTTTTGGCTAGCATTTTTGCAGGTGAGTTGTATCTCACTTTATTTAAGCATGTAACAATATGCAAAATGATTTCATGACTATAATCTGGTGGCATGTAGACTCATATTAATGTTGAATAATCGTTTCCAAGCACACACTATTTTGTTCCATTGATTTTTTTCAACCCTTTTTGATTCCATGGTTGTGCTCAGTTCATCTGGTAACTTGATTCCTTGGATGGTCTACTGAGTATGTAACTAAAAGGCATCCTATTGAATTAATATTTGAGACATTTTTGCCTATCAAAGATTTTTCTCAAATTTGGTAATGTGTTATGTATTATTTTTATAGTCCAGATCTCTCGGGAAACGCATCTGAGTGGGACTCTCGTACAAGTTGTATCCAAAAATAGTTTATTTTTTGTTTTCAATTTTCCCATGTACTGTTCTGTGTTCACATTCTTTTTTTTCTGTCATGACTTTGCTTTTTTCCCCCCTCCCCTTCATGCCTGACCTGATTGCCCCTTAGTTAAGAGGGCAGAGGCATACCATGTTTCCTGCTTGCCAACAGTCCCCCTTGTAACTAGTCACTAGGAGGCGCCAGTGACTGACCCAGGCATGTTTCTCCCCTTTGATTTTCACCACCTGCTGAGGACATTGCCGCGCGTCTTGAGTGGCTGATCACTGGACATGGCTTGGATCTATTGCTAAACGGAAGGGCACATACCTGCATCCATTTCTGCACTGTATCTGAGTAGTTGCCACTGCTCACTATTTCAAAACCTCTTACACTCATTTCACACATAATAGGAAGAAAGTTGCTGAAGCACTGATGTAAACTTTTATTGCATCACAAAACCATACTTCAAAGCCTTTTTTATGGCTTTGATGTTCACATGAACTTTCTTTGGTGACCTTGTTTCTTTTCAGTACAACAAGCTTCAAAGCTTCGTCCAAATGGATTTGTTTACGCCCCTGCCTTATATTCTCCTGCTCCCGTTTCTTCAATGTGCGAGAAATTGAATGCAGAACTAAGCCTTGCATAAACGGGCAGATGAAAACTTAATCTGGCTATCCTAGCTAATGATCTCCGCAGATGACACACTGCATTAAGCAGTTTGATATCCGATGAAGTTCAAAGAGTCGCAATGGCAAGCAGCCATGTTTAAGACTGCCTGCTGACGCTACTGTGGAACTGGGTAAAGCAGAGCACCACGCATGAAGTTCCGATCATCAGCCTCTGAATGCTGACGACAGTTTTAAATTTAGAACTTTATCAAAAGGATGCCTGAATACTTAATGGCATGGGGAAGCTAGATAAACACAGCAGGGTGAAAGGAATAGAAGGTTATGTTGATGGGGTTAGATGAAGAGGTGTGGGAGGAGGCTCGTGTGGAGCATAAACACTGGCATGGACCAGTTGGGCTGAATGGCCAGTTTCTGTGCTGTACATTCTATGTAATTCTATGGACTGTCTAAAAGTTGTGCTTGCCAGCAGTTTTAAGTATATAATAAAGGGGCAATTCAGTTACCAGTAACTGTACAGACATCCTCCTTTTGAAACATTTTTAGAATTATGGAGCAATTGGAAACATAGGGACAGGAGTAGGCCATTTACCCCCTTGAGCCTGTTCTGCCATTCAATGCGATCATAGCTGATCTCTGACCTAAATGCATACACCTGCCTTTCCTCCATATCCCTTATGGTTAACGATCTATCAATCTCAGATTTAAAATTAGCAATTGACCCAGCATCAACTGCAGTTTGCAGAAGAGAGTTCCAAACTTCTAACACCCTTTATGTAGAAGTGTTTCCTAACTTCACCCCTGAAAGGCTTGGCTCTAATTTTTAGACTATGTCCCCTCGTCCTAGACTCGCCAAACAGTGGCAATAGTTTCTCTCTATCTACCATATCTGTTCCCCTTAATATTCCTATCAAAGTGATGGAAGGTGCCATCGACAGTGCTATCAAGTGGCACTTACCAATAACCTGCTCACTGATGCCCAGTTTGGTTTCCGCCAGGACCACTCTGCTCCCGACCTCATTACAGCCTTGGTCCAAATATGGACAAAGGAGCTGAATTCCAGAAGTGAGGTGAGAGTGACTGCCCTTGACATCAAGGCAGCATTTGACCGAGTGTGGCATCAAGGAGCCCTAATAAAACTGACTTCAATGGGAATCGGTGGGGTGGGGGGGCAAATGCTCCACTGGCTGGAGTCACACCTAACACAAAGGAAGATGGTTGTGGTGTTTGAAGCTCAATCATCGCAGCCCTAGGACATCGCTCCAGGAGTTCCTCAAGGCAGTGTCCTAGGCCTAACTATCTTCAGCTGCTTCATCAATGACCTTCCCTCCAACATAAGGTCAGAAATGGGGATGTTCGCTGATGACTGCACAGTGTTCAGTTCCATTCACAACTTCTCAGATAATGAAGCAGTCCATGCCCACATGCAATGTGACCTGGACGACATTCAGGCATGGGTTGATAAGTGGCAGCTAACATTTGCACCACAGAAGTGCCAGGCAATGACTATCTCCAACAAGTGAGAGTCTAACCACCGCCCCTTGACATTCAATGGCATTACCATCACCGAATCCCCCACTATCAACATCCTGGGGGTCACCATTAACCAGAAACTGAACTGGACCAGCCACATAAATACTGTGGCAACAAGAGCAGGTCAGAGGCTGGGTATTCTGCGGCGAGTGTCTCGCCTCCTGACTCCCCAAAGCCTTTCCACCATCTACAAGTAACAAGTACAGAGTGTGATGGAATACTCTCCATTTGCCTGGATGAGTGCAGCTCCAACAACACTCGAAGCTCGACACCATCCAGGACAAAGCAGCCCGCTTGATTGGCACCCCATCCACCACCTTAAACATTCACTCCCTCCACCACCGGCGCACCGTGGCTGCAATGTGTACCATCTACAAGCTGCACTGCAACAACTCGCCAAGGCTTCTTCGGCAGCACCTCCCAAACCCGCGACCTCTTCCACCTAGCAGGACAAGGGCAGCAGGCGCATGGGAACACCACCACCTCCAAGTCACACAACATCTTGACTTAGAAGTATGTTGCCGATCCTTCATAGTCGCTGGGTAAAAATCCTGAAACTCCCTACCTAACAGTGCTGTGGGTGTACTTTCACCACATGGACTGCAGCGGTTCAAGAAGGCGGCTCATCACCAAGGGCAACCAGGGATGGGCAATAAATGCTGGCCTTGCTAGCGACGCCCAGATCCCATAAGTGAATAAAAAAAATATATCCTTGAAAACTTAGGTCAAATCACCCCTTAACCGTCTAAATTCCAGGGAATTCAACCCTCCTTTGTGTAATCTCTCCTTGTAATTTAACACTTGAAATCCAGGTATCATTCGAGTAAATCTACACTGCACTCTCTCCAAGGCCAATATATCCTTCCTAAGGTGTGGTGCCCAGAACTGAACGCACTACTCCAGGTGTGGTCTAACTAGAGCTTTGTATAGCTGTATCATGACTTCTAAGCCCTCGTATTCTAAACTTGAGATATAAAGGCCAGCATTCCATTGGCCTTTTTGATTCATTTTTGTACTTGTCCATGACTATGTACATGGACCCCCAAGTCTCTCGACCTCCACTGCTTCTAGCTTTTCACCACTTAGAAAGTACTCTGATCTATTCTTTTTAGGTCCAAAGTCTATAACCTCAATTGCCGATATTGAAATCCATTTGCCACAGTTTTGCCCATTCACTTAATCAATTCTGGTCTATTTAATTTGCCACCATCGCAGGTGTGACACCACCTTTTGCACACCAGTCTTTTATTTCATATGATCTCGTCCGGATCCGTTTGGAGTAGTCCCTATTCATAGCCAGGCACACTCCTGAGGGCAGGTATTACAAGGGTGTAACAACTCGAGTTGCTTGTACATTCATCCTATTGTCTTATTACAGATTGGCAGGAGCTGGGAACCGGTTACTGGCTTTTACCCTTGATCCTAGTGTGAAGCCAATGTGGCACAAAGAACCTTAAACAAAATGAAAGTTGTCCAGGGGGTGAAAAGGATAGGGGGAAAAAAAATCTTGCCTGCAAACTTGTCATCTTTTCTCAGTCATCAATCAATATTGAAGCTTATTTCACTTTGGAGAATCTAATAGGTTTGCAGTTGATGTAATAGAAATTTCTTATTGACTAAAATTAAACTGCATATTTAATTTGTGTGCAGGTTACTTTCGCACGACACGTAATGCCAGGGGAGCTGCTAAGAGAAGAGGACAGGATGGCTCTGGAGAACCTTATCACTAATGTTCCCCATCACAGAACAGGGAAGAGCAATAGCCTTGAGCTGACTCCCTCCAGCACACCCCAGCTGTCTCCTGCAACTACTCCAGCCAACAAAAAAAATCGACTGCAAATAGGTAGGAGACACAGCTGTTTTACTTAACCCTATGAGGAGTGCAGCAGTAATTCTGCAAAAAATAGAATATTAAAAATTGCTTTTATGAATTAATAAATACTTTGGTTATTTATATTTGGTGTGCTTTACATTATTGTTTCTGTGATTTTAAAGAATATTACATTTTTGCAAATAGGATCAAAAGTGCAAACATTAGGTTCCCCTTGAGTTCGAGACTAAAGCTTCCATGCCCCAAGTCTTTTTTTAAAATTGTGACTCGCACACAAATAAAACACTTAAACTGCATGTTGCTAATGTGATTTCTGTGTCAGTCTCTGGAAACACGGGTCTTGGATAGTTTTTGTATTTGGTACTCTGCTTCTGGTTCTTGACCAGTCAATGCCACATGTGCTTGAAACTCTCGCTTCCAGTTCTGTCTTTGCAATTGAAATGGAACTGCATGATCCCCTGGGTACAGTGCTCTTGTCTTTTCTATGCAGTAAAATGTAGTTTTGCTTGCTAGATCCTTGTAGATAGCACATGCAAAAACAAATTTATGTTCTCATTCATTCTCCTTAATGTAGGTGGTTTACCATTAAGGACAGAGACAGTTTTACTTGGGCTAAGAAGTGTGCGTAGCACTTCCACCATTAAGAAATACATCACCGTTGCTTCTTGATGTACAGGAAACTTTGGTTTATCCGGAGGTTGTATGTCCGGAAACCTCGATCTACCGGCCGAAATCAGCAGCCGTTTTGTTAGGTTTTTTTTCTTCTAGCATTTTTTTTAAACAGTCTCTAGAAAGCCTCTCTGAAGCTGTTGCTAAGCTACAGAGACGCTTCCAAGGTACGGGCCGACTGTTTACAAGCTGTTGCTAAGCAACAGTGTTTGTCAGATACGGAGATGAAAACCTCCGTATCCTTCAACATTAGCGCTGGTCTGTCCGGAAGTTTTCATAGATCGGCGTCCCGTCGGTGCCGGATATCGTGAAGTTTCCTGTCTATGAATCAGTTCTGTATTCACCTATCCTGAGATGTTTGGGGCAGGCAAATTAAATGCACTATGGCTGGAGCATTTCCTTCATTTTATAATGCTGGTTTGTACAGGCGCCCAGCCATTAGAACAGCGGCTTACTATGCTGAAATCATTTTTAATATACACTTCTCCGCCCCCCCCCCCCCCCCCCCCCTCCCACTTACCCACGGAAGTTGCTTTGCTTGTCCTGTCCACAGGGACATTTCTAATTAGGGGGCACCATGCCTTTCAGTGTACATATTTATAAACCAGATTTCTTTGTCACTTTTGTTTTTTAACAGCTGTCTTCTGTTGACAAGTTTCTGCCCTCATTTTGACGGCTCTGACTCGTACTGGGGTATGGTTCCATGAGCGCTATCCAGTACCTCACCCAAGTGGCTATTTGTCATGTGTCAGCCTAGGTAGTGAGTGTTGGCAGGCTATTCCTTTGTGAGAGCATCACAGCTGACCGAGTTTTATTTCTTTTAAAATAATTCATTCTCTGTATCTGGGCATTGCTGGCAAGGCCAGCATTTATTGCCCATCCCTTATTGCCCTGATTGTAGCCACTTCAGAGAGCAGGTAAGAGTTAACCACATTTGCGTGGGATTGGCGTCACTCCTAAGCCAGACTGGGTAAGAACGGCAGGTTTACTTTCCTAAAGGACATGAGTAGGTTTGTTTTTTATGACAATCAAATAGTTTCCTGGTCACTTTTTTATTGACTTTTATTTTAATTAATTCAAATTCTCAAAATAGGATATTTTTCTTTGACTTGGCAAATAGCTTGACTGAATGAAGTGCTCTCTGGAGTATTAGTCCAGGCCTTTGGATTGTTGGTCCAGTAACGTAACCACTACACTGCCATCCAATAAATTTCCAGCCTTTGACTTGCTATTCGGAGTAGCAACACAATCTGATTTTCCCATCTAGAGGTATGACGGTCAATCAAAGTGCCCTATGCGCAGCGCATGCACGAAACCGGCACTTTCGTTGGAGCTACACGTGAGTACCTGAATTTCAGGGCCATTAAGGTTTGGCAATTGTCAGCTGAAATTAAATATTTTTATTGTCTGGGCTAACGATGCATTTTGCCATGTTTGCAGTCCAAGCGCCATACTGTCCCATTTTGTGCAACATATTGCAGGGCTTCCATTCCTACATCAAATTAAAACAAAGCACTTTGGTCTTAAATTACCTTGTGTGTGTGTGTGTGTTCACATGAAAATACAAATGTAAATTTCTGTTAAGTTGAAGGTTAATGGATTGATTTATGTCGTTCCTTTACTGTTTGTGGTGCACAGGAAACTGAATTAAATATTAAGAAAAATTAGTTTTCTATTATGCGCTTCTTTCAAAATATCCACTCCAAGGCATAAGTGCAAGCAGAATGTTTCTTGGCAGCATTACAGTTAAAATTGATGTGCATCCAGACAAAATAGCAGCACGTTTGAATAGAAGTAAAACCTGTCCAATCCTCTTTTCTGGAGACAGTTGTCAGAATTGCACTAATTTACTTGTTGGTAACGATGTAATTCCACTTGATATTCATTTGCTGGAATAAAATTCCTTGCCTGTGCTTGTTGTGCACGCTGAGTTGTTGGCTGATTCCATCATTCACAAATTGCAGCTGGTTTTCTAACAGTTTTGCATGTTTATAACTTGTCTGCACCCTGCTATGTTTGGCAACTGCAACCGTACCATTTTTAATAATCTGAAAGCAAAAAAAAAACCTTTATATTTTTCTTGGACTTGGCAAACCGCCTTGGCACTAATTATCTACCATTTTGACTCGGAAACCCCCACGGTTTTAGTAATCTCACCGATCGATGCAAGTTCGATGTGATGTTGCAGCTGAGCCTTCAAAGGCTGCAAAAGCACTCCGATCGGGAAATCTTCAGTGTTTTGTATATTGCAAACAATGACCGTAGTATTAATATTTGTAGTTTTCTGATTCCGTTTGGATGAAAAACGTAAGTACATACATAATTTGGACGTGGGGGATAAAATAGTTGTTCTGATGTTTGATTGAGGTGATTAACATGCATTTGGTTTCCCTTCCTTTAATGCTGCCTACACCCAGGACAACAATTAGCAGCCATTACCGCCTGGGATACCTCCGCTACAAATCTGACCGCTCACATTCCCCTTGTAACTCCATTTGGTGGGTAACACTTTTTTTGTGCATAGAAGGTTCCAGAAATGCTAGATTTATGCCAAGAAGCCTGGGATGATTTAAAACTACTCTGTTGGAACTGTTAAAATGCATGTTCAGTGCCTTCTGGTTTCTTTTCAAACGCGACTGCTGCTGCATAGGAGACGCACCTGCTGTTTTTTGAATGCAACAGAAAAAATAGAGCACAGTTTAAATTTTTTGGCGAAATGTGATCTGTTTCATCGGTTGCAATCCAGTTAGATAATGAAATACCTGTATATTTAAATTGGCAGATCAAGATGTTTATTTTTGACATTCATTTGGTTAACTTTTATTTTCAAATTCTACCGAGCAGTTTTTGAAGCAACGTCATGCTTGACTCGGCCTGTGAAATGACATTCAATATTTCATATGCTGCACTTGAAGGGGTACGGTAGCATCGTGGTTATGTTGCTGGACTAGTAATCCAGAGGCCTGGACTAATAATATCCGGAGACATGAGTTCAAATCCCACCACGGTTGCTGGCAAATTTAAATTCTGTTAATTAAAAAGAATCTGGAATTAAAAGCTAGTGTCGGTAATGGTGACCCTGAAACTATAGGATTGTCATAAAAACCCATCTGGTTCACCAATGTCCTTTCGGGAAGGAATACTGCTGTCCTTATCTGGTCTGGCCGACATGTGACTCCAGACCCACAGCAACGTGGTTGACTCTTAACTGCTCTCTGAAATGGCCTCGTAAGCCACTCGGTTGTACCAAACAGCTACAAAGAATTATACTAAGAATAAAACCGGATGGACCACCTGGCATTGGCACACCCAGCCCAGTCAACCCTGAAAAGTCGTCCTCACTAACATCTGGGGACAAAATTGGGAGAGCTGTCCCACAGACTAGCCAAACAACAACCTGACAGTCCTATTCATAGAATCATACCTTTCAGCCAATGTCCCAGACGACTCCTCCACCATCCCTGGGTATGTCCTGTCCCACCGGCAAAGTGATATACAGTTCGGAGGGAGTGGCCCTGGGAATCCGGACCAGACTCCGGACCAATGGTCCCCCTAAGGTGCGCAGGCCGCACATCAATTGTGAGGTCCCGCGCAGGCCGCTCACAAGCTGTTGCCGCTGGAAGATACCACGCATGTGTGGCCGCGCAGCAAATTTAAAGGGACCGCGCGCACACAAATTAGAGGCATCAGGTCAAACATGGGCAAGGAAACCTCCTACTGATTACCACCTACTGCCCTCCCTCAGCTGATGAATCAGTACCTCCATGTTGAACACCACTTGGAAGAAGTACTGAGGGTAGCAAGGGCAAAGATCATACTCTGGGTGGGGAACTTCAATGTCCATCACCAAGAGTGGCTCGGTAGCACCACTGCTAACCGAGCTGACTGAGTCCTGAAGGACGTAGCCGCCAGACTGGGCCTGCAGCAGGTGGTGGGAGAACCAACACGAGGGGAAAAACCTACTTTACCTCGTCCTCACCAACCTACTTGTCGCAGATGCATCTGTCCATGACTGTATTGGTAGGAGTGACCACCGCACAGTCATTGTGGAGATGAAGTCCCATCTTCACACTGAGGACACCCTCCATCGTGTTGTGTGGCACTACCGCTGTGCTAAAGGGGAAAGATTCAGAGCAGATCTAACAGCTCAAAACTGGGCATCCATGAGGCGCTGTGGGCCGTCAGCAGCAACAGAATTGTCGTCCACTGCAATCTGTAACCTCATGGCCTGGCATATCCCTCATTCTACTATTACCATCAAGCCAGGGGACCAATCCTGGTTCAATAAGGAGCATAGAAGAGCATGCTAGGAGCATACCAGGCGTACCTAAAAATGAGGTGCCAACCTGGTGAAGCTACGACACAGGACTACATATATGCTAAACAGAGGAACAGCATGCAGTAGACCGAGCTAAGCAAACCTACAATCAATGGATCAGATCAAAGCTCTCTAGTCCTGCCACAACCAGTCATGAATGGTGGTGGACAATTAAATAACTAACGGGAGGAGGAAGCTCTAGGAACATCCTCATACTCAGTGATGGGGGAGCCCAGCACGCGAGTGCAAAAGACAAAGCTGAAGCATTTGCAACCATCTCCAGCCAGAAGTGCCGAGTGGGTGATCCATCTCGACCTCCTCCCGAGGTCCCCAACATCACATAAGTCAGTCTTCAGCCAGTTCGATTCACTCCACGTGATATCAAGAAATGGCTGAGTGCACTGGATACATCAAAGGCTATGGCCCCTGAGAACATCCTGGCTATCATGCTGAAAACCTGTGCTCCAGAACTAGGCACGCCTCTAGCCAAGCTGTTCCAGTACAGCTACAACACTGGCATCTACCTGACAATGTAGAAAATTGCCCCGGTACATCCTGTCGACTAAAAGCAGAACAAACTCTATCTGACCAATTACCGCCCCATCAGTCTACTCTCAGTCATTATAAAGTGATGGATGGTGTCGTCGACAGTGCTATCAAGTGGCACTTATTCACCAATAACCTGCTCACCGATACTCAGTTTGGGTTCCGTCAGGACCACTTGGCTCCAGGCCTCATTTATAGCCTTGACATCAAGGTGGCATTTGACCTAGTGTAGCATCAAGGAGCCCTAGTAAAATTGAAGCCAATGGGAATCGAGGGGAAAACTCTCCACAGGCCGGAGTCATACCTCTCACAAAGGAAGGTGGTTGTTGGAGGCCAATCATCTCGACCCCGGCCAATATTCCCTCTAATTTTTTTGAGGATACGCGGCCGAGTTCTGCGCATGTGTGCGTTTTTACCCAAATGGCATTGAGCATCTGCGCGAGACCTCCAGACCGCTGTGTGGCCACGCAGCTTAACGAGAACATTAGCCCCGGATTGTCGCTGCAGAAGTTCCTCAGGGCAGTGTCCTAGGCCCAACCATCTTCAGCTGCTTCATCAATGACCTTCACTCCAT
Source organism: Somniosus microcephalus (assembly GCF_052327205.1). NCBI lineage: Eukaryota > Metazoa > Chordata > Chondrichthyes > Squaliformes > Somniosidae > Somniosus > Somniosus microcephalus. Next base: position 25,889,691 of record NC_141009.1, on the reverse strand, counting down.
AATAAGGTCAGAAGTGGGGATGTTTGCCGATGCTTGCACAGTGTTCAGCTCCATTCGCAACTCCTCAAATAATGCTGCATGCGGGCATGGACTGCTTCAAGAGCTGGATGACATTCAGGTTTGGGCTGATAAGTGGCAAGTAACATTTGCACCACACAAGTGCCAGGCATTGACCATCTCCAACAAGCGAGCGTCTAACCAGCATCCCTTAACATTCAATGGCATTACCATCACTGAAACCCCACCATCAACATTCTGGGGCTCACCATTGATTAGAAACTTAACTGGACCAGCCACACACATGCTTTGGCTACAAGAGCAAGTCAGAGGCTGGCTAGTCTATGGTGAGTGATTCACCTCCTGACTCCACAAAGCCTTTCCACCATCTACAAGGCACAAGTCAGGAGTGTGATGGAATGCTCTCCACTTGCCTGGATGAGTGCAGCTCCAACAACACAAGAAGCTCGACACCATCCAGGTCAAAGCAGCCAGCTTGATTGGCACCCCATCCACCACCTTAAACATTCACTTCCCATCACCACCGGCGTACCGTGGCTGCAGTGTGTGTACCCTCAACAAGATGCACTGCAGCAACTCACCAAGGCTTCTTCGGTGTGACCTCTACCGCCTAGAAGGACAAGAGCAGCAGGTGCATGGGAACACCACCAGCACCTCCAAGTTCCCCTCCAAGTCACACAGCATCCTGATTTGAAAAAATATTGCCGTTCCTTCATTGTTGCTGGGTCAAAATCTGGAACTCCCTCCCTAACCGCACTCTGGGCGTATCGTCACCACACAGACTGCAGTGCTTCAAAAAGGTGGCTCACTACCACCTTCTCAAGGGCACTTAGGTGGGCAGTAAAGCTGGCCTTGCTAGTGACGCCCACATCCCATGAACGAACAAAAAAAAAAATCCCAGAATATTGGAAAGAAGGGTTATTTAAGAACCATGAATTAAAACATAGTTCTTGGATCACTGAGGCATGGATTCAAATTGTCTAACAGACCAAGAAAAAGCCACTTTAGCAGTCTCAAGTCCTCAATTGCAATTCAGTGGCAGGAACTTGCCCCCAGATCTAGTACCTCCAAATTGAGTATCCATGAGGTGCTGTGGGCCGTCAACAGCAGCAGGACTGTATACCATCACAGTCTGTGATCTCATAGTCAAACATATCCCACACTTCTCCAGTACCGTCAAGTCAGATAACCAACCCTGGTTCAATGAAGAGTGTAGAAGAGCATGCTGGGCACAGCACTAGGTGTACCTGAAAATGAGGTGCTCACCTGTTGAAGCTAAACCACAGGACTACACTCATTCAAAAGTAGCATGCTATAGACAGAGCTAAGCAGCAGAGGCGGCTTCATGAACATCTCATCCTCGATTATGGCAGAGCCCAATACATGGGTACAAAAGACAAGACTGATGCGTTTACAATCATCTTCAACCAGAGTTGTGAGTGGATGATCCATCTTGGCCTCCTCCTGAGGTCCCACCATCACAGATACCAATCTTCAACCAGTTTGATTCAATCCACGTGACATCAAGAAATGATTGAGCACACTGGGTACAGCAAAGGCTACGGCTCCCGACATTCCCAGCAATAGTGTTGAAGACCTGTGCTCCACAGCTAGCCGCGCCTCTAGCCAAGCTGTTCCAGTACAGCTACAATGCTGGCATCTACCAGACAATGTGGTTAATTGCCTAGGTATCCCCTGTCCAAAAAGCAGGATCAATCCAACCCAGCCAATTACTGCCCCATCAGCCTACTCTCTATCATCAGCAAAGGGATTGAATGAGTCGACAACAAGGTTATCAAGCGGCACTTCCTCATCAATAACCTGCTCACCAATGCTCTGTTTGGGTTCTGCTAGGACCACTCTGCTCCGGACTTTACTACAGCCTTGGTCCAAACGTGCACTCAAGCTGAATTCCAGAGATGAAGTGCGAATGACTGCGCTTGCCATCAAGCATTCGACCAAGTATTGCACCAAGGAGCCCTCGTGGAACTGAAGTCCACAGGGATCAGGGAGAAAACTCTCCAGTGGCTGAAGTCACATTCGGCACAAAGGAAGATGGTTTTAATTGTTGGAGGCCAATCATTTCAGCCCATACGTCCCCAGGACAGCATCCTAGACACAAGTATCTTCAGTTGCTTCAATGATCTCCCCTGCGTCGTAAGGTCAAAGTGGAGCTGTTTGCTGATTGCAGTGATCAGCTCCATTCCTAATTCCTCAATGACCATCTCCAACAAGAGAGAGCCTAACTACCTTGTTTCTGCATTTAACCTATGTCTATAAAAACCAAGAGATCGGTTTGACCCAAAAGTAAATACCATATAATAGTCAAGAAGTAACAATACAGAAGTAATAAAGGAGATGCAACACATGCCCTTTTACCTCCTCCCTTCCCACTGTCCAGGGCCCCAAACACCCCTTCCAGGTGAAACACCGATTTACTTGTACTACTTGCAATTTAATATACTGTATTCGCTGCTCACGATGCGGTCTCCTCTACATTGGGGAGACCAAACGCAGATTGGGCGACCGCGTTGCGGAACACATCCGTAAGCGTGACCCTGAGCTTCCGGTCGCCTGTCACTTCAATTCACCGCTTCATTCCCGCTCTGATCTCTCTGCCCTCGGCCTATTGCATTGTTCCAATGAAGCTCAACGTAAGCTCAAGAAACAGCACCTCATCTTTCGATTGGGCACTTTACAGCCTGCCGGGCTCAACATTGAGTTCAACAATTTCAGATAATTATCCCTGCCCCCATTTCTCATGCAGTATGATTTTTGCCACTCCCATTTGCAACATTTTATCTTTCCTGCCTCTTACAAAAGTACAGGATGTTCTTTCAATTCCATCCTCCCCCTCCTAAACCCCCCCCCCCCCCCCCCCCCCATCTCTGCACCTGCTTAATATCTGTTACATCTCCAGCTTTTTCCAGTTCTGATGAAGGGTCCCAGACCTGAAACGTTAACACTGTTTCTCTCTCCACGGATGCTGCCTGGCCTGCCGAGTACTTTCAGCATTTTCTGTTGTTTCAGATTTCCAGCATCTGCAGTATTTTGCTATTCTATAAAGGAGTGTTGTAGTTGAGGCAAAAGGGAGATGGCATTACCAGAACATATTTAGCAACATTTATTAGATGAAGTTTGCCAGTGACTGGACTGTATTTCACCTGTTGATTTAGTTTTATTAATTCTTAACTTTCAGTGATGGGCATACTGTACTTGGCAAACATTTCTAACAATGCGTAAGACCTCAATGATGTGATGTTTCATTTTGTGTAGAAATGTACTGAATCTGGTGTTGAGCCACTTCATCAATTTACCAGTGTGGTTTAAATGTTTTCATTGTCCTACACTGCCTGTAAGCCTACTCCTGAGACAAGACGGAATATTTACAAAAAGATGAAAATAGATGTTGGAACATAATCTTGTTCTTAATCCTTTTATTTTTGTATACTAAAAATCAACTTGCTTCAGTGGATATTTCTCCAAGTAAGAGCAAAATATTTTGGGCAAATTGTAGGTCTATGCTAAGTTGATTAAAAATGCAGCCCAGTCCTGGAAATACGGTTCCGTAAAATGTATGCCAGGATTACGATGTTAAGTGTGCAAAATGTTTCGCAGGGGTTTCGTCTTACTACTTTTTCGAGAGTTCATTTTTTTTCACGGGATGCTTATTCTAAATGGAAAAGTTTTTCTGTTTGTAAACAAATGCAAAAATTAAATATTTGCCATTTATTTTCATGCAACTTTTGATTGTGACGAAAAAGACCCAAGTTTTCTGGCGCTCCTCATTACCTGTACAAAACACAACTTTTGCCTCATCCTTTCCCACAAAGAAGTTGTTTCTTGTAAATTGAGTAAATTTTTTTTCTTGTGATGTGGGCACTGTAGGATTTAGTGCCCATCCCTAGTTGCCCTGAGAGGTGGTAGTGGGCCATGTTCCCCACTAATTTTTTTCTTTGGGTGCGCGGCCCCTTTAACGGCCCATTCAAGGTTTCGCGCAGATTTCACATTGGAAAAGCCAGTCCCGGGCTGCGTGGGAGTGGCGGAGCCGCGCAGCTTGGAGGGACAGTTGGTGGTGGGCCTTCTCCGTGAATCACTACAGTCCTTGCACTGATTACGCTCCACCCACTACTAAGATGTCTATCTGTGATGTATTGGGTGATGGTTACTGACTTTAGTGCATATGCAGGGTTTCATATTTGCTTTCCATCATGTACAATGTTGAGATTTTTTAGTGGCGTTTAGTTAAGTAAAATCTGTCTGCATCCTTAGTAATTGCGGTAAGTCGAGTTTCAAACTGATTTCTCGCTAATGTAATATTTTGCAGCTGGAAGGAACAGATGCCGGACAAATGAAGCAAAAGAACAACACCTGGAACATGACAGTGCAACTCAGGAACCCCTGCAGGAGGTCCAGCCTGAAGAAGTATTGGTTATTTCACTGGGTATCGCCTCACAGATGACACCAGGCATGATGTCAGAAAATGAGGTACAATCCTCAGTGATGCAGATCAGTTCATAGTTTTGTGTTTCAAGAGCCCCGTATTGTTGGAGAATGAAATTGATGGATTTTGACCAGTTACTCAAATAAACCAGTAACCGTCTTTAATAACAGCATAAAATGCTGGAAAAACTCAGCTGGTCAGGCAGCATCCGTGGAGAGAGAAACAGAGTTAACGTTTCGGGTCTGTGACCCTTCGTCAGAACTGGAAAAAGTTAGATGTAACAAATTTTAAGCAAGTGCTGAGGCAGTGAAAGGTGGGGGGCGGGGGGGGAGGGAGGAGAGGAGAGGAAAGAACAAAAGGAACGGTCTGTGATAGGGTGGAGGGCAGGAGTAGTTAAATGTTGCAAATGGGGACAGCAGAATCATCAACAGCTGAAAAATAGGGGCAGGGGTTATGGTCTGAAATTGTTAAACTCAGTGAGTCCAGAAGGCTGTTAAGTGCCAAATAAAAGATGAGGTGCTGTTCCTCGAGCTTACGTTGAGCTTCATTGGAACAGTGTAAGAGGCCGAGGTCGGAGTGGATTGGAGAATTAAAGTGACAAGCGACCAGAAGCTCGGGTCACCCTTACGGACTGAACGGAGGTGCTCTGCAAAGCAGTCGCCCAATCTGCATTTGGTCTTCCCAATGTAGAAGAGACCGCATCATGAGCAGCAAATACAGTATATTAAATTGTACAAATAAATCGCTGTTTCACCTGGAAGGAGTGTTTGGGTCCCTGGACAGTGGGAAGGGAGGAGGTAAAAGGGCAGGTGTTGCATCTCCTGCGCTTGCACGGAATGTACCGTGGGGAGGGGATGTTGGGGGTGACTGAAGAGTGGACCAGGGTGTTGCGGAGGGAGCGGTCTCTTTGGAATTCTGAAAGGGGAGGGGAAGATTTATCTAGTGGTGGGATCATGCTGGAGGTGGCAGAAATGGCAGAGGATAATCCGTTGACTGTGGAGGCTGGTGAAGGTAAGGGGAACCTATCGTGGTTCTGGGAGGGAGGGGCAGGGGTGAGAGCAGAAGTGCGGGAAATGGAACAGACACAGTTGAGTTCCATGTCAATCACAATAGAGGGGAATCATCGGTTGAGGAAAAAGGAAGACACATCGGAAGCACTAGTATGCAAGGTGGCATCAACATTGAGTTCAATGATTTCAGACCATAACCTCTGCCCCTATTTTTTCAGGTGGCAGGTGTTGTTGATTCTGCCGTCCCCATTTGTAACATTTAACCAATCCTGCCTTCCACCCTATCACAGACCGTCCCTTTTGTTCTTTCCTCTCCTCCCCTCCCCTCCTCCCCTCCCCCTCTCCCCTGCCCCTGCACCTGCTTAAAACCTGTTATATCTCTAACTTTTTCCAGTTCTGACGAAGGGTCACAGACCTGAAACATTAACTCTGTTTCCCTCTCCACGGATGCTGCCTGACCTGAGTGTTTCCAGCATTTTCTGTTTCAGATTTCCAGCATCCACAGTATTTTGCTACAGTAACTGTCTTTCGTGCTTCAAAAAGCACCAACAATTGAGGAAACTTTACCCCTGCCCCAGCTAATCATTTGAATAGATATAGATGACTTGATTTGATTTATAAGCATTAATTAATGAGGGAAGACTCATTAAAGATGAACTAGTAAAATTCCTCCAAAAGGAGAAGTCTGATTCTTGGAGTATATTTAGAACCTATTCTGTCTTGTCCTCCTGTCTTTAATTCCCTGGCCGACCCCCTCTGTTGTTGATTCTCATCCCGCCTCTAAAAGCTTCCTCAAAACCTTTGATTTCTACCATGTTTTAGTCATCTCTGTTTAATCTTGTACCGTCGCTTACCATCTGTTTCTCCTCCAAGTGTCTGGGGATGCTTTCGATGTTAAAGGCACTATAAAGGTGCAAGTTGCTGTACAGAACGTTTCCGTAGCGAGTATTGTGGATCATCTCATTGCATTCACACACATGCTCTTTGACAGAATTGCAGTGCTAAAATTATGAAAGCGGTGAATGAGGTGTCCTTCATGAATAAACTTAAATTGAACTTGATTTATATTTTCAAATTGCCTCCTATTTAATGTTTGAGGGGAAAACTTTATCCAATGAGTTTATCATATAGATTGGCATCCTGATGCCTTGGAAAGTTGGATTCAAAAATGTAATGAAAGTTCTGAGAAATATCTCAAAGGCTTCTGAAGTTTAAATAAATAGACTTCGAATGAATTATTAATTTGAGGAATTGTGGCTTCAGTTACTTCATTTGGCACAACAAATTGCTACAAGAATCATTGTTGATAAAAGCAAGAAAATAATCATGTTTTATAATATAATTATTTTCATTGGAACTGTTAATTGATTTCTTTAATTGACATTGTGATGCAAGTCAAGTTGTTGAACTACTGTGTGTGGAGGTAAGTTAACTGAGAACCTTTGAGGACTGAAAAGGTGATGAATTTTGAATGAGCCACTGAGACTAGTTACTAAATGAAAGATGTGATGGGGAGCTGCTGAAATATGGGTCGAACACATTGGTGCAGTAGACCAAGTAATTCACTGGTAACTTGAGTGAGCTGCGCATGCTTTGCATTAATAATATCCATGATATCATGGTTGAAGTTTCAAGAAATATGTAAATGATAGAACTTGGCTCCTTTGTTGTTGTAGAGATTGTTTTCTTTTCCAATGAGTTGTCACTATCTGTTTTTTGGGAAAGTGCTAAGCACTGGAAGAGAAAATTGCAGAGGAATTCCAGGATTGCTGTTCATATGTCCTAGCAGTTTGCTGAATGTGGAAATACTGGATGACTGGGGGCTGGTTGCTTGTCTACCTTCCCAGCTAATATTGGTAACTCGGAGAAAAATGGAATTTGTACCCTCCAAGACTGTATTACTTATATAGATTATTTCCACCAAGGTTTATTAGTTTAAAATAAAATCTACTTATGCTCCAAAAGTTTATGCATGATTTGAATTACATAGCCAAAATTATTTTGAACGATATTTGCGAATTGCCAAGTTTTAATAATGTAAAACTTTTCAAAATAACCCCAGTATTTTCACAGAACACTTTATATAAAAAAAAAAAAACGAATGATACGTTTGTGATCAAGAAGAAGCAGAACTGCTTCACTTAATCCTAAAACTACAGATGTGCAATGCTCTATTCGGCACTCATTATCCCTTGGCTTGAGGCACAAAAGCTTTTTTGTTCTGCGGTGGGGGTGGGAGGGATGGGAGAACGGTTGTGTGGTATTTAAAACACAACCTGTTTCAACAGTTAGAATTTTTGCTAAATTTTCTTCACATTTAATTTTAATAAGTCATACTCTGATGTGTTAATTTGCAATAGAATTGAACCTCTGATCTGTTTCGTGCACTTCCCATGAGATCCAGAGTACAGTGACTTTCTGTTAACCACAATTACTTGTATAATGTCTTTTACCCACAACTGTGGTGCTGTGTTCTGATCCCCCCTCTCCCCCCCAACAAATGCTGTCATTGTAATTCTACATTCAGCGTTTCCCTTCTGTCTTTCACTGTAGAACCTAAGCATGTTTCTTCATTTTATCTGCCAAAAAAGAAACCACAGTAGGAAATGTGCATCAATTGATGCAGAGAAAATTGCTAAATGTTCCATCTCCTTGTGGAGGGAGTGCAAAAAAAGATATTTGCACCACCTAGTGGCCATTTTATTAACATCCTCTAAGTGCTGTTGAATTTACTGGACCAGAACTAAGAAGGAATCCCAAAGATGCACGGAGGGAGTTTAAAAAATAGTTTGGGCTTAAATTCTCCCAGGCTATCTAATTTTGTGTTTTTAATTCTTTCAGTAGCAGTGCTGCTGTTTCATGAAATGTTAATATTCATTCTCTGGTCTTGAGGATAAAATGACTTGTAACAACGGCACAAAGATAAAATGTTCATTTACTAAAATAATTAAAAATCTGTTGTGACCAGGTTTACCATTTAATTCAATTAAATTCTTTTTCTTCAATTGGCTTTCAGTTCACATTGGTAGATTTTTGTCAATGAAGATTGAACTTGTATTTACATAGTCTTTCACATCTTTGGGCCGTCCCAAAGCGTTCCACAGCTGATTTAAGTACTTTTGAAGTAGTCATTGTAATTTAGACAAACGTGATAGCCAATTTGCACAAGGTTAGAACTCAGAGCAATGACATAAATGAGTGATGTTGGTCAGGGCACTGGAAGAACTCCCCTGCTCCTCGTCAGATAGTGCCATGGGACCTTTCACGTCCACCAGAGAGAGCAGATGCAGGGCCTTAGTTTAACATCTCGTCCGAAAGGAGGCGCTTCCGACTGTGCAGCGCTCCCTCGCTGGAGGTGTCCGCCTTGATTATGTGCTGACTGGGGCTTGAACCCACGGCCTTCTAACTTGAGCAAGAGTGCTACCACAGAGCCAAGGCAGGTAGTGATATTTAGAGTGAGTGAAGTGCAATGTGTTCCTTAGATGGTTGAGGAATTTTCATGAGATAATTGCACACCAGATACAAACCTGATCCTTGTGACACTGAAAGCACACTGTTGGTTTAAGTTAGGGAATGTCATTATTGGAAAGGGGAAGACTTTCCATTTGGGTATGCAGTGATTGGCATCATCATTCCAGATGCAGAATTAAATTTTGTCTGTGTTGCCCCAGCGATGTACCTTAACTCGCAACATTCTCTGATAGACTATTAAAACCGCTTCAGCCCATGTTATGGTATCGGAGTTTGAATGGTAGATGAGTATAGAGGTATGAGCAGTCTCGTGGTAGGAACCCACGCCCACTATGAACTGGGCGGAGAGTGACTCGATTGAATTCATGTAGGGCCCTAACAGTTGCCATCCCAATGGTCACCTCTACATTTTGACTCCGGTCAGAGATGAAAATACCAGTGAGCAGAGCTCTGCACATATGCATAGATTAGTTTTACCTGGTCAAAGAGCAGTGTGAGATCAGCAGTATAACTCTAATCAGTTAGCAACCCCAAACCAGTAGTATAATTACACCCGACAACAGTACTGAAGTGATTTAGATTCAATGAATTATGCGATCAGTGCAATTGGAATTAAATTCCTGGATGACAGTATAGTGTAAATTTGAAGTTATGTACTGTGCTTAACCCATAAAATTACTGGATAATGTAATTAATTTTTTGTGCTAAAACTTTTGAATGATCTAATAATTACAATTAAACAACACTGAATTAAGAGGAATAGACTATTACCGCTGTAGATTCGTACCACCAAATTACAGGTTATTTAAGTGTATCTTGACGACCATCTTTATTTTGATCAGGTGTTGAGCATGCAGCTTGCTGAGAGCGGGCAGGGAGAAGTGCCTGTAGAGGATGGAAAACTGCATGGCAAACCAGATAAAACTCTGCGTTTTTCACTCTGCAGTGATAATCTGGAGGGAATATCCGAAGGTGAGGCTTTTCTTCTGATGGACAATTGGGACTTGATGTTTGCCCATCACCCCAGACCTCACTGACCTATGTTGGTTCCCAGTACTCAAATGCTTCACTTTTAAAATTCCTGTTCTCATCTTTAAATCCTCCATGGTTTCACCTCAACCTATTGCCACACCCTTTTCCAGCCCCATGTTCTTGTCCTCCACCAAATCTTTTGTTCTTCTGAATCTGGCCTCTTGTGTCCCTCTCCCTATGCTGCACCATTGGTGGCACAACTTTCAGTCATCTGGTTCTCAGGTTCTCGAATTTCCTCCTTAAACCCTTCCTCCTCTCCACCCTTCTTATACTTTAAAAATCTCCTCAAAACCCATCTCTTCGACCAAGCTTTTGATCACCCCTCCGAATCTCCCCTTTCCTGCCTTGGTGTGTATTTTGTGTGTGCCTGTCTGTTAAGCACTGTGGGATTTTCTTATTACATTAAAGACACTATATAAATGGAAGTTGCTTGATAGTTCTGTGGTTGAATTGTGTTAAAATAGTATTGAGTAATGTTTCTTGGTGCACCAATATTAACATTTAGAAGAAATAGGAAGATACTGACTTGCATCATAAAATGTTAAACCTGAAATCCTATTGTGCATTTATTGTGAGAATTTAGTGACCTAATGTTATTTGGTACTTCGAACTGTTGAGTTTTAATACTGGTGCCAAGCCTTTACAAGTATAGCTACCACATTGTCTAAAAATAAATGAAGAACTAGGCTTAAAAAACCATTTAACTGGCCCTTGGGAGTGCTCACGGGTTCCTTGTATTGAGCTATTGGTGACATTTTGGGTGTTCACTCCAAAAACTCCAGTTCATTATTGTGACCTTTTATATTGTTGTGGTTGAACAAGTTTGGCTGAAGTAACCACTGTTCAATCTGTTCAGTAAATCCATTGAGGAATGGAGTAGTTCTGTTATTTAACGGCTGAATTAATCTAGTTGCTGAATTGTAATTCTTTAGGTGAAAGGGATTTAAAAAAACAAACTGCACAGATGTGATTGGCAAAATGTGTTTCATGGTGTATGTGGACCTGAAATCAACCCATTTAGGATTTTCCTGTCTCTTTTTTTTTAAATTCTATTTGCTATTTGAATTAAATTAACTGGCAATTTATACTTCAAATAGGACCTTCAAACCGCTCAAACTCTGTCTCCTCACTGGACCTCGAAGGGGAGTCAGTCTCTGAGCTGGGAGCAGGACCTTCTGGGAGTAATGGTGTTGAAGCTTTACAGCTGTTGGAACATGAACAAGGTAAGCAAAACAGAATGGTGATAATGTTGTTTGGAGGTTCAATCAGCGAAACTGTTTTTAAGAGCCTTTATATGCCAAGCCACTGAGGGGATTCATTGCATTTAGATTCCCCTTGTATCTTGCACTGTATTCTCGTGAGAATTGTTGGAAGCAGCCCTGCTCTCATCAACCTCAACTAATGCTTTCTCCCCCCACATTACTTTATTAAGTTGTACAAGAATGAACACACTTTCTTGGGTCACAGTAAAGTATAGACTAATGGATTACATGCTGATTTGTAGCTCACACAGTACTTCCCATCTTTACTTTTAATTGAGAATGATGGATTTTGTGAAGGTATGCTGGATTTTTTTCCCCACTCCTATTTGGGTGGTAAACACCCTGTGTATTTATTCTGATTTCAGTGACATTGGAAGCAAATTCAGTTGATAGTGGGGATGGGGAGATGCCTTGGGGAGGTCTGTTGCTCTGCAGCTTGGCACCTATGGCCGATCGTATGTATGTAACCGAAAGGGAGCCCTTGGCTGAGGAGGCTGAAATTGGGTGGTGCAATTCCTGAACTGCCCTGCCACGTTCTGTCTGGGCTGTTTCTTCAGTGGTAAATAAATACTTCTAATTCAGTTAGTGTGAGTGAGTGGTTTCCTCCCCAGCCGCCTCTATGGTCCATGCCCCTAGGGTGGGGGATAAATCCTTTTCCGTTTTCCAGGTACAGATATAGGGATGAATTTCATTTAACTTCCTCTTGTACCAATGTTTTTTGGCATACGTGGTTTGTAAGATTGCTTAGTGGGAAGAAGGCCCACGAGCTGTCTCCTCTTGTGCATTGTTAGCTTTAGTTGTCATACATCAGTTCCAGCTAATTTATATCGTAGTATTATTACCTAGGTATGGTGAAATGCTAGGGGCAATGATGTGTTTCAAAGCACCATTAAGGTACAGGAAACTTTCGATTAACCGGTAAAATTCAGGAGTAGGTTCAGATAACTTTTATTACTTGCCTTCCTCCACGTGTTGCTGTGCAAGGGTGTGGCTGCAGCTGTTGCTAAGCTACAGAGATGCTTGCAACTTGTGGCCATTGTTTTGAGCCTGTTGCTGAGCAACAGGGTTTGTTGCTTTATACGGAGCTCTCCGCTCCATATCTTTTACTATAGTACCATATATTTACTACAAGCCCACTGACTCCCACAGCTACCTGGACTACACTTCCTCCCACCCCGCTTCCTGTCAGGACTCAATTCCATTCTCCCAGTTTCTCCGCCTCCACCGTATCTGCTCCGACGACGCCACCTTCCACACCAGTGCTTCAGACATGTCTTCCTTTTTCCGCAACCGAGGATTCCCCTCTACTGTGGTTGACACTGCCCTCGACCGTGTCAGTTCTATCTCCCGCACTTCTGCCCTCACCCCTGCCCCTCCCTCCCGGAACCACGATAGGGTTCCCCTTGTCCTCACCTTTCACCCCACCAGCCTTCACATTCAACGGATCATCCTCCGGCATTTCCGCTACCTCCAAAGTGATCCCACCACCAAACGTATCTTCCCCTCCCCTCCCCTTTCAGCATTCCGCAGGGACCGCTCCCTCCGAGACACCCTAGTCCACTCCTCTATCACCCCAAACAGCCCTTCCTCTTCGCCTGGCACCTTCCCGTGCAAGCGGAGGAGATGTAACACCTGCCCCTATACCTCCCCCCTTCCCACTGTCCAGGGCCCCAAACACCCCTTCCAGGTGAAACAGCGATTTACTTGTACTTCTCGCAATCTAGTATACTGTATTCGCTGCTCACGATGCGGTCTCCTCTACATTGGGGAGACCAAACGCAGATTGGGTGACCGCTTTGCGGAACACCTCCGTTCAGTCCGTAAGGGTGACCCCGAGCTTCCGGTCGCCTGTCATTTTAATTCACCGCTCCATTCCCACTCGGACCTCACCGTCCTTGGCCTCTTGTATTGTTCCACGGAAGCTCAACGTAAACTCGAGGAACAGCACCTCATCTTCCGATTAGGCAGTCTGCAGCCTTCCGGACTCAATATAGAGTTCAACAATTTCAGATCATAAGCTCGGCCCCCATTTCATTTTCTCTTGTAATTGTTCCACTCCTTTCCCCCCCCCCCCCCCCCCCCTTCCTTTTGTTTCTCTCTCACACCTGGCAGCTATCTTTTGCCCTGCCAGTACACTTTACACCTAATCCCAGCCTATTACCATCTCGTCTAGCTTCTAATCTCTTTTACTTCTTTTGTTTCTTTTATTCTTTTGTCCGATCGCAGCCCTGCCTCCGATGTAGTTTCTTTTCTTTCCAGTTTTAAAGAAGGGTCCAACCCGAAACGTCAACTCAAATTTCTCTCCACGGATGTTGCCTGACCTGCTGAGTTTTTCCAGCATTTTCTGTTGTTATTTCTTTTACTATAGTGTTCGGTTATCCGGAATTTTTTATGAACCGGCACCACGTCGGTCCCGTCCGTGCTGGAATAAAAAATTTTTTTCCTGTAATTGAGAAGGTGGGTGAACTAAGGACATTAGTAAAGTGGAATTATAGTTCCTATGTCATGTGCAGCAGAGATGTTGCCTTTTGGCTGTCAGCTTGACCTTGGCGGTTCAGGAACCTGGTCGGGCGGTGTGGTTACTTGAAGCACAATCTTGTTCTCTTGAGGTATTGTTGGCTGTGGTTGTGTTGCTGCATGTGAAGTGATGTTTTTGATGAGTTACCTCTGAAGTGGTTTGTTGACCTTGGATGAAAATACATTGAGCTTGACTGGGTCTTCTGAGGGTTGGTGTTGCCATGTCATACTGGAATTGGAGAGTATCTTCTAGGTGTTGTGGTGCAGATGCCCTTATCCTGGTGGAAAGACCTGATGGCTGCAGAGGTGCATGTGTGGTGAGTGTCCTCCAGCAAGGCGTTTAGCTTGACAGGGAATTGTATCATAAAATTGATACCCAAGTTCTGGAAGATTGTTTTATTGCTGTTGAAGGTCTTCCACCTCTTTGGGGAGAGAGAGAGAATGTGTGATTGAGTAGTTCCAATTTTTCTTTGGCTTTGGCGCAATCTATAATGGTTCTTTTGTATTGGAAAGTATGAATGTGCTACTGGAACATTTTGGGCAAGTGGAAACTGGGATGAGCGTCCTTCGTTATCTGTCCATTCTGCTGTCAAGATCCAGGGGGCTTGTGTACAATGGTCTCTAAAAGGGATGTTTTCTTTTCCAGACCTTTTGGGTTGTCAAAGTGAGCATGTTATGATGATGTCCTCAGTTATGGAGGCCATCTACATTTTCTGCTAACTCTTGGTCTCTGGCCTGGAGGTCGGATGCTTTGATTCTTAGTTCCAGTAAGCTTCTGTCGTCCGTGAGATGAGCCCCTATTCATCACAGATATTCAATCAAGTGTTTGCAGTGTGAAGTTCAGAGCTCAGTATGTATTATGCCGACGATACTCGTCGTGGTATTGCAGTTTATTGATCTCAACTTGTAGATATACATGGTTCACCAAGTCCTGCTTAGGGTCTGTTCTAAGTCTTGTTGTTTAGTTGTGGTTTATGGTAAGGGCGGCTCCATTGCATGTGGTGTAGCGGGAGGGGGATACTTGAGATCTGGGTCCAATTTGCTGTTTTGGGACAGAGGTCCCTGCTTTCTTGCACTGGTGTTTAAGGCCATGACACAGACTTGCTGTACCTGGATAGTAGATGGCTGGTTCAGACAAGGACTTTGTATTTAAACGGGAGCATCACAGAGCTCATTGCTCACACTGTTTCCCTGTTCACGGTGCTATTGTGGTGATTACTTGATTTCTTTGTATTTGGAGGCAATAAGTTTCCACACTGCATCTTCCTTGATATGGGCAAAATTGTGAAGGTCATATTGGGAATCCTCGGCAAGCAACTCCATATTAGCAGCACAGACATATTGTGCCACTGCAAAAATAAACAGCATACAACAGCTGGATGGCTGCAATGCTGTATGATTGATCTTGTTACAAGGCGATGAGAGTTCAGATCTTTTATGTCTACTGGTTTATTAAGTAGGGAAGGTGTAATCCATTTTACTGTGGGTTAGTCCAGAGTGTAGAGGCAGGAGACAGGCTTGAGGGAGTCTTTATAACTCTGGTAAGGATAATGTAAATGAGTTCTGCATTGAATATGGCGTTCGAGTCCTGATAGTCTCACTGGGTGTAAAGTGAAAAATATTCTATTCTCGGGCATGGTCCTTCATTCCTTTTGTATATTGCTCCGTATCTCGAACTGTTTAATAAATGGTTTACTTTTGTCTGCAAAACATACTTTATAACCAAGTGGGTTCTTTCCTACCCGTGCCCCCAGGTAAACTAAGTAGGTGCTGAGCAGGGCACTTTCTTTAGTTGTTGCTATGTTTCCCTTTCTAGGTAGTCACACAGCAACAGAATGCAGTAACCAGAAAGTCTGATTTGGTGGAATTCAGATCCGCTCCCCTGTGCAGTCTTTTGCTTTCCAAGTGTTCATTGAACTAATCATGATTAACAGCAAGCCCATGTGACCAAGATGAAAGGCTTTTTTCTTCTTTTGTTGTGAGAGACTGATCGTATCTGACCACCTACATCTGTTCCCAGTAACTCTCGCATGAAAAGCTGGAACTGAATTTTCTGGTTTTTTTTAAAGTAATGTTATTCAGGACTGTGCACGCAGTTTTTTTTAGGGCCCAGTGCACCTGCTACAGTTGTCACCCCCCTGCCCTCATCCTCTGTTCCCGCAGCAACGGATCATGGTTGTGCTGCTGCAGCCATTAAAGCATCTTGATAACGACCAGTGTCAACAACGATGAATACTTGTCTGTCTTGGACTCAAATAAGCCAGAAAATAGTTGATGACTGAAAATACTGCATTTTTGCCCATGAAACTAAAATTTAGTCTAAATTTCTTGTAAACGTTGCAACTTTAAAGAAAAAATGACTATAAAGTGCTGGATCAAAGCAACATATGTGCAGAAAGTAAGGCAAGTCCTGATAATCAGAACTTTTAACTTCCAAATTACAATATCCCCAGAGTGGATGGATATTTGCTGCTTAAATCTGATTTTTGTTTTTAGAGCAAATGATTTCTGTATTTAAAACTACCACCCACAAAGTGGGATACACGTAATACTGGTATTCTTAAAGCAATGTTGTCATGTATAGGAACAGTGTATCAATAGAAATTTGGGTTAGAGGAAAGAAAGTGGCTCTGATGGACAACAAGCATGTTGGTGCTTGTTACAGGATGTGATCTGGATATTGTTTTTTTGAGTTACATGGACAATTATTTTTTTTAATGGCTGTGATACAATGCAAGTTACAGCATGCTTGCTATGAAGTAACTATTATTACAACATGCACCAATATTCTCATGGTCTTTGTAAGCTTACCTCTAACTCAAATTTTTATTGGTACGCTCTTGCACTTGGTAAAGTGCTCTGAGAATACCACGGTTACAGGTTCTCTTTCTTGTAGACAACAGTTTCACGTACAGAAATCGTTGTTTTCTTTAAAAAAAAAATTTAAAATTCACTTTTTAACTGAACTTCATGTAACCATGGAGGATTGATGCCACTTCTTTATATTCCCATTTTAGCCACAACACAAGACAATCTAGATGACAAACTGCGTAAATTTGAAATTCGAGACATGATGGGGCTGACAGATGACAGGGACATTTCAGAAACTGTGAGTGAGACCTGGAGCACTGATGTCTTAGGAAGTGATTTTGATCCAAACATTGATGAGGACAGACTACAAGATATTGCAGGTAAATAATTAACAGTTGATGGAGAATTTGATCGTAGATCAGCATTTCTAGTAATATTTTGTAATGGGATTCTAATGTCTGGCCTAACATCGCTAAGGTATGTTTGTGCATATCCTTGTAAACACACTATTTTAGCATGGTAATTGATGTGTTTTCAATTTGCTATAGAAAAACACAACACTGAATTACATTAATTAACTCTGATTGTACTCTTAATAAAGAGGCGTGGTAAATTCTCCAGTCTAATGTATGATGAATAGCAAGTGATTAACAGAAACAGTTGTGCTGTGTGCCAAAATATGTGCCTGTTATGTAAGCAATCATATTCAACAGGGTGGCCTTGGAAAGATTCTTTTGCTTCGTTCATTTGATTGATTTTCAAATTCGTTGAAAATATCAGAATTTTCACTTTTTGCCAGTTACACATTTGATAAAATAGTTTTGTTAAATAACGTTTCCTATGGGTGTTATGTGGCAAAACAAATCTGGTAGTCAACTTGACAGTGGTAACCTTGAAGTGCACAACTTGTAATTCAAGACACTAACGTCCTGAAATAGCCAAAATAAAATTATTTACAACTTCTTTCAGTGCAGTTGTTGAATATGATCGCATGGACATCACTTTTCAGCAAGCTGAAGTTGGTGTATTCTATCTATCACAAGAGTCGGATGGCTCTCGTATGAATTTGGAAGGGAAGTGTGGAGAAAAATCAGTTGGATGAAACCGAAGTCCTTATGCAGGAAACTTTGTGCTATCCGGCACCGACGGGACCGAGCTGCTGCCGTTCCCTCAAAACTGCCGGACACACCAGAGTTAATGTTGAAACATATGGAGATTTTCATCTCCGTATGAATCAACAAACCCTGTAGCAACAGCCTCTAAACAGTCGGCAAGCATCTCTGTAGTGTCTCTAGCTGAAGTTGTTGCTTAGCTACAGACCTTAAAGAGCTTGACTGTTCAAAAAAAGCAAAGAAAAGAAACGAAACGAAAAGAATAAAAAACGGCTCCTGATTTTTGCCGGTGGCTCGAGCTTGCCAGATGGTTCGCCTCTGGATAACTCAAAGTTTCCTGTATAGGAAACATATATACTGTGATTTCCTTTCTTTCTCAAGTGTCAGCCTTGGCTCAATGGTAGCACTCTCGCCTGAGCCTGAATGTTTATGGGTTTAAGTCCCACTGCAGAGAGTTGAGCACATAATCTTGAGTGACACATCAGTACAGTACTGAGGGAGTGCGGCACTGTCTGAGGTGCTGTCTTTCGGATGAGACATTAAACTGATGTCCCGTCTGCCCCCTCAGGAGGATATAAAAGATCCCATGGTACTACTTGTAGAAGAGCAGGGGAGTGCCCCTCAGTGTCCTGGCCAATATCACTGAAAAACAGATTATCTGGTTATTCTCATTGCTGTTTATGGGACCTTGCTGTGCACAAATTGGCTGCTGCAATTCCCTCCATTGTACTTCATGGGCTGTAAAGCATGTTGGGTGCTATATAAATGCAGTGCTTTCTTTCTTTATGCTCCAATTCCCCTCTACCACACCATTTGAGCCAGCCCTGGCAGATTGCAGGAAAGTAGCCTGGGGTGAAGCATCAGCTGACTTAGATTTACTTTTTGCTGTAAATGCATGTCTACCTGCAACCCGGTAACGCCCCACATGGGGAATCACAGGCCCAAGCACATTTTCCCACTTGTGGCCCATTGTATTGAAGCACTGATGTGCTGTGCAGCTGTGCCCCTATAGTACTTCAAAATGAAGGAAAACTATACATAACGCATTCTAAATCGTAAACTTCAGTATTAGTTCTAATGGAATCTTCACTGGAAACTTTTCATTACTGTTCACGAACAATGTAACTTTTTTTAAAAACGTCATATTAAAATACAACTGTCATTTGCCGAATCCCTACAGTGTGATTGACCTTGGTTCTTTCTCATTTGCATCCAGCATTTTTCATGCTTTTAGATTGTGTTTTGGGATGCTTATGTCATTAACTGAATTTGCAGCAATTTCCTTATGTGTTTCTCTAAGGGATAGCATTATGAGATGCACATTAAATCTCCATTAATACCTCATTATCCCAGTGATAAGATTACCATGATAATGAGGCATAAATTCTAATTGTTTCAGATCTTGTTGTGCCTCTCATTTAATCATATACCTGTATTTGTCTTCAGTAAGCTTTAAATTGGGAGTGCTTCTGGTGACCTGAAAATAATGCTCAAGATGCTGAAAGCAGATCTTTTATCGAAAATGTATGAGTAAATAATGTTGCAAAAACTGGCAGCTGCTTCTTTCTGGGATTCAGAACCATGGATACAAATATGGAACCTGCACCAGTTCAGATTTAGCACATTGAAATATTTATTTTATATCCAGAATTGCTTCAGAACAGAAGAATAGTCTTAAGAACCTAAGAATTTAAGCAAGAGACAGGGCTAAACCAACTAGCATCCTGTGGATTGGGTCATGTTTCAAACCCAACCAGACAACCTTATCTCCCGCCTTCGTTCTTTTATTTCCCGCTAATTTAAAAATCTGCCTTTTCTTTTTGAATATTTTAGTTCAGTATTAAGGACACTCGTTTCATAATTTGGCAACTGTGATATTTATACAATCCTCTGGAAATCCAAGTGCTTTATGCTTTCAGCACTCAGTTTTCAAGGGATAGTATATTTTACAATATGGTAAAACTGTGAATGTTTGTATTATTAAACTTGCTGAACTTAATTATATATTTAAAATATGCTACCACTACATTTTTTAATTGGCTCAGTGCAGTTCACAAGCAGAGGGTTTTAGTACCAGTACTGAAATTGGTGCCAATAGCAAATGATCTGGCACACAAATTGTGATCATGTTTTACTTGTGTACGAAGCGGATTTGCCCAGTTATGTTTCTGTAACTTCAGTATTTTTCCAGTGTTAGTCTTGGTATGCACCTATAGAAGGGATCACATTCAAGAGCCGGTGTGCTGTTCACGATCCATGTAACTGCTGAGGATTGAGAGAATATTGGGTGGAGTGAGGACAGAATTAAAATTGTCTTGGATCACTCATATTTGGAGGTAGCCTAATCGTGTCATTCATGTAGAGGGAATTATTCAATTCATCTTTAACCTGTGATTTCCTTTTTTTTTAAATATGCTGTTCTTGTTCTGTGTTTTAAAAATAAAATTGGCCCTCTTATCTGTTCCCTTCATGGTTTAAAATATTTCTTTCCTGTCTTTGTTCATATAATATTTTTTAAACTTGGTTGAGCTTTTTAGATTTGTCCTACCTCAGTGGTGGATGACAAAATGACGACGACCCTCTCCTTCAATGCTGTAAAACTAAAATGATCCCAGATTGCCAAGCGTGCCTTTTAACTCAATTGTAATATATTGGGTATGATGCAGCAAGTTATTCCTTTGTACAAAATCTAGTGTTTTTAAACTTAACATGGATGTGGGTACTTTAAATGGTTAATCCAAGTTACACGACCGATGTCTGATGGTCCAACTGGATTAAAAATCCAGCAGTGTGCACAGAACAGGACAAAATACCACTTGCTTCAGATTGCGAATGCTGTTGACTTGTAACATATCTAGAAGTGACTAATGTAAAAAATAAAAAAAAAAGTGCTTTTTGTCGGGATTTTGATGCTGCTATTTTCAGGGGGATTTCAGAAATCGTATAAAACTGCTGCTGAAGAAAAGAAATGACAAACCATTTCTATAAGCTTTTCATGTTCTTAAAGATTGTCCAACCCACCCTCAGCACAATATCTGATATGTAAAGAATACTGTTGAGTGGTATGCTAGCTAAGAAACAATTAATTTTTCTATGTACTAGGTGCAGCAGCAGAGAATATGCTGGGTAGTTTGCTAGGTTTACCAGGTTCAAGTTCAGTGCTACTTGACCCCTGCACGGGGTCAACAATCTCTGAGACAACGAGCGAGGCCTGGAGTGTGGAAGTTCTGCCAAGTGACTCAGGTGAGTATGCCATAATAATTTTTTTCAAGCATCCCATTATTAGAAGTATGAACAAAATATATTCATATTTATAAAAAAAAAAAAAAAAAAATCTTCCTGTGGCTATTAATGCACTTCAGTTACAGTTAAGACATGAAAATGAATATTAATGGTTTGCCATGAGATTTTGACTTTCAGCTTTGAGCATCTGATGATTTAGCTTTGTTTATGAATTCTACTGTCTGTCCTAGATGGCTGTAATACATGATAATTGTACTTTGTATTGTGGAGATGAACCTTTTTCATCTTGCATGGATTGAGTTTTATGCTCTTTCTATGTTGAAATTGCCTGAAATAAAGGTTTACTGTGTATGTTGCGGAGAGAATGTGAAAGCAATTTAGCGGTCCCATAAAACTTTGCACTGATTTGCTGTAATTTTCTAAAACTGATTTGCATTTAAGGTGGCTGTACGCCTTTACCTAATCTAAATTAAATTGGCTTCAGTACACTGAATTGGGAGAGAGACAAATCTGGCACATTTACAACCACAGATGCTCATGTCCAAAAGGTGTCGAACCAGATGTTTGTGCCTCTTTTATCTAGCTGTTTATAAGTTAAAGGGGGAAAACAGTGAATTTACAGAAACATAACAGAATGTAAAATTGAAGATTGTGGGTCTGGTTACAATTATGAAAATAAGTATCGGAGCCTAAACCAGATGCTGTTTGGCTAAAGTGAAGTCAAGAAATATTTGAGGCACTGCACTGGGTAATGTTGTGAGCACCACTGCAGCATTTGGAGCCAGTTATTTGCAGCTAGACAGTGTCCCCTGACCTTTGCTGTAGGTATTGATACTCTTGCACAATAACTGAGTTAACACAAGCAAATGAAAAGGAATTGCTCTCACATAACCCAGTAGAACACTGAACTCTAAATCCAAGGTCACAAATTTCGGTCCCAAGGTTGACTTGGCTTGCCGGCCAAGTTTTATCGTTTGTCCAGGGAATGAGGAGGAGATAAAGAAAATTAAATTATTGTCTCTTTTGAATCACTGACTTGTAGCCTATTGAAAAATATTATGACAAAAGACATGATAGTTAATATAAAAATATTACTTTACAGAAGCCACAGATTTGAAACAGGAAGAGCGGCTGCAGGAGTTGGAAAGTTGCTCGGGACTTGGTAGCACTTCTGATGATACAGATGTGAGAGAAGTGAGCTCACGGCCCAGTACACCCGGACTGAGTGTTGTATCAGGTATAGTACAGTGGAACATTGTGATTAATTGTTCTCAGTATACAAGTAAATATTGCAAATAAGCTTAAAATAGTCAATCTTAAAAATTAGACCGTTTTTAATGTAAGGTGACATTTTCTTCATGAAGTCCAATCGCAGTACTTACATTTCAGAATTAATGCCTTTTAGGCTTTTTACACTATTTAACAGGCATCAGTGTAACTTCAGAAGACATACCTAACAAGGTCGAGGATATACGGTCAGAATGCAGCTCCGATTTTGGAGGGAAAGATTCTGTTACAAGCCCCGATGTGGAGGAAATTGTACAAGGTAAAGAAAGGTGTTTTAAATATTAAACCAATGCATAAATATTTGGAATAATAGAAATCAGACTTCATGGGGGTGGGGGGGGAATAAAACAAGAATGTCCGACTGCAGCTAACAGTTTCTAATTTTTGGGACCGTTAAGCATCTTCAGATGTGTTCTTCTGTTGTTAACTCTCCTGTCTACTGATGGCAAATTCTGTTTGGTTCGGGCTGCAAGATTTGTGTTACCTGGAGTTAAGTTGTGTATTTGCTAATTCTAAGCACCAGACTGGCATTTCAGTTGTTGAGCAAGCTTCAGTTATGAGCTTTTTGAAATCTACGCACGCACGTACGTGCTGCATCATACTCCAAGTGCACAATACCAGAACCAGAATGTCTGTGGCTTCTTACTTGACCGTCCACAGATAAAGTCAGGGTTCTGATCTGCAGCTTGTAACTGACCCGAGCATTCATTATGCTTCAGCTTGTGTAACTCGAGCAGCCGTATAAGTTTGGTGAACGCAACTTATAATCATACTTTTTTTTCATTGTGTGTTTACAGGCGCACATCAGATGACCTCTCCACTTTCCCAGACAGACGCATTGCTTGCAATGTTTGATCCACTGTCTTCTGATGGTAGGTTCCTATGTTCTTACAGTGCATCTTGTAGTGATGCAGGTCTAATAGTAGCTTCTTTCTGTTGAGAAAAAGGGTTTACCTGCAACTCATTGTTTAACAAGATGCACCTATTGATAAATTACAACTTGTTTTATTGTGATATATTTTATATATGATCCCATAGAAATCTCAAATATTAACCAGTAAAACCATTGAAGTAAAAATGAAAAGATAAAAAATAATATACAAAGAAAAAATCTGTGCTTTGGGACAAGGAAGTTGTAATTTATTATGTTGTGCCTCTGTTTTAAGTTTTTCTCTCGTTAGATTTCCTTGCACCATCTCCCCAATTGTTAAGTGGGTAGGCCTTTCATAATGCTGCTCTTTACTTGACAGCTGAAGGTGCAGTAGAGAAGCCCTGAGTGAATTTTTAAAATTCATTTTATTTCCTTCCTCTTGGGAAGCACTTGGCTTCTGCTTGGTGCTTTTTCTAATGACCTTGCAGAGATTGAGAACTTGTGATGTGGGGAATCAGAGCTCCCGTGGGTGATGCTATTCCACGGCACATTGGTGCAGAGTTTGACTATAAATTATAGAGATAGAAAGTTAACATTTATCATCCAAGTTGAGTAATATTACAGTACTGTTAAAATAACAGGCACAGTATAAAGATGGACTTGTTCTATGCATAAGAATGTAGAGTACTGGGAAAGACTTATGGTCCTTCAAATCACTCCATGGCTTCGCCCCTCCCTATCTCTGTAATCTCCTCCAGCCCCACAACACCCCCCCCCCCCCCCCCCCCCACCCAGAGATATCTGCGCTCCTCTAATTCTGACCTCTTGAGCACCCCTGTTTTTTTAATTGCTCAACCATTGGTGGCCATGCCTTCAGCTGCCAAGGCCCTAAGCTCTGGAATTCCCTCCCTAAACCTGTCTACTTCTCTACCTCTCTCTCCTCCTTTAAGACGCTACTTAAAACCTACCTCTTTGACTAAGCTTGTGGTCATCTGCCCTAATTTCTCCTTGTGTGGCTCGGTGTGAAATATTGTTTTATGACACTCCTGTGAAGAGCTTTGGGATATTTTACTACGTTAAAAGCGTGATATAAATACAAGTAGTTGTTGTTCTGACCAGACCCAAGAAGCAGACAATACCATAAGCCATTCTGTCTCGCACCCTTCAGCTGTCTTTCTCCAAACTAACTGTCTAGTTCCCTCTTTAATTTACCAACAGAATCTGCCTACCTTGCTTCCCTAGGCAGTCCATTCCATGCATTGACTACCGTCTTTGTAAAGTAATTAATTCTGAACAGTCTGTTTACCACTTATGTGCTTCCTTGTAGAATTTGTGACTGACATAAACTCATTATTATAGTTCAATTTGTCTACACTCAAGAGGATCTGTTTACTTCAGTAAGATCTCAAATTGGAACACATTCAATTGCTGCAGTCTCTCCTTGTGGCTGAGGTGCTTAAACACGGCTATCAAATTGGCCATGCTTTGCTGTACCTTCTCCAAAGTCAGAATTTTCCCACGATATAGTATGGCAACCAGAAACGTATACAGTACTTCCCTGCGACCAAGGCTCTACCTCTGTCAAGATACCCAAATATCTTATTTGCTTTCTTTACTGCTGCGACACAGTATACTGATGGTTTTAGTGATTTATCTACTGGTACCTCCAAATTTTTCTGTATGGGAAATCCACTACAAATATCCTACTTCTAGGAACCCTCACCTACAAAAAACAGTCTCAGTAAAATTGCTCTAATTGCAGAAGACAGAAATAGCAGCTTCGCAGTCTGCAATCTGATGACACAAATAGATATCTGAAGACTTTGGGAACCCCTTTGCTACTCCACATAGCTCAAAAAAGCTTAGGGTCCAGACAGCCACTGCTTAATTTCCAAATCATTTATGTACATTGTAAATGGTTTTTATTTTCTTCAAATAATAATAGTTAGTCTAACCTGGCAACTGTATACAGGAAACTTTTTTTTTTTTATCCGGCACCGACGGGACCGGCGTGATGCTGGTTTGCTGGTTGATCAAAAATTCCGGATTACAGAGAGGTATACTTACCAAGGTACGAGAGCCCCGGTTACACGGCACTTGTGCAGGAGTCCCGGTTACATGGCCACAGATCCAGGAGTCCCTGTTACACGGCCACAGATCCAGGAACCCCGGTTACACGGCCACTAATATATAGTATTTAAGGTGCCGGTTAAAAGAGAGTTTCCTGTATTTGATAAACAGATGATTGCATCAATCATGATCTCTCAACCAATTAAGTGTATGCTTCTAGACATTTCACTGTGAAGTACTCTAGGCTATAAATTTTCCTTTTGAATATGCTACCAAGCGTAGCTTTAAATAGTTCAAGCAGAGGTTTGGCTCTAACTTTATAGGCAGTAATACGGTCACTCTTTATATAAAAAAAAAAGATACTGAACTCCACTTGTAGGGGATGTGGTTTGTCCAGGCAAAATTGAGTAAACTGAACAAACTGAAGTAATGGAGAGGGTTGATGAGGGTAGTACGGTTGATGTGTATATGGACTTCCAAAAGGCGTTTGATAAAGTACTACATAATAGACTTGTTAACAAAATTGAAGCCCATGGAATTAAAGGGGCAATTGCTGCATGGATACAAAATTGGTTATGGGACAGAAAGCAGAGTGTAGTGGTGAACGGTTGTTTTTCATAGTGGAAGAAAGTGTGCAGTGGTGTCCTCCCGGGGTCAGTGTTGAGACCTGCTCTTTTTGATGTATATTAGACTTGGGTATGCAGGGCATAATTTCCAAGTTTGCGGGAAATGCAGTAAACAGTGAGGAGCATAGTAACAGACTTCGGGAGGACATCGACTGGTGAAATGGGCAGACACATGGCAGATGAAATTTAACGCAGAGATGTGTAAAGTGATTCATTTTGGTCGGAAGAATGAGGAGAGGCAATATAAACTAAATAGTACAATTTTAAAGGGAGTGCAGGAACAGAAAGACCTGGGGGTGTACGCACACAAATCTTTGACGGTGGCAGCACAAGTTGAGAAGGCTGTTAAAAAAGCATATGGGATCCTTGGCTTTATAAATAGAGGCAGAGAGTACAAATGGAAGGAAGTTATGCTGAACCTTATAAAATACTGGTTAGGCCCCAAATGTAGTATTGTGACCATTTCTGGGCACTGCACTTTAGGAAGGATGTCAAGGCCTTAGAAAGGGTGCAAATGAGATTTACTAGAATGGTACCAGGTATGAAAGACTTCAGTTACGTGGAGAGACGAGTGAAACTGGTGGTGGTCTCCTTTTGAGCAGAGACGGTTAAGAGGAGATTTGATGGAGGTGTTCAAAATCATGACTGTTTTGAGAGAGTAAATGAGGAGAAACAGTTTTGAGTGGCAGAAGGAGACCCGAGGTCACAAATTCAAGGTAATTGGCAAATGAACCAGAGGCGACATGAGGGGGAAAAAAATTATACAATGAGTTGTTGTGATCTGAAAAGCACTGCCTGAAATGATGGTAGAAGCAGATTCAGTACTAACTTTTAGAAGGGAATTGGATAAATACTTTGAGGGAAAGTGCTGCAGGAGATTGGGACTAATTGGATAGCTCTTTCGAAGAGCTGGCACAGACACGATGGGTTGAATGGCCGTCTCCTGTGCTGTATCATTCTATGAACCACATCTGCCTGAACCAAATATGTTAACAAATGTGTGTTTCTTCAGTTTGTTTGGGAAATTGTAAGTCCCAGATTCCAGGTTTAGAATATTGAAATATTTCTCTGTTCCCCAAAAAGGAATTTCAACATTTGTACGTTGTGATTTCATGCATGGTGGACCTGATTTGTCGAATTACTCTGGATATCTGGACAAATATAGTCTACGCGGATAGGTCTGTATGCCTTGATTGACATGTTTTTTTTTTATTCCCAAAATTCTCAGCTTCAGCCATACCATCAATAGTCAGGCCTAAAGTGCACTATGCAAGACCATCACACCCACCGCCAGACCCTCCAATACTCGAAGGTGCTATAGGGGGCACTGATGCCCGATTGCCAGCCTTTGGGTCCCATATCTGCTGCCAAACTGAAGCTGAGCTGCTCAAACAGAGACACTCCTTTCCAGAAAGGCTAGTACGCAGCAGAAGCTCTGATATTGTTTCTTCATCTCGCCGTCCAATGAGTGATCCTGGATGGAACGTACCAGGTAGCAGACGGACAGGGAATGAGGAGCTGTTTGCAGCTGGGGCAGCGACTGTCGGAACCTGTGGGCCAACTTCATCTCCAAGCAAAGACTCCCTAGTAAGGTCTAGTCTCAATGTACAAGTATTTCCTGTTAGTTCAAACAAACCTTTTTCTAACTGGGGATGTTTTTAATTGACTTGTCTTTTTTATATGCATAGTCTTGAATGTTTGGTCTTTACAAGATGTGGAAGAAATTCATTGTGTGTGAAGGCAGTATGTAAATGCAAGTCTTTCTCAGTGGCCTTATGTAAGTCATGTGTTAAAATTTTATTGGCAGAAGCTCAAGCAATACAGTAAACACCCAAAGGTGCTAGTAAAATGTTGTCTGGTATTCATGGGTATATGGAATAAAACCAGCCATCTCACTTAAGAGAAAGACTAATTTCATATTTAGATGCAGTTGTTTACACTTGGGGTGGGGGGGGGGGCAGGAATGCTTGACCCTAAGAGGAACTAACTGCAATAGAGAGGAAACTTAAGTAAACTGGGACTTTACTAATGTGCAATATAAAATGCAGCCAGGGTATTGTATGTATTATGAGGCATATAGGATTCTTTGAAACATTTAAGATTCTGAGGGGATTGGGCAGGGTAAATGCTGAGAAAATGTTTCCCCTCGTGGGGGAATCTAGAACGAGGAGGCATAGTCTGCGATTAAGGGGTCACCCATTTAAGACCGAGATGAGGAGGAATTTCTTCTGAGGGTCATTGATCTTTGGAATTCTTTACTCCAGAGAGCTGTGGAAGCTGAGTCATTAAATATATTCAAGGCTGAGATAGAAGATTTTTGAGCAACAGGGGAGTCGAGGGTTATGGGGAGCGGGCAGGAAAGTGGAGTTGAGGCCAAAATCGGATCAGCCATGATCTCATTAAATGGCGGCGCAGGCTCGAGGGGCCGAATGGCCTACTCCTTCTATTTCTTATGTTCTTGGGCTTTGTGGTGTTAAATCCACATATTTGCATTTAGGAACATACAGAATAAAAAGAGAGAATTGCGGTCCATCTGGCTGGTTACAAATTTCAAATAATCTCTTCGACTGCTTTATTTCTCATACCCCATAATCATTTTTTCTGCCAACTATCTCTCAAGTTCCCTCTTGCATCTCTTGTGCAGGGGGAGGACAGAAAGGACAGTGATGATGAGAAATCAGATCGTAGCAAATCCTGGTGGAAGAAACGATTTGTGTCTGCTATTCCTAAAGGTCAGTCTTGGGATTCTAACCATTTTGCAACACCGGACATGAAATAACTGATCAAATGACTTTATTATTTGATAACTGGATCAGAGGTCTTTTACTTTAAAATTCATCTGCACCTTGAAACAAATAGTATCTTTTTTTCTAGCTTAACTATATCTTTATAACTTTCTTGTGCATTTGCCTGTGGCAGCTCAGTGCATTTTGATTTGATTCACTCTTACCTGTGAAAATGAAAAGGCTGCTTGTTTGCATTTCTTGTTTTACTGCTTGTTAGAAATCAACAGCCTGGGAATTTCTCAAGAATTTTGGATGGAAATAATCAGATTTTAGTTTCTGTAACTTTCCTTATTCCTGCTCCAAATTCAGTACTACCCCTAATCCCACTCTATTGCAGCCCCATCTCGGTTGTTAGGGTCCAGCCAGATACAAAAAATCCACGCCGAGTACGTTCTGCAATTTTGTTTCCTTCCAAAAAAAATTAGTTATCCTTAGCCTTAGTTACAAATCTTTGTCATCCAAAACTTAAAATCTTCAGTTTAAAAGAAAAATCATTGCAGACAGACCACTTTTGAATGAGCAATAGTGTTTACTAAAATAACTGCAGTGACGTGTATATGCAGGTGATTATCATCAGCTAGCTGCAGGTGGAAATGCAGCTGAATATTTTCAGTGTAACTAGTATAATAGTGTGAAAAGATGTTATCTAACACTAAAACCTTCATTACTGTGAGTTACACTTCACCAGGTTTTGGTTAAAGCCATGATTTTCTTCATCCTGCATGCGATGAAGTTACTTTGTTTTTGTAATACGGTATATTTTCTCTTTAGCTCCCATTTCCTTCAGGAAGAAAGATAAACAAGAAAAAGACAAAGAAGATGGTGCACAGGAAAGGTTTCAGGCCATGCAAGGTTGGCTGATCCTACCTTACATAATGAATGGTGAATGAGGTCTACAAAGACGAATAACACCTGCATGAAACAGGAAAATATTTTTTTTTAAATCAAAAAACTGCAGATTATCAGAGCTTTTTAATTGTTTTTTAAAATTATTTACTTCAAATGCATGGAAATCACACTAACCATGTAGTACAAATATGAAGTCTGTATCTGATTTTAAAGTGCATTGACTTTGCACTGTAGGCGCTAAACCTAATGCTAACATACACCTCCAGTCTGGAAGGCTAATTCTTGTAGGACCACCACATTGATCACAACTGTGAAGTTGCTCATGACCCAGTGTATAGTTTTAATGCCAAGGATCCAATTGCAAAACTAGTTGTAGATGTCTAGTCTGTGTCTCTGCTCCTTCAGTGATTTTTTGAGCGCTTTTGTAGCCTGCCTTTCTGCTGCTCTGCTTTTCTCCTCTCTCCACCTCCCTTCGCCATATTCCTAACTGTTCCCAGTTTCCTGCAGTACTGATTATCACTTCATTTCTGTTTAGGTGAGGCTTCATTGGGTACAATAATCAAATGGTTGCTTTGCATGTTCTTCAATTTGTTATAAACACGTCTTGGGACATGCAAAAAAAAAATGAATTAAATTTGATCTTTTTCTGATGGAAGGTTTTGTTGAAAGTTTAAAGCTGTAATTAAATGATTTAATACAATTTCTCTCCCATTGTACCAAAGAAGAGGGAGAAAAGCCTGTGAAGCCAGCTGAAAATGTGAGAATTTAAAATGATCAAGACAAAGGAAGGGCAGAGTCTGAGGGAGGTATCAGATTAAGTCTTCTATTGAGGGAAGTTGAAGTCCCCAATGGCAAAAAAAAAACAAATTAGATGTCTAAACGAGCCTTACTGTAGCAGCAGATTTTAATAGTATGAAAGATTGATCTTTATATGGAAGTTTCTGCCTGACGATTGCACTACAGCATGACGATCCAAATGATTGGAGAAGCATTCGTGTTTGGATAAGTGAATACTTTGGGCACTGATCATTTAACAATTCCTTTGTTTGTGTTAAATGATATCATCACTGATGCACAGGAGAATTAAATAATTATACAGGTAGGCATACTGGGATGTCTAGCCAATTAACCAGTCAATTCAGATAATTGGTGTTTGAATAAATGGCTTTCAAGTCTGCCACAGTTGGAAAAAGTAGTGGCAAGACTCCCTGATGATTGACTTGGTAAATTGATCACATGTATTAGTCCTAAACTACATAGACCAGGTACATGTCATGTTCAATCCCTGGTTTACACTGATCTCAGCTGGACGATGCAGGGAATGCTATCATTTGCCTCCGTGCCAATGAGCTAGGAAAGGAGGGGGGGAAATTGGTTCGGTTTTCATGCTCCAATGACCCTTGCTAGATTATCAAGTGAATGCAGAAACAACCTTGACTCCTCGTGTAGCCCATAATTAACTCATCTGCCAGTATTTGATAGAGGCTCACATGTTACGAGTAGTCACTTGGATTGAGTAATACATTGCCTTCAGAAGAAATGGGGAGAAAACATGGGAGAATACAGAAATTGTGACACTTGTAGTCATGGTTGTAGGCACGTTTTCTATTTGTTTAGTCTACAGTTTCTATTCTAAACAGCAGCTCATTTACTTTGTCGCTTTAAATGCAATTGGGTACTCCCACAGCGCTGTTGGGTCGGGATTTCCAGGATGTTAACCCAGTGATGACGAAGGAACGACTGAGGTATGTCCAAGTCAGGGTGATGTGTGACATGAAGGGGAACTTGAAGGTGTTCCCATATGCCTGCTGCCTTTGTCCTTCTCGGTGGCAGAAGTCACGAGTTTGGGAGCTGCTGTTGAAGTAGCCTTGTTGAGTTGCTGCAATGTATCTTGTAGGTGGTACACATGGTATGCTGGTGGCTGAGGGAGTGAAAGTTTAAGGTGGTGGATGGGGTGCCGATCATGCAGACTGCTTTTTCCTGGATGGTGTCGAGCTTCTTGAGTGTTGTTGGAGCTGCACCTATCCAGACAAGTGGAGAGTATTCCATCACACTCCTGACTTGTGCCTTGCAGGTGGTGGAAAGGCTTTGGGGAGTCAGGAGGTGAGTCAGTCGTTGCAGACTACCCAGCCTCTGACTTGCTCTAGTAGCGATAGATTTTGTGTCTGGTCCAGTTAAGTTTCTGGTCAATGATGATCCCATGGATATTGATGCTGGGGGATTCGACGATGGTAATGCCATTGAAAGTTAAGGGGAGGTGATTAGACTCTCACTTGTTGGAGATGGTCAATGCCTGGCACTTGTGTGGCACAAATGTTACTTGCCACTTACCAGCCCAAGTTTGGATGTTGACCAGGTCTTGCTGCATGCGGGTGTGGGCTGCTTCATTATCTGACAAATTGCAAATGGAACTGAACACTGCAATCATCAGTGAACATCCCCACTTCTGACCTTATGATGGAGGGAAGGTCATTGATGAAGCAACTGAAGATGTTGGATCTAGGGCACTGCCCTGAGGAACTCCTACAGCAGTGTCCTGGGGCTGAGCAACCATCTTCTTTTGTGCTAGGTAAGACTCCTGCCAGTGGAGAGTTTTTCACTGAACCACATTGACTCAGTTTTATTAGGGCTCCTTGGTGTCACACTCGTTTGAATGCTGCTTTGATGTCGAGGGCAGTCACTCTCACCTCACCTCTGGAATTGAGCTCTTTTGTCCATGTTTGGACCAAGGCGCTAATGAGGTCTGGAGTCAAATGGTCCTGGCGGAACCCAAACTAACATCGTTCAGCAGGTTATTGGTGAGTAAGTGCCGCTTGATAGCAATGTTGATGACACCTTCTATCACTTTGCCGATGACTGAGAGTAGGCTGAGGGGGTGGTAATTTGCTTGATTGCATTTGTCCTGCTTTTTTTGGCAGGGCATACCTGGTTAAGATTCCACTTGGTCGGGTAGATGCCAGTGTTGTAGCTGTACTGAAGCAGCTTGGCTAGAGGCCCTGCTAGTTCTGGAGCACAAGTCTTTAGCCGGGATGTTGTCGAGGTCCGTAGCCTTTGCTGTATCCAGTGCGTTCAGCCGTTTCTCTATCGCATGTGAATTGTGAATGGAATTGGCTGAAGACTGGCATATGTGATGGTGGGGACCTCGGGCGGGGGGAGGGGGGGTGGGGGGACGGACGGACGAGATGGATCATCCACTCTGCACTTCTGGCTGCAGATGGTTGCGAATGCTTCAGCCTTGTCTTTTGCACTCGCATGCTGGGCTTGAGCAGCGTAAAGGATGGGGATGTTCATGGAGCCTTCTCCTCCCGTTAGTAGTTTAATTGTCCACCACAATTCATGACTGGATGTGGCAGGACTGCAGAGCTTTGATGTGATCTGTTGGTTTTGGGATCGCTTAGATATGTCTCTACCATGCTGCTTCCGCTGTTTAACATGCACATAGTCCTTTGTTGTAGCTTCACCAGGTTAGCACCTCATTTTCGGGTACGCCTGGTGCTGCTCCTGGCGTGCTCTTCTGCACTGCTCATTGAATCAGGGTTGATCCCCTGGCTTGATGATGGTAGAGCAAGGGATATGCCAGGCCATGAGGTTACAGATTGTAATGGAATGCAATTCTGCTGCTGCTGATGACGGACAGCACCTCACGGATGTCCAGTTTTGAATAATAGACATCACATACAAGGTGTAATTTGTCATGGGTGATCTGAACACTCAAATGTTCTGTTAATAGAAGTGAATACAATGAATAATTTGGGAAACAGTTTTGAGTTTCATTTTTATTCACTTGCAGAGGAATAAAAGTTATGGCGAGAATACATCTTAATTTCAAAGTACTTCAACAATAGAGAGAGAGAAAAATAATACACCTACCATAATTTGGCTTAATTTTTCCCCCAAAAATGTTAACTGCATGGAGGTTCTCAAGTTGCATCTCCAACTTTAAGTTTAAAATAATTATCTGTATATTAAATAGCGATTGCACAATTTTTTTTTAATAGACATCAGCTGCTCCGCCATGTCTATTTAGAGGAATATCCCAGCGCAGGTCCATTGGAAACAGTGGGAGCAGTGAATTCTGATCGACACAAATGCACACCATCTCGGGTAGCAGGGTCCCCAAAAAACCTTGGTGTCTGCATTCCAAGCTACCTGAGTAGCTCCCCAAAGTCCTGTCAATCTGGAATGGCTCCCAGGCTGGCTGGATGTTGTGTCCCTCGTAACACTGGGGCCCCTCTGAAATGCAGTAAGATGCTTCCTCTTGGTGATGTCAGAGTTGCCGAGCAAAAGGGAAACCAGACTCTAGGATCTGTGTGCAAGTAATAAAACTGGTGTGTCTTCAAGATGAATCAAACCAGATTCTGATGTATGTTAATGTCACATTTTAATTGCAAGAGAATTGAACCTGAGATTAAATTAAACATTTGCTGACCAGCTTGTGCTAGTTCATTAATGTTAACTAGTAACATTTCACTTGTAATTCCTATTCTCGGTCACAAGGGGCTTGACTGGCATTTAGGTGTGAATTAAAAAAAATGTTAAGTTCTAGGTACAGTCAGTCATATAGTAGTTAAGAACTTCTGCTGAATGTATATATGGTACTTCTAAGGGAGAGAAAGTCTTCGTAAAAATCAACTCTCTCTTGCATCCTCTGCTGACCATGTATATGAATGCAAGAGGTGTAAGGAACAAGATGCTTGAGCTACAAGTGGGGAAGGATGATTTGGACAGGTTGGGTGATTGGGCAGAAGCATGGCAGATGCAATATAACGTGGATAAATGTGAGGTTATCCACTTTGGTGGCAAAAACAGGAAGGGAGAGGAGGTGGGGTGGCTATGTTAATAAAGGAAGGAATCACTATAATACAGAGAAATGATATTGGGTCAAAGGAGCAGGATAGTGAAACAGTTTGGGTGGCGATAAGGAATAATAAGGGGAAAAAAACACTAGTGGGGGTAGTCTGTAGGCCTCCGAACAGTTGCAACTCTGTTGGACAGAGGATTAATCAGGAAATAGTTGAGGCTTGTAATAAGGGAACAGCTATAATTATGGGGGATTTTAATTATCATATTAACTGACCAGGGGGCAAGCAACCTTAGATTTGGTCCTGTGTAATGAGACAGGATTAATTAAAAATGTCCTAGTAAAGGATCCCCTTGGAATGAGTGACCATAACATGGTTGAGTTCCATATTCAATTAGAGGGTGAGAAGGTTGGATCTCAAACAAGCGTGCTGAGCCTGAATAAAGGAGACTATGAAGGTATGAGAGCGGAATTAATTAGAGTGGACTGGGAAAATAGATTAAAGGGTAAGACGGTACATGATCAGTGGTGTACATTTAAGGAGTTATTTTACAACTTCCAAAAAATATATATTCCACTGAGGAAAAAAGGGTGTAAAAGAAAAGATAGCCATCCGTGGCTAAGTAAAGTAATTAAGGATAGTATCCGACTAAAAACAAGGGCATATAAGGTAGCCAAATCTAGTGGGAGGATGGAAGATTGGGAAGTTTTTAAAAGACAGCAAAAAATAACAAAAAGATTGATTAAGAAAGGGAAGATAGATTATGAAAGTAAATTAGCAAAAAATATAAAAACAGACAGCAAAAGTTTCTATAGTAATATAAAAAGAAAAAGGGTGGCTAAAGTAAATGTTGGTCCCTTAGAGGATGAGACCAGGAAATTAATGGTGGGAAACATGGAGATGGCAAAAACACTGAACAATTATTTTGTTTGTCTTTACAGTAGAGGACACTAAGAATATCCCAACACTGGACAAACAGGGGGCTCTAGTGGGGGGAGGAACTAAATATGATTAAAATCACTAAGGAAGTGGTACTTGGTAAAATAATGGGACTCAAGGCGGATAAATCCCCTGGACCTGATGGCTTGCATCCTAGGGTCTTGAGGGAAGTAGCGGTAGGGATTGTGGATGCATTGGTAATAATTTTCCAAAACTCACTGGACTCAGCAAAGGTCCCGGCAGATTAGAAAACTGCTAATGTAACACCCTTATTTAAAAAGGGTAGTAGGCAGAAGGCTGGAAACTATAGACCTGTTAGCCTAACATCTGTGGTTGGTAAAATGTTAGAGTCCATTATTAAGGAGACAGTAACGGGACATTTGGATAAACATAATTTAATAGGACAAACTCAGCATGGTTTCATGAAGGGGAAGTCATGTTTGACAAATTTGCTGGAGTTTTTTGAGGAAGTAACATACAGGGTGGATAAAGGGGAACCAGTGGACGTAGTGTATTTAGACTTCCAAAAGGCATTTGACAAGGTGCCACACACAAGATTATTGCTCAAGATAAAAAATCACGGGATTGGGGGTAATATTCTGGCGTGGGTGGAGGATTGGCTCTCTAACAGAAAGCAGAGAGCTGGGATAAATGGTTCGTTCTCAGATTGGCAACCAGTAACTAGTGGTGTTCCGCAGGGGTCAGTG
This sequence comes from Somniosus microcephalus, assembly GCF_052327205.1. NCBI lineage: Eukaryota > Metazoa > Chordata > Chondrichthyes > Squaliformes > Somniosidae > Somniosus > Somniosus microcephalus. The sequence goes on along the minus strand of NC_141009.1, from coordinate 25,853,834 downwards.
CTGGGTCCCCAACTCTTTACAATCTATATTAACGATTTGGAGGAGGGGACCGAGTGTAACATATCAAAGTTTGCAGATGATACAAAGATGGGACGGAAAGTAGTGAGTGAGGAGGACATAAAAAAACCTGCAAAGGGACATAGACAGGCTAAGTAAGTGGGCAGAGATTTGGCAGATGGAATACAATACTGGAAAGTGTGAGGTTATGCACTTTGGCAGGAAAAATCATAGAGCAAGTTATTATCTTAATGGCAAGAAACTGGAAAGTACTGTCGTACAAAGGGATCTGGGGGTCCTGGTGCATGAAACTCAAAAAGTTAGTATGCAGGTACAGCAAGTGATTAAGAAGGCCAATGGAATGTTGGCTTTTATTGCTAGGGGGATGGAATATAAAAACAGGGAGGTATTGCTGCAGTTGTACAAGGTATTGGTGAGACCGCACCTGGAATACTGCACACAGTTTTGGTGTCCATACTTAAGAAAAGACATACTTGCTCTCGTGTCAGTACAAAGAAGGTTCACTCGGTTAATCCCGGGGATGAGGGGGTGGTCATATGAGGAGAGGTTGAGTAGATTGGGACTCTACTCATTGGAGTTCAGAAGAATGAGAGGCGATCTTATTGAAACATATAAGATTGTGAAGGGGCTTGATCGGTTGGATGCGGTGAGGATGTTCCCAATGATGGGTGAAACTAGAACTAGGGGGCATAATCTTAAAATAAGGGGCTGCTCTTTCAAAACTGAGATGAGGAGAAACATCTTCACTCGGAGGGTGGTAGGTTTGTGGAATTTGCTGCCCCAGAAAGCTGTCGAAGCTACATCATTAAATAAATTTAAAACAGAAATAGATAGTTTCCTCGAAGTAAAGGGAATTAAGGGTTATGGGGAGCGGGCAGGAAATTGGACATGAGTCTAGGTTCGGAATGGTCATGGCCCTGTGGGTAGTGGAGTGGGCCCAGGGGCCGTGTAGCCTGGTTCTGCTCCTACTGTGTTCTAATTCTGTTAGATTTCAGGAGATGGTTTTATTCCTGTTCCTGGCTGGGGTGGAGATCGCCTTTACAGAAGGTAAGTACTGTAGAAAATATAGGGACAGAGTGATCTCCTGGAAGAATTTCGATCGCCTAGATGGGTCGGAGAGGAATTTCCCAGATTTTTTTCTCCCAAATTGGCCATTGGGTCTTTATCTGGTTTTTCGCCTCTCCCGGGAGATCACATGGGTTCGGGTGGATGCACAGTGATAGAAGATTTGAGGTTAGGATCAGATCAGCCATGATCTTATTGAATGGTGGAGCAGGCTCGAGGGGCCGATTGGCCTACTCCTGCTCCTATTTCTTATGTTCTTCTGTTCTTATGTTCTTATCTGAACGGCAATAGATTGGGAGAAGGGGAAGTGCAATGAGACCTGGGTGTCCTTGTGTACCAGTCGCTGAAGGTAAGCATGCAGGTGCAGCAGGCGGTTAAGAAGGCAAATGGTATGTTGGTCTTCGTAGCGAGAGGGTTTGAGTACAGGAACAAGGATGTCTTGCTGCAGTTGTACAGGGCCTTGGTGAGACCACACCTTGAGTATTGTGTGCAGTTTTGGTTGCCTTATCTGAGGAAGGATGTTCTTGCCGTGGAAGGAGTTCAGCGAAGATTCACCAGGCTGATACCTGGGATGGCAGGAATGATGTATGAGGAGAGATTGGGTCGATTGGGCTTGTACTCGCTGGAGTTTAAAAGAATGAGGGGATCTCATTGAAACTTATAAAATCCTGACAGACGAGATGCAGGAAGGATGTTCCCGATGGTCGGGGAATCCAGAACCAGGGGTCACAGTCTAAGGATAAGGGGTAAGCCATTCAGGACAGAGATGAGGAATTTGTTCACCGAGAGTGGTGAACCTGTGGAATTCTCTACCACAGAAGGCAGTAGAAGCCAATTCATTAAATATATTCAAGAAGGAGTTGGATATATTTCTTAAGGCTAAAGGGATCAAGGGGTATGGGGAGAAAGCAGGGACAGGGTACTGAATTTGGATGATCAGCCATGATCGCATTGAATGGCAGAGCAGGCTCGAGGGGCTGAATGGCCTACTCCTGCTCCTATCTTCTATGTTTCTATGAGATAGACATCTTGGGTGTAACTGAAACCTGGCTTTAAAGTTGAATGGGGAATGCAGTGCAGGGTTTGTGTGTTTTAGGAAGGACACGGAAGACAGCCGAGAGAATGGGATGGCATTATTTGTCAGTGAAAGATGTTTTTAATTGAGAAAGAAGGTGTTTGAAATTGTACTGGGCCTCTCTGTAAATTTAGAAGACATAATATTAGGAAAATGTTAGTGCTAGGATTATGGTTTAGGTCACCAAACAATCCAGAGGAGGTAGATGTACTGTTATGGGAAACAAAATAGTTGAGTGCTAGGTCTTTAAATGTGATTGCAGGATTTCAGTCTTCCCAGCATTGATTGGGATTGGAGAAAGGGAATAGTCCGTTTATGAGCAGGAATTTCTTAGTTATGTTGGACTAGTCTTCAAAACAACATGTAAGCAAACCTATAAGGCGGAATTTTTTGAGGATGTAACTGGTAAAATAGATAAGGGAGAACCAGTGGATGTGGTGTATTTGGATTTTCAAAAGGCTTTCGATAAGATCCCGCATAAGAGATTAGCGTGTAAAATTAAGGCACATGGGATTGGGGGCAAGGTATTGACTTGGATAGAGAACTGGTTGGCAGACAGAAAGCAAAGAGTTGGAATAAACGGGTCTTTTTCCGAGTGGCAGGCAGTGACTAGTGGGGTACTGCAGGGATCGGTCCTTGGACCCCAGCTATTCACAATGTATATTAATGACCTGGATGAGGGAACTAGATGTAATATCTCCAAGTTTGCAGACAACACAAAGTTGGGTGGTCGTGTGTGCTGTGAGGAGGATGCCGAGAAACTCCAGTATGATTTGGACAGGTTGGGTGATATGGCAGATGCAATATAACGTGGATAAATGTGAGGTTATCCACTTTGGTGTCAAAAACAGGAAGGCAGATTATTATCTAAATGGCAATAGATTGGGAGAAGGGGAAGTGCAACGAGATCTGGGCGTCCTTGTGCACCAGTCGCTGAAAGTAAGCATGCAGGTGCAGCAGGCGGTTAAGAAGGCAAATGGTATGTTGGCCTTCGTAGCGAGAGGGTTTGAGTAGAGGAACAAGGATGTCTTGCTGCAGTTGTACAGGGCCTTGGTGAGACCACATCTGGAGTATTGTGTGCAGTTTTGGTCGCCTTATCTGAGGAAGGATGTTCTTGCCATTGAAGGAGTGCAGTGAAGATTCACCAGGCTGATACCTGGGATGGCAGGAATGACGTATGAGGAGAGATTGGGTCGATTGGGCTTGTACTCGCTGGAGTTTAGAAGAATGAGAGGGGATCTCATCGAAACTTATAAAATTCTAACAGGACTAGACAGACTAGATGCTGGAAGGATGTTCCCAATGGTCGGGGAGTCCAGAACCAGGGGTCACAGTCTAAGGATAAGGGGTAAGCCATTTAGGACCGAGATGAGGAGGAATTTCTTCACCCAGAGTGGTGAACCTGTGGAATTCTCTGCCAAAGAAGGCAGTAGAGGCCAATTCATTAAATATATTCAAGAAGGAGGTGGATATATTTCTTAAGGCTGAAGGGATCAAGGGATATGGGGAGAAGGCAGGAACAGGGTACTGAATTTGGATGATCAGCCATGGTCTCATTGAATGGCGGAGCAGGCTTGAGGGGCCGAATGGCCTACTCCTGCTTCTATCTTCTATGTTTCTAATGCAATTCTGGAATTGGTATTAATTAATAAGGAGGTGATGGTAAGCCAGATGGTAGTATCAGGGACCTAGTGACAAGAATGTTACTTTCAGTCTACAAGTGAGGATGCATCTTAAAAGGAAGCTTACTAATAAAATAAGTTTTTGACTAGCTGATTTTAAGGGAATGCATGAAGACATTAAAATAGGAAGAAATATTTCGAGAAAAGGATGTGGAAGAAAAATGGGAAAATAAAAGGGATTTTTTTTATACGGAGAAGCAGTTTATCCCAGAAACAAGAGTATCACCAATGTGGATAGCCAAGAAAGTTGAGGTACACATTAAGATAAAGGAAAAACCTTTCCAAAGTTTCTAATGTTCAGGTAAGTGACAGGATAGGGCGATCTATAAAGGCAGGCTGAGAAATACAAAGAAATTGATGAGAAAAGCTGAGAGAGAACAGGAGTACACACAGCTGCAAATGTAATGGGGAAACTGCAAATGTGAAGGGGAAACTGCAAAGCCTTCAAATATGTCGGAGATGGGCAAAAAGGGTAGAGAGAGATGTTTGGTCACAGAAATAACGATGGTGGTGACTAAGGACAGGGAAGCAGCTAAAATATTCAACCCCTACTTTACAACAGTGGCCATGAACGAAGTGTGAAATGGTGAATATAGACCATAAACCTCATATGAGGATGTATTGGGGATGATGCAGCAGCTCGAGGTAGATAAGGCCTCAGGCTATGATGACTTTCACCCCAGGAGTTGACTAAGGAGATTGTGAATCCCCTGACCAATATTCTCCAGAACTCACTGGGCTTGAGTCACATCCCAGATAAATTATAGACCTGCGTGCCTTAACTCGATTTGTGAAGAAATCAGTTTAATCTGGAATAGGGTAAAGGGTCAGCTTGAGAGAGAAATTTTAATTGGATTTAGAAGCGGCAGTTTATTGGGGGTTCTTTTTTTGAGGAGTTACGGATCTAGTGGATAGGGGTGAGAAATTGAATGATGCAGAGTTAGATTTCAGAAAGGCATTTCACACTGAACCACATAATCGACTATGACACAAGTTTCAGGCCCGTGGGATGGCCAGCAGTGAGTTGCTTTACAACGGGAGGTGTCTGACTGGAAAATAGTTGTTAGTAGAGTGTTGGGACTACTTCATTATTTACATAAATGACTAGAACAATGGAATCACGTCCAAGGTTTCTGAATTTGCCAATGTGAGCCTTGGCAAGTCACGGTTATCAATGTATACAAATCTGAAAGGATTCTGAAGTGTCAAATTCTAAGATTCAGCAAAGGAAAATATAGTATGGTTTACAAAATTAAATCTGCTTACAATACCTCAACGGGAAAAAGATCTTGGAATGAAGGGGAAGTTGTCGGCATAGGGTGTTAGAAAAGTTAACGGAATATTGGGTTGTACAGGTAGAAGTTTATCTTGTTGGTCCAGAGAGGGAATATCTAGCCTTGGTGAGATCACATCTGGAATATTGTAAGCAGTTTTGGTTTATCTGTTTTAGAAAATACATTGGAGAGAGTGCAAGGTGGTGGGGGGTGGGGAATAGTCATTTTTTTCCAGAACTGTAAGGAGAGTTTGGTCTTCCTGCAACTTTTCAGAGAAGACAAGACGCGCTCTGATGGTATTTAAGATCTCAAGGGGTTTCATTTGTTTATCATTTAATCTACCTATCCGTCTTAAGTCTTGCCTGTGTCCGTATTTGTCTAATTACACTTCTGTGAAGTGCCTTGCGATATTTTTCTCCATTAAAGGTTCTGTATCAATGCAAATTGTTCTTATTGTTTACGTGTCCATAATAGTAGTTTATCACAAGTCTGTGATGTTCAGTTGGTGGAAATGGTGTGGCTCAAACTTATGTCAGAAGTAGGCGTTAATATGGAAGCTAGTTTATTTAGATTTTTAAGCTATGTTTTGAGGCAAAATAAATTGTATACATTGTAAATTTGTAGTTTGAAGGAAAAGGATTTGTTGGAAATCTAAGTTTTAAGTGTCGGGCATCATCAAGTCATCTTATTCTCTGTTCCTAACTTATTTTTTCCCATTTATTTCCTCCCTGGTGTCATTTGCCACCAAGAATCCTCCTGTTACAGCAGCATGAATTATGCACAGGAATAGTGAGGCTCTCTGCATTTTTCTCTTCTCTTGCCCCTCTCTTTCCCCGCTCTCTCTGTTCTTTGCCCCATTCCCCCCACGCCCCGGCTCCATACTTCCCAACATCAGTGGAATGGCTCAACTTCATGCCTCATCCATTGGGCCAGCTGAGAACTGATGACTTGCTCTACTAAGGTAGATTAGTTTGTATGACTTTCTGATCGGCACTAAAATACTTTAGCGCTTGAATGTTAAAAATAAAATAATTCAAGGAACATTATTTATCTGGGCTTTTTATTTAATGGACTTTGTGCTTCTGTGGACCTAAATCTTGAACTGAATATTGACAGGCCTGATATTCCTATTTCACCCATTCACCAAAACGACTTGTTTTCCTTCCAGTCTCCTATTTTTCCTACTTCCCTTAAGCCACTTTCTCTATGTATACGCTATTCTGTACTCCTTGATCATGGTTGGTCTGCATTTAGTCTTTGTTGCATTCATTTGAGATCCCCTTTGTCCATATGTACCTTTGGTGAGTGCAAGATAAAATTGGAGGTTGCTGGATTTAGATCTTCTGTCCAGAGACGTTTCAGTGACTGGATCTTTTTAATATGATTTGTAGAATGCTACATTGGTTTAAGGAGTGAATAAAATTATTCAGCAACTAAAATGGAAATTTTAAAGAATGGAAATCACAAAGAAGGAATATGACTGGAAAATATAAACTCAATGGCAGAAAATGGATTTGGTTGTAGGTTTGCCCTTTTCAACTAGATACAAAAACCTAATATCGTGGAACCTCAATCATCCTCTATAAAAGATCCCCTGGGTGGATAAGGGAAATTAGCAGATAATTAAAATTCTCCAGAAGCACACTCCTCCCCTCTCTGCTCTTATGTGGGATTCACTGATTTGTCAGCTCGCAGCTTCTGCATGCATCCATTGGAACTCCAGCTGCTGAACCAGAGAGAGCTTGCCAAAAAACATTCCCTCAACATGAACTACAGGCTCACCAGCTACAGTGAGGCCAGTGCACTCATCTGCAGTGATCCTGTCGGCCACCGCCCCAGAGGTCAGTGCTGTGGGACTGCCCACTTTAAAATCACTGCAGAGCCGACAACTTTGTGCACTGATGAGTGAAGTTAAATACAATGTCAGCTGCTTACTGTTAATGTTACATTCAACATGCGGTCGACTTTCCTGTTGCATGGGGAAACAAAGAGCCAGTAAACCAGCTGTTCGAGTGCCAGCTGATCTTACCAATAAGCTAGAACAACAGTTGAGCAGAGAAATAAAAATGCTATTAGGTGGACTCCTGGTGGTCTCCCATTATCCACAAAAATCATTGTGGATGATGGGAGCCTGGATAATTCAGATCGTGTAAAGGGATTTGAAAATTATAAAATTGAAAATAAAAGCCATAGCTTTTACTTAACATTTCCAGAACATACTTCTAGATTTAAGAAAATTGCAAATAACTTTGTTCCAGTCTCCCCATTCCTCCCCCCCACCCAAAAAAAAAAGAAAATTGGCTTAAACTACTAAGTGAAAGAAGTTTTGAGTACTAGGCATGAAATGGTTAAAACAAAGCAGTGCCATTTATTTTATAGCAATTGGAACTAAATGCTGGTTACTGATAACTTTAGTGCAACTCCCAAGTACATGACACCATAGGAATAACAAGTAAAAAGTTGAGATTTTAACAAACGCATGACCATTACTAAAATACAACACGAAGGCCTAGAAATTCGGTTGGTAGCGCCAGCGATTAGCGCCTAAAGAGCCCGAGAATTGGGGCGTTACCCAATGTTCGGGCGAGCGCAGTGAATATAGCGCCACCTCCCATATTGAGTATCCTTTTAGCGCCGGCGCTAACTTTGCGCACGCCCGCGGGCGCAGGCAGATCATGACGTCATTTCAGTGTGCAACGCCTTTTTGGCGCCCCGGACCGGATATTCGGTGGCGCCCGGAACCTTTGCGCCTAGCGCTGTTAGTGATAGTTCAATGGAACGTTACCAGGCCCTTCTCGTAGTCGGGGGGGCGCTATTTAAAGGGGACAGCTCTAGTATAAAAGCTGCAGCCACTTGGCCTGTTCATTGTGATCGTTGCTGGAGAGAGTTGGTGAGCTACTGTGGAGCAGATTTTTTGGAATTTAGCCTTAGAATACTTGGGACCTTCAAACCTGTCCGAAGCAGTTGGAGCGCTACACCTAACAGCGTTTTGACCGACTGGCATCGGAATGGGAGCTGCTTTGGATGGCAACGTCCTCATGGCCGGACACACTGAAGGGGCAGAGAGACGGCGGCAGAGAGGGCCAGGATTGGCCAGAAGGAGGAGGGGCAATGGAGGTCGGCCAATCCGAGGGTACGCTGTGAGGGTATTCAGGCAGCAGGTCTCATACCTTGCAATGTCAGAGGAGCAGTGTGTGCGAAGGCTCCGATTCGGGAATTGGGTTGTAACTGAGATGTGCCACCTGCTTGCTCAGGATCTGCAGCCGCGTCTACGGTGCAGGACCTCTCTGTCGGTGTCCGTTAAAGTGACTTGCCCTCAATTTCTATGCCACCGGATCCTTTCAGTCAGCCAATGGGGACATTGTGAAAATATCTCTGTTTGCAGTCCATTGTTGCATCCGGCAAGTTACAGCTGCCCTTTATAGACGAAGGTGTCAATTCATCACCTTCCCTCTGAGCCTGGAGAAGCAGGTGGAGCGCGCACAGGGCGTCGCTGCTCTTGCAGACTTCCCCATGGTGCAGGGGGTGATTGATTGCACACACGTGGCTTTGCGGGCGCCATTACGCAATCCTGAGGACTTCCGCAACCGCAAGGGGTTCCACTCCCTCAATGTGCAGCTGGTCTGTGACCACCGCCAAATGCTCATGGCAGTCAACGCCCAATTCCCAGGGAGCAGCCACGATGCCTTCATCCTGCGGCAGACCTCAGTTTGTGACCTTTTTGAGGGGCCAGCTCGCCCACGAGGCTGGCTTCTTGGGGACAAGGGCTATCCTCTCTGCCCATGGCTCATGACACCACTCCGTTTGGCCGCCACCCCAGCAGAAGAGCTGTACAACAGCAGCCATCAGGCGACCAGGAACATTGTAGAGCACACTATTGGTGTGCTCAAACAGCATTTCCGCTGTCTGGACCATTCGGGGGGAGCCCTGCAGTACTCGCCGGAGCAAGTGGGTCACATCGTCGTCGTCTGCTGCATGCTCCACAACTTGGCGATTCGACGCACCCAGCCAATGCCAGCTGTCCCTCAAGGTCCAGCAGAGCAGGCGGAGGAGGAGGAGGACGAACAGGCGGACGAGGAGGAGGAGGAGGAGGAAGATTGGAGGGCTCCTGAAAGTGGAAGGGCCATCCGTCAGAGGCTCATCAGGACTCGGTTCCAGGCCCCTCTGGCGGAATGATGGGTGTCATTCGTCCTGCGCACTTCGGATCTTTGAAAGGCTCTGAAGGCCAGCATAACTGTAAATAGTTACGTGTACCATTGCAAATTAAAACTCTTCTTTATTGTCACAAAAGTCCTTCCAGCATAACGACGTCATGTCAACAGAAACCATAACTAACAAAATAACAGTTAACTCTTCGGCAAAGCCTCAAAACTAAACCAACCATTTCCAACAATCACAACAGGTGAGGGAGTCCTTGAATTTGGCCAAAGAAACGTCTCTGCACCTCCCTCTACTGCTGGCCCCTTGATGGAGAACGACTTCTCTTTCGCGGTCGGCCCCTTCCCTCCCTGCTGCTCCTACGTAATTGAACCCCAGTGGCGGGGTCAAGGCTGGGGGACGCCTGCTGACTGTGTGGAAGCGCAGAAACCCCTGAGGGACGGCCTGGCCGACCTCTGGTCTTGGAGGGTGCGGACGCAGGCTGCTTGATCTGAGCGTGGCTGGAAGCAGTGTGCCCTGCAGGTGGTGGCAACTGCACTGCAGATGTACCAGCGGTGGCATGAGCAATGGGCACCTGCCGAGAGAGGACACCTGCACCATGGTCGGACGACACACTGGCTCTCTGAGGGGACCGGTTTGGCTCAAACGCCACAATTGCCTGCTCCACTGATTCCTGGCCTTGTATGGTACTGGAAGGGCCCGGGGTGATCCTAGCTGATGCAGATCGGGTGGCTGCAGTGAGAGTTCGCGTTGCCTCAATCTGGGTGTGGACGAGGCCAGCAAGTGACTGCGTGGCAGCAGTGAGGACCTGTGTGGCAGGTGCCAGTGCTTCGGACAAGCCCTGGACAGTTCTTTCCATTGCTTCGGACAAGGCCGGAGCAGTCTGTTCCACTGCCTCGGACAAGCCCTGGACAGACCTTTCCAGGGATTGTCGGAAGCTCTGAACAGTCCTTTCCATAGCAGCCTCGAAGCCCTGGACAGTCCTCTCCATAGCAGCCTCGAAGCCCTGGACAGTCCTCTCCATTGCTGCTCCAAAGTCCAACACACTGCTGGTGTTTCTATCGACTGAGGCATCCTCCCCACTGCAGCCATCAGCTCTGTGCCTGAACCGGGCCTGGGTGCTCATTTCAGCCAGGCTACGCACCTTCTCTGCACTCTGTGCAGCAGTCATCACTCCCTGCCTTGCCCTCCGGGGAGCCGGTGGCCGAACTTGCCCACACCCCCCGCGCTGCTGCATGCCGCTTGTTCCGGCAACTGGCTCATCAGCAGAGCCCCCCCCCCCCTTCCCCTCCAGGGAACTACTATCCCCAGTCTGCAGATGTGTACGCTCCCCTGAAGTTGGAACGGATGCTCCGGCTTCCTCCCGATCTTCTCCTCCGGAGGCACTGGCAGCTTCAGGGCGCAGATCCCGAGTTGGTGATGCAGTATCTGAAAGCAGGGAGGTGGAAGAGTGGCTTTAGCAAAAGGTCAGGTTGGCGGCAAGGCTCTGACATGGCTGCACACTGAGAAAGCATGCTGGCGGGGGGACCAAGTGGAAGGAGACAGCTGAAAAAGGTGAGAGCCTTACCCTTGCTGTCGAGAAGGGGGTCAGCAGCTGCAGTGGTAACAGGACCACTCAGACGTCCTCCAAGAATCTGGTGCACTCTCTCCTCAAGATCCGTGAGAGTGACCACTTGTGGAGGTCCGCCACCGGTTCAACGCTGGTCCTTTCGGATCGTCGCCAGCTTGGACTGCAGGGGAAAGAAGGGGAAGCTCTGTTACATGATGCCTTGAGAGATCATCTCATGCCCCCCATGGTGCAAGAGCCCTTACATGATGCCTTGAGTCAAATGTCCATGTGTGTGCCCAGAAAGGGCCATGGGTGCTTGCTGACAGATGGTCATTGGGGCATCATGGCAACAGGGTGCGCGGAGTCAGGTGCAGATGGAGGGAATCAGAAGTTTGCATAAACAACACTCACCCTAACGACCCGAGTGAGGTCGTTGAATTTCTTCCTGCACTAAACAGGGCTCCTGGTCGCCATGCTGCTGGAGTTGACCCTCTGAGAAACATTCCTCCAAGCTCGGCGGTAATCCTTTTGATTCGGCCCCCTGCCATTGTCAGGATACAGAACATCTCGACGGCACTCCACTGCGGACACCAACTCCTCCAGAGCCTCAGTGCTGAAGCGATCTGCTCTCTGTCTCACCACCTCCATCCTGACCCAAGTTTTTTGCGCCAGAGAAGGAAGAGCGCCGATTCTGAGGCCTACAGGGCGTTGAGTGTGGAAGCTGAGGCTGACTGACCCACCCCTTTAAGAGCCGGCCGGCGCCTGGAAGTCTCGTGGTTATTGGTAATTGAGATCACCTGCGCGGCGCCCGTCCACGCTGATATTGGGTAGCGCCGGAAATTTTGCGCCTTAGGAGGCCCATGCAATGTCTGAATTCGCGCCTCAATCCCCTTTGGGGGCGATGCAACCCAATATCGCGCCAGGCGGCGATAACTTTCGTCTGGCTATAAACTTTGCGCAGCGCCAGTTCTAATGCCTCAAGCGGGGCGATACCCAATTTCTAGGCCTAAGTTTTTATTAAAAAACACTTATTCTATACATTGAAAGCTTGTGTCGTTAGTGATGAAAGGAATTTGGAAGATTCAGCAGGAAAAAAAACCCAAATATCTGCACTTCTAATTTGTTCAAGTTAGAGGTACCAAGTTAGTTCAAGTTAATTTTCTTGGCTAAGAAAGTACAGTTAGTTGCAATGCTGCAGGGCAGAGAATTTGTCTTTGGACTTGAATGTTCTCCATTATGTTTTAAAAGTAAAGTTGAACTTTAAGGCTGATAAGGATATCCTAGACAAAATATGATTGCATTAAATGACAAGTTATTGCTTTAGTGATAACTGGGTAAGATGCAACCGTTATCCCCTCCACTTAATGTGAAAATAATTATTGGACTTCGAATAAAAACTTTGATTTTAAATGGTTGAATCTTAACTTTTTCAATGTTCCCTTATAATGCACATTGTATGATTCCCAGGGGCTCTCTTAACATGTTCAGACGAAACAGCCCATGTGGGCAGGTTTCCCACATTCACTTTTTACAAACCAAATCACTTTACAAATCGATACAGTGGAAATACTGGGAAAGAGGGGTCTGGTTAACAGTGACTCAATTAAATGCTGTATTTCTGTGTCGATTCACAGAATTCTAACCTGTTTTTGGTTGTGATTGAAGAATTTAGGAGAGTGAATGATAAAGTACATAAATGGCTTGCAGTCCATTGAATTCAGAAGGTTGGGACGTTTTATTACAGGAAACTTTTTTTTATCCGGCACAGACGGGACCGACGTGGTGCCGGTTCATCAAAAATTCCGGATAACCGAAAGCTATAGTAAAAGATACGGAGCTGAGAGCTCCGTATAAAGCAACAAACCCTGTTGCTTAGCAACAGGTTCAGAACAATGGCCACAAGTTGCAAGCATCTCTGTAGCTTAGCAACAGCTGCAGCCACACCCTTGCACAGCAACAAATGGAGGAAGGCAAGTAATAAAAGTTACCTGAACCTACTCCTGAATTTTGCCGGTTAACCGAGATTTCCGGTTATTTTAGGTGCCGGTAAATCTCAAGTTTCCTGTATATAAACATAAGTTATTGTTGACCTAATTGAGGTGTTTAAAATTATAAAATGATTCTATAGGGTAGATAGAGAGAAACTATTTGCTCTGGTGTGGAAATCCAGAACAAGGGGGCACAAACTTAACCATTTGAGTAACGTACACAATTTTATGTTATTGGACTGGAGAACTGGACTAATCATCCAGAGAACACAAGTTCAAATCCCACCATGGCAGCCTGAAAATTTGAATTAATATTTTTTAAAAATCTGGAAATAAAAGCTGGTATCAGTATTAGTGACCATGAAGCTGTTGGATTGTCTTTTTAAAAACCATACTGGTTTATTAATGTCCTTTTTAGGGAAGGAAACCTGCTGGCCTTACCCAGTCTGGCCTACATGTGACTCGAGTCCCACACCGACTCTGACCTGGCCGTTGCAGTGGCCCAGCAAGCCGATCAGTTGTATCAAACTGCCACCAGCAGTTCAAAAAGTAGACCCAACGCTACTGTCTCGGGGCAGCTAGGGATGGGCAATAAATGCCTTCCTCTTCAGCGACTCCCATGTCCCAAAATGAAAAAGAATTAAAATTCTACCCTTCAGGAGTGAAATCAGGAAGCACTTTTTCACATACAGGGTTGTGGAAATCCGGTACTCTCCCTAAGAAGGCTGGGTGAATTGAAATTTTCAAGACTGAGATCAATAGATTTTTGTTATGCAAGGATATCGAGGAATATGAATCAACGGCGGTTGAATGGAGTTGAGGTGCAGATTAGACATGATTAGATAGAATGGCGTAACTAGCTTGGGCTGAATGGCCTGTTTCTGTTCCTATGTTGTATTGAATGTTTAAAATTTTGTATCTGTATAATTAAAATCTGTGTGTCTGCCATGCATCTGTAGGGTGTGAAACATACTGGCTTAAATTTTACTTTCACTGAAATGCAACCAATCACGAGCACTTTTTTTTTTTAAATGTAAGCCCTATCCTTAAACAAATAGCTTATTTTTAGATTTCCGTTCACTAAGAAGCATCCAAAGAATGAGCGCAAAAGCAACCAGTCAAATCCCTGGAAAAACAGTTTGAGGTCCTTAGTGACCATATTGATTCCCCATGAACTCCACCAATAACTATAACAATTCTGGAACAAAACAAATCACAATCCTTACCCATCTCATTTTCTATTATCTGCAACCACTTTTCATCTTGCACGGGCCTCACCTCTTTCAGGGGCTCTTGCTTGCTTTCTGCACTGTTCCTGGAGCTTTGATGCTTGAGCTATTTATATGTGACATGGCAGCTCAGTACTCACTGCTGCATTTTTGCTGCTCACTGTTGCGCATGTGTGGTGGGCATGTTTTCTTGGTTTCTGTGCATGCAAAATCATGTTTTCTAGCCTTGCCCTAGATTACCTGTGAGCAAAGCCACAGGTGATCATCTAGTATGCTGTTAAATTTGTGAGAAGGTGTGAATGCTCCCAAGAGTTAATCCATAAAATATAACCGATCAATAATTCATCCACTAGTATTTTTCATGAATAGCTCTGACAGACAAGTGGCCAGAGTTTTCGGGCTTTGTTTAACTGGCCATTTGGTGCCGCCATTACCAGTATCTGACCAATGAAGTAGTATATTGATTACTCTGCAGGGCCATTAGAATGTATTCTGAGCACAATGGAGATATAATTGTTTGTTTTGTACTTGGATTGGAATTTGCTCATATTAAAGAGACCAGTTCAGGAGTATTAAAATAAAAATGTTCAATTCAGTAGTGTTTTTTTTTTAGTTAAGAATATTCAGGCAGTCATTAAAAACCTCTGATACTGATTTTTAAAGAACAATAGCACTGCAGCATACATTAAGCCCTTTTAAGGAGCAATATAATAAATTTGTAGTACTCCTACCAGAGTTAAAGAACAAAATGGTAAATTACCTGTGGTTGTGTTTTTTTTTTTAGTGCCCTGAATTGTTTGTTCACACTGTTTCTGTGTGTTGCCAGATGAGCCAATTCCCAGGTTGAATGCACAAGCTCAGGCTGCCGAGGATATCCTGGATAAATATCGAAGTGCTATTAAACGAGCCAGCCCCAGTGAAGCAGTTGTCAATGATGAGGTTACAGGTAAGTCATGTTGGTGTTCAGTTTGGTCTAGAAAAAGGGCATTTGACCTCATCTACCATTACTGAAGTGAAAGTTCACATTCTTTGCCTGTACGAGCATGAGATGGGTTGCAGTATCAGCACTGATGCATGGCATATATTAAAGTTGAACCATTGCGCTGTGTCAATGGGTTACAGTGCAAATGAACTGGTTGTAGTGTCACTGTGGGAGAGAGGCGCCATGTATTCCTGCAGGTATGTAGGAATCCTCAAAGGGACAGCAGGCACTGAACTGCATTTGACCAGCTGCGAGTGGCCAACTTCAGTATGTCATTGGCAGAGACCTCAAAGCCGGTTGCTGTCTTGGAATAACCTGGAGACTGAAAAAGGATGAGGGAGTGACATGTCTTCACAAAAAAAAGTTACTGGATCAGCTATTCTGCACCTAATAGAATCTGTCTCCCAGTATAACCACAATTTAAAGTGTTTTATGTTGTGTTTTATCACGAATTCAAGGTTTGTGTGACATGTTGGAAGATGGTGGTACTGATAAGGCAACATGACTGCATTTTAAAGAATAAAAAACTAAAGTTACCAGCTCCCCTTCTGGTTTCGCTGGTTAAGACAGAGTAACTGAATCGTACTGACCAGTCAGGTCTCCAGTTGTATCCATGATCTATGCTGTTAGCTGATCGCGACTGGTGCAACAGTAGAGGTGACACAATTGGTTTTAGTGCCACAGGGTTGGGGAGAAGATTAAAAATTGACTCTTTGCTATTCAGCAGCCCTGCCAGAAATGTGCGTGTGTAGACACTCGATGAGGACGGGATCAAGTTCCGTTGTGACATCCTCACAGCGATCTAGCATTCCAGCATTCATTGGCTCGTGCATGAAGATTGGCTTGTGCATGAAGAATAGCTATCAGAGGGAGACTGACACCATGGAATCTTGTCACAGCAACGAGTCAAATACTTTCAGGAGAAGGGGAAGGGGGAAACTTGCCATAAAGAGGGAGAGGAGAAAACTAGTTATGTGTGAAATATGATTCAAGCCACTCCTTTCCGATTTATCTCATCACTTTTCATGGTCAGTTGTACTTCTGTGCATGATGCTGCAGGTTGTTAACTGTCTTTGCTGTTTGTAAATGCTTGTCTCTCAACCCTATGTGGTTATTTGGAGCACCAATACACAAGCTTAAATGTTTTTGTTAAGTCATCACATGCAGTATTGGGAAGAGTTTTATTTGTAGTTCTGTTGTGTACCATACTTCCCATCTGTATTTGTTGGGTAACCTTCAAAGCTTGGTCTGTTCTGTTATACTTTCACAAAAGTGAGTTTCCAAGTATAATGTGGGATGTTTGCTTTTGTACAGAGGCTATTGGAGATGATAGTGTGCATGATTCGCCACGTGATGAAGCTCTTCAAAACCTTTCAGCCGATGATCTCCCAGATTCTGCTAGTCAGACTGCCCAGACTCAAGATTCCACATTCTCCTTTAGGTAACATCCATTTTAGTCTGTAGTAACAGTTAGCGGGGATAAGGTTGTTAGGATAATGAGTCTGTTTTGTTGTCCTGTATGAACTTGCAAACTGCTGCCATCCTTTGCTGCCCTTTCCTACAGTGAAGGGATCAAGCCACCTTTTTTCAGGTCAGTCTCGCCTGTGAAAAGGTGCTCGGCAGCATTACTTCCTTAGGCTGCTTCTTGGTATTTCGCTAAAACAGTGCAGCTAGGATCAGGAACTTGATGGAGTAAGCGCCTGCAATGTACAATGCCACTTTTCCATCCATTTTATCAGATACTTGTCTCCCATTTTCAGATTTGAAGATTTAAATCTGGCCACCGTTTATTGTTAGCGCCATGATTGCTGGGAATAACCAGCTTAAAACTGGAGGAGTCTCCCAGAGTTTTATAAGAAGTGTATTGTTTCAATTGTTTGCTTTCTTTTACTCGCTTAGCAGTACTTTAAAACCTGCAATTTATTCTTCTAATTAGAGATGCAAAGAAGAAATTGCGAATGGCTCTGTGCTCTGCGGATTCAATTGCATTCCCCCTAGTGAGCCATTCAGCAACAAGGAATGGCCCTCCTGGAGGTCCAGATCAAGGAGAATCTGAAGGTAAAGACTATTCATAGTTTGAGGTAATTTTTGGCTTTTAAAGCTAAATAATCTCTCGTTGGAGCAACGTAGAGACTTGCACTGAATTCAATAGTTTCCATTTAATCGATAACATGGAGTCGTTTTCAGTTTTACCTTAAGAAACCACAAAATTGCTTCCAAGCTCAACGCAGATTGGGTGACCGCTTTGCGGAACACCTCCGTTCAGTCCATAAGGGTGACCCCGAGCTTCCGGTCGCCTGTCGTTTCAATTCACCGCCCCATTCCCACTCTGACCTCACCGTCTGCGGCCTCTTGCATTGTTCCACGGAAGCTCACCGTAAACTCGAGGAACAGCACCTCAGCTTCCGATTAGGCACTTTACAGCCTTCCGGACTCGATATATCGAGTTCAACAACTTCAGATCATAACCTCGGCCCCGATTATATTTTTTACCCACTTTTGGTTTGTGCCTTTTCCTTTTTCCTCTTTCTCCCACATGGCAGCTGTCTCTCACTCTGCCAGTGCATTTCACACTTCATTTAGAGCCATTGTCTGTTTCTTTACCTGTCCTATTACTATCTCGTCTCACCTTGAATATCTCTTAATGTCTCTTCTTTCATCCCCTCCCCCATTTCCTGCCTTTTCTGTCAGTTCTGTAGGAGGGTTTCGACCCGAAACGTTGACTCTATTTCCCTCTCCATGGATGTTGCCTGGCCTGCTGAGTTTTTCCAGCATTTTCTGTTGTTATTGCGTACAAATACGTGTTTGCTTAGTTTCTCCTTTGTAAATTTGGGCAGGGAACTTCACCCAGAACTTTTTTTTATTCATTCACGAGATGTGGGCAGCATTTATTGCCCGTCCCTAATTGCCCTTGAGAAGCTGGTGGTGAGCTGCCTTTTTTTTGAACCGCTGCAGTCCGTGTGGTGAAGGAACTCCCCCAGTGACTTTGTTGTAGCAATTTGGTACATTGACTGGAGTCACATATAGGCTAGACCGGGTAACGACGGCAGATTTCCTTCCCTAAAGGACATTAGTGAACCAGATGAGTTTTTATGACAATTATTTTCACCATTACTGATGGCTTTTATATTACAGATTTATTTAATTAATTCCCCAGTGGCCGTGGTGGGATTTGAACTCCTATCCCCAGATTATTAGTCCAGGCCTCTGGATTACTAGTCCAGTAACATAACCACTATGCTACCATTCCCACATCAGACAAGCAATCCATGTTCCACCAGCATGTCATTTCTGTCCGTTCTATTCTTATTCCTGTGGTCTCAGAATTGCTCAAGACTGACGCTGGATTCTCCGATTGCTCAGCTGTTATGCGATTTGACGTTGTTGTTCCTTGTCAATCATACACGAGTCTGTCATAACTGGAGGACTAATTCTTGGGTTTCTCCTTAATTTTTTTTAGACAACGAGATTGTCTGCTTTCTCAAAGTTCAGCTGGCCGAAGCCATCAATTTACAGGATAAGCACCTGATGGCACAGATTCAGGAAACCATGCGCTGTGTTGGCAGATTTGACAGTAGAACCTGCCGCAAGTTACTAGCTGCCATCGCTGAGGACTATAGGTAGAACATTTTCACTGTGTTGCTTTGTTAGTGGATACTGTAAGCATTCAAATTTGGCATGGATGGGACTTAAACTAAGATCCTGTCTGCCTGTTCACATGAATATAAAAGATGTCAGAGCACTTTTTTGAAAAAGAGCAAGATGCCCCTGCATTCTCTAACATGCATCCATCAACCAATAACGATAAAACTGATCGACTGATCATTTATCTGTCGCGTTATAGAATTTATCAACTATTTTTCCCTAGAAAGGATTTCAAACGAAAGTTGCTATTCAATGTGTTTTAAAGCACAGTGTATTCACAAGTTTTATTTTTAAAATCGCAGTGGGATGACTAGTGGTTAAAGTACTAACGAGCTAGCTTTGTTGTTTCCCCATAGACTATAAGTGGTAAGTGATTTAGTAGCTGGTCTTGCTAATCGATAAACACCTCACACCTATTATATTGGGAAGTCTCTGGTCCCTGAAGCTTGATAGGGCATCATGCAAGCCTTTCCTTGCAGCTGTAGTTATTATTTTGCTGCACCTTATATTTGGTATCTGTTATGGGTTATAGCGTAATTTGCCATTGAATTGATACTGCTTTTAATTCTTTTGAGAATTTTTTTGAACTTTTTAAATGTACAGTTATTTTGTTCTCTTTGCCTAAGAAAACGAGCTCCATATATTGCTTACTTGACACGGTGTCGCCAGGGGCTCCAGACTACACAAGCCCACCTTGAAAGACTCTTGCAAAGAGTGCTGAGAGACAAAGAAGTTGCCAACAGATATTTCACCACCGTCTGTGTGAGACTATTGCTTGAAAGCAGAGAAAAGCATATTCTGGAATTTATTAAAGGTAATATGAATTCCTTTCAATTGATCACTGACATTAACCTATGGTTTTTAAATTAACTTGTTGATGCATGTGCTGTAAATCTGTTCCTTGAAGTAACATGCAGTTTTAACTCAATGAAATTCAACATTCATACAGGTTGTAGTTCCCCTGGTGGCTGAGTGTGTTTATCCATTAAGTGGTTGAGCCATGGAGACCCTAAGGCCTCAGTAACTGTACTGAGTTAGCTGATCTTAGTCAGGGCAGAGGTGGGGTTCTACAATTGTCCTCTGTGCCCCTCGGTTGTGGAGGAGAAAAACTGGGCAATGTTCTCCTGTTCACTACCTAATGACCCCTGCTGGGCATGTGTGGAAATTGGGTGAGTGTTTGCATTTGTGGTTAAATAGCCTGCTGACATTGACTGTCAAAACTGGCAAATGAGTATTGGCCACTTCGGGGCGTATCAGAGGACGACTGATGCCCATGGTGTTCTACCCCAGTAAAAAGCCAGGAGAGGTGGGGAGAAACATTGCAATCACCCAGGAGATTACATGACTGCTTTGGGGAGGGGTGGTGGGGGATGATGTAAGGAAGTGTTTAATCATAATACTCCCAGCCATCATGGTTTGGGACAGGCTTGATGTAAATTTTGTATGTTAGCAATCCATGGAATTTACATCTCTGTATATTTTAGAAATATTTTCTTCATATTTCATTCATTTAGACCATTGTTGTGCTGCACTGAATCTCAAACATATTGATGGGAGGAATTGATGAACAGTAATAAACAAAATATCTTCAGATGTCTTGCTGCTTAAGCAAAGGATTGAGATAAATTACTGCTGCTTTTAAGATACAAATGTGTTCGCCTTCCAATTTAAAGCTGATATGTGTCAGGTTTGGGTTAGTTTGTTTTAAGACATGAAACCGTTCAAGTGTGACCTAAAATAGGTCTGCAGTCTGGCCACAAGAGCTGGTCCTTGGAGCTCAATGAAGGAGTGTATTTATTCAAATCTACCAGGACATTGTGGCTTCATTTCCCCCAGTTGTGCACACTCCAGTGACCAGTAAATTCCCACAAGTAAATGCAGAGCACTACTCTGAGCATCTGTAAACTGCTCCCCATGCTATCTCAGATCTCTTATGGTGGCCAGTCTTAACACATTGTTATTTACTAAATTTATCAATGTATCTTTTGCAGTTGCAAAACAAAACGTTAATTGTGACAGGTGTACAACTATTTGGTATTGGTAATCAATATTTTGTAATTGTTTAGAAAGCAAAGTAAGATTTTCTGTAATCTTTAATATCTGGTAATGTATATGATAAATTTACTTATGAAAAAATCATTTTATGAGGCAGGAATCCTTCAGAAATAACCAACAAGATACAGATCTCCAATAAATGGAAATGTTCTAAAACAAAATTTAAATCCTTTAAGATTTCTGTAAGTTTTTAGTGGTATGCAAAACACCAAAATGCAGAAGTTAGATAGTTTTAATTCAGAACAGAAAGTTCAAGTTGAAAAGTACTTTAATATTTCAGCTTGACAATTTGTGTTCCTTTCCAAAGTATTTAAGCTGTAGCTCCCTCTGATTGTCTAGCCCTTGTGGATAAAGGCACTGCCCCTTGTTGCATTAAGCCATTCAGATCAGAAGCACCCACACTGAATCAGCTGGTTTTGGCTTGTGCAGAGCTTGGGACACTATATATTTGGCCTCAGCGTTGCTAGGCTAGGAGAAAGATTAGCCAAGGTTCCTGCTCTCGATGGCTATCCATTTACTCCTGCTGGGAAGTTTGTCGGCAGTGGGTGAAAACAGAATCTGGCTAGACTGCGATGCGCGCCATGTAAAATAGACTGCCAAAACTCACTGTTATGACTCTCGCGTGAGTGAAGCAAGGTGCTGGAGGGCAGCCACCGCCTGTAAAACTATATCCCAGAAAAAAAGGCACCTTCAGAAGAGAAGGGGTTAAAATTGAGAGGGAAACCATTTCAGCATGAATTCTTTTAAAAAAAATGAACTTATTTGTACAGCGGTTGATTTAGCCTCACTGTCCCTGTTTGTGTAGACTTTCAGAATCTCACTGCAGCAGATGACAAAACTGCCTTAGTAGAAGAATTCCTGCAGTCGTTGTATGGAGCTATGGCACAAGATGTTATCTGGCAGAATGCCAGTGAAGAACAGCTCCAGGATGCACAGATGGCGATCGAGCGTAGTGTTATGAACCGCATTTTCAAACTCGCCTTCTACCCCAATCAGGATGGTGACATTTTACGTGACCAGTAAGTAACAATAGATAATTGTGCACAATTTTGAAAATAAGAGTGCTTAGAACAAGATATTTTAAGAAAATGTTACTGAACCCAACTCAAATGTGTCTGGTAATCATGCCGTGCTTCTTGATTGTTTTTATTCTGTGGCTAGGGCAACATTAAAACTGCTCAACAGAGAAAGCAAACAGCCTTTTTAATAGATGCTAAAAGGCTATTTTTAGTGAGGCAGAACCAAAAGTGTGTGTTTTGTGTGCTGACCTCTGCTCTTTATTCATAACCAGTGTAATTATGAGGCATTGCAGCTTTGTTGATGCACATTTTTTGACAAGATTGTGCTTATCTGTATGTAGCTGATAGCAGCTATACTCATCTATTAAAACAAAAAGCAAAATACTGCAGATGCTGGAAATTTACTCCTATTAATAGAAATGAAATTCAGTGGCGTGCTTGAAGGTTGTAGCAAGAACAAGTATTAAGTAAGTGATGCCACTCAAAGAAAGGATGAACTTTCAAACACTAGTGGAGTCTAGATACCACAGAGTGGGGAAGTACTCGGAGTTCAAAAGCCCTGTGTGTAATGTCCTGATAGGACATGGGTTTACACAATGACTCGCTTCACAGGGATGCCACATAGCTTAGGTATTTCCCAAGAGAGAGAGATCTGAGCTTGAGTCAAACTACAAAATTGCCAGATCAAAAATTGAAAGAAACCTGAGATCATTGCAATGGGAAGAGAAGAAACTGATGTCACAGATATCTTTAGTGTCTTGGTAATATACAGAAAACAATTTTTACATTATTATTGTTCATCTACATGAATTTGATTGCATGTCAAAGCAATTACAGTAATTGTATGTTAAGTGCTTTGGGATGTCTTGAGATGTGATAAAGTGCTATATAAATGCAAGTTCTTTCTTTACCTTGGCTGTTCTATACTTGACGGTTGAGCTGAACTAATCTGGATTTTAGTATACTTTTATTATCTGAATTTATGATTTTATAACATACTTGAGTTCAGAATGTCTTAAACTAAGAAGGTAATACATTTTCCCCTGTGATCATTATAATATGTACTGGTTCTGACTTTTATTAATACAAAAGCCAAATACTGCAGATGCTGGAAATCTGAAATAAAAACAGAAAATGCTGGAAATATTCAGCAGGTCAGGCAGCATCTGTGGAGAGAGAAAAATGTTTCAGGTCGATTATCCTTTGTCAGAACGTTCTGACGAAGGGTCATCGACCTGAAACGTTAACTCTTTCTCTCTCCACAGATGCTGCCTGACTCTTATTAACATCAGCATTGAGAAGCTATCATACTGTGACCATTGCAAATAAATGGCAGGCTCCTGCGATTCACTATGATAAATGCTGCAATGTAAAGTCCAATTTATTTCTTGGAAATAGCCTATCCTTTTATTCTCAGTTGATAATCTGTAATATTGGTTTTGCAGATAAGGGTAAAAGCCAATGACAACGTTCTGTCTTCCACATAGTTCTAGCCCCAAGCGCTGGAATTCCCTCCACCTCCCTCTCCTCCTCCTTTGGGACCCTCTTAAAAATCCACCTCTTTGACTAAACGTTTAATTTTCCCTCCTAATATCTCCTCTTGCTTCAGTGTCGCTTTTACTCTGATTATGCTTCTGGGAAGTGCCTTGAGATGCCTTCCATGTTAATGGCACTAAATAAATGTAATTTGTTGTTTTAGCAATTTAAGTTACATTTTAGCTGTTTTATCCTAACTTTTAGTTACAGTGTAATTTTTTTCTTTTTCAGGCTTTTCTATGAACATATTCAGCGCCTGTGTAAAGTTGTCAGTGCAAATCACCGGGCACTTCAAATTCCAGAGGTAATAACCTAAATAAATTCAGTATTGTTATTTAACAAAACATTGTTAAAGTGATAAAATGTGTGAGACAAGCTATGCATAAGGGTTTTGAGAGTAGAACTTTTAAATGTTGATGGGACATTGTGCTTTAATTCCATGCCAAGTCAGCAGACACATCTAAATTATGCACAGATGCATCGTGTAACTAATGTTTTCACACTGGTAGAGTCAAAATAGAACCTGGAAGTGTAGCCTGGTGGAATGGAGCATTTGTGCTCCGACTCGGTGCACCACTGAATGGTGTAATGTGATTGCCTACACAACAGTTCCCACTCTGATTTGGTACGGACAAAGGCTATTCAGTCCATGTGTCTCTTGTGCATCTCTGAGCAGTTGACATAAGAGCTGCAGAAGTCTGTGGACATTGGAGTACTGAGTGGAGCAGGAAAATGTATGGTGGGAGAATCGACCATTCTGGTAATGACAATGATTCCCCTGGCTGTCCTGTTTGGCTGACTTCATTAATGATGACTGAGCATAAGGGTCAATCCTAATGAACTTTGGCAAAATCAATCTCTTTTTAATTTAAAGGTTTAAAATGGAGTCCAAAGGATGGTTATATTTTTAGGTTTTAACTGATATTATTTGCTGGTTCTTTTACTTAGTTTAAAAAAAAATACTATCTCCATTGTGGTCTCTTCCAGCCAATAAGATGGAATGCCTATGGCAGTGAATATTTGCGTCAGTCCTTCTCAACAAACCGCCATAGACGTATTTGTAATGAAGTGAGCAGTTAGCTCCTTCCTTCCTTTGGAGAGGTTTTCCTCTTGGAGTCTGAAACCCTCTTTCTCCCCCCCGCCCTTTCTTTTGCTTTGCTCCCTGTTCAGCTTGCTATTCTCAGCTGAGCATGCCCTGCCCTCAAATCTCCAGCTGTCATCAGTTTCATTCTGATACCAACACTAGAAAGTAAGAGAGAGTGTGGTCCAGGGTGAGTGTGATTTGAATCTTGGTCTCTGCTTGTTTCTCTTCCATTCTCCCCCTCTCCCTTCCCATGGCTGACACTGAAATGTTAACGTAGAGCATAATGGAGCTAAACCCACAGCGTAGCAGTTTCATTGTACTGTTATGTTTGAGCCAAGTGGACTTATTGATTGGCTCATCCTGGAAGGACCAACTGGTTGGCAGTGGAGTGCTCTGGTATCACCTGGTCTACCATTTTCTTTTCCATTATTGCCATTCAATCATTTTTTTCTCTCATTTTTCTCCACTTTTTTGCTCACCTGATGGTGTTCAATCTTTGTGGCAGTACAGTGCCACATACAGTTTAATTAAACACAAGTATCTCTCTCTCTCCATTGGAGAATGGACAAATAAAAGCAGGTGAAGGTCTGGGACAGAACCGTCACAACTTTTCTTTCCTCTCCTTCACTTGCAATCCTCCCCTCAAAAATGTCTTCACGGCTGCTGTCCCAGCTCAAAAGCCAGTAGAATGTAGTAGCCTGGGTCATTGTTACACGCTGCTACCTAATTCACTGAGAAGTGGTGTATGTCTGCGGAGGGAGACTAGTCCTGGCAGACCTTTCTATCTCCAAAATGGAGTGCATCACCCAGTGCTCCAGTTCACCAAGAACTAGTGAAGCTTGTCCAATGTGGTCTGATGTTTTTGAAGTTCTTCTGTGCTAACCTTTTGGAGGCCAGCACTCTGGAGTTGCTGAGACACCTGTGGTATGAAGTCTGTTGAGGTTTTTTGCTGCGGGCATTAATGTGGGGCAGCCACTTTCTTTACATTTTCTCCTAACTACACAAATACGTTTAACAGGCCACAGTAGTTTTAATCTGTTTTATTATAATTGCCTGCTTCTCAGATATTGTCTCTATATAAACTAGAAATTAATCCTTATTACTAATAAAAGTAAGATTTGTGATGAGAATGTGGTATTGTGTATATGACGCACTTTTTTTTTGTATCTTCATTTCAGGTGTATTTGAAAGAAGCTCCGTGGCCATCTGCACAGTCAGAGGTTCGAACTATCAATGCATACAAGACCCCAAGAGATAAGGTTCAGTGTATCCTGCGAATGTGCTCCACCATAATGAATCTGTTAAGCCTGGCCAATGAGGACTCGGTCCCTGGGGCAGATGACTTTGTTCCTGTTCTTGTGTTTGTCCTTATCAAGGTGAGCCATCAGATGAATATCAATTTTGTACAGCAATGCATTTATAATACAGCCAATCCAAAACGCCACTGATATTTTCATCTCTGAACACAAGCTGAGGGATGCACCCTTCTGCTAACTTAATGAAAATTGCTCTTGCCATGAAAACCAAATTGCTTTGTAACTTACCATTTTATGTATTTTAAATTATTTTCAGATAGTTGTATGCAGCAGATTTTAGTGTTTTACTTAGATTGTTCTTTGATCTGTTGACGGTTTATGCTTTCAGTGAACGATAGGCAGCAGTCCTGTTGAGTTTTGACTTGAAATGTCTAACCCTGTAATTACTGGAATAACAAATATGTTAAAACCTTGAACATTTTGACCACCTTTGTGTTGTGATGGAAAAGGTGCTTTCTCTGTGCAAAACATAGCCACTCAATCCTATGCAAATTTATATTTTGGGATAAGAATATCATATGCCATCAGTACAGTTACTGTTTTTTAAATTATTTTTTGAGGAATATTCAGTGTCATTAATTCCTGCGGGATTCTGCAGCACTAATGACAGCTTCTTTAGGCTAATTGGCACTGCTAGACAATGCAACCTGCCTGATAGCGACGATGTACTTCAGGTGATATAAAACACCTTTAATCTAATTGAAGCATTCTGAATGCTTCTCTCATACCTAGCTCTAATAAATAAATATATAAAATATATATATTTTTCCCATGAAGCATAAATTAGGACATCAGTATTGAATGAAAAGTAATATATTGTGTATGACTCTTCTGTCTCCCTCCTGATTTTGTATGCCTTTAATTCATCTCTTTTATACCTTTAGGCTAACCCACCCTGCCTGCTGTCCACTGTTCAGTACATCAATAATTTCTATGCCAGCCGGCTCGGTGGAGAGGAATCCTATTGGTGGATGCAGTTCACAGCAGCAGTTGAATTCATTAAAACCATTGATGATCGCAAGTGATGCAGAACACCACCTGCATGACAGACTGTTAGGAAAAGTGAAAAGATTTACACCAACTGTTTGTGGGAGGGGATCTGAAGACTGAATCTTCTCTTGTATAATAGATGTACATAGAGTGTGGAGGCATTTAAAAAAAAAAAAAAACTAGATTCAGTGGGTCTTTACCAAAATTAACAATCAGATTTACTAACAGGTCTTTATATTTCTGTCGTATAACGTCAACAGGTTAGCAATGCAAAAAGGGACCACACTTTTTCAGGTATTTCAAAAATTTGCCAGTGTACTGTAGGAAAAAGACACACCTTCCCCTGCGATAACCTGATCTGCATGGCTTTTGAGCTGGGGCCTCGAGCAAAAGTGCAGTGGTGAATTCTTTACTTTGGAAAAGGATAAGCAGCTGCCCATTGTAGCTAATGTCTTTTTCATGTTTGACTGCTGAGAGCGCCCAGGCCAAAGCTGGAGGGGGAAACCTGTGTGTGCATTTGACCAAACAATCCTGCTTTCCCTGAAAGTAACGCACTGACGATGTACAACCTGTCAGGACCCGAGTTTTTTTTAAAAAAATCCACAGCTACAGTTTATCATTTTATCTGAAAAAGTCACCACCTTGCGTTGCTTCAATAAATTTTTGGCCCTGCTATTAAATTATTTCCAAAGTTTGGATTTCTCTTAGGCCAGGGTATCATACCTGATGTTGCAGCCTTAATTGGCGTACGTTTAAGTGTTAGCATTTAACCAACCTGTTAGTAAAGCGGCATAGGACTGTATTTGTTTTTGTTGCTGGGGTTATCTTTACAAACTTAATCCATATAATGATGCTTTTCTGGAGGTGCTTTTACAAGGATACCTGTTTCACTTGGATTGAGGAGGAGCAGAGTCTGTGTGCTGGTTCTCAACATTTCCAGTTCTTAAACTGGTTCCCTTATCGTGTGGCAGAATCATCGACCCAGAAAAAAGTGGATCCGAGACTCTGCCCTCAAAATAAGGGAGCCGGTTTTTAGTAGGGGGCATGCAGAGAATTGATGTATGGATACTGCTCCCCCACGGTCCAAACTAAACGAGCTGTAAGATAAAAGCAACTTAACAGTGAAATGTTGGACTCCCAATCAGATAGCTGCAGTTGAATTTCAACCTTGACTGCCATTCGAACTCCTCTACCCTCATCAAGATTTTTTCCCTGTGCAATCAGATGGGTGCAAGGACCATTCATGCCCCACAGAAGCACACCTCTCCAACTCCCGGACCACAGAGTTACACTGATCTCCATGAAGAAGTTTGCAACCATGACTGGCTTGGCTAAAAGAGGAAGTGAGATCTGAGAGGAAGAGCAGGGAAGATAAATCCAGATCACTTCAATACCTTACAGTAGCTGAAACTTGCAGTTGACAGCAGTGCCTTTGTCAACAGTGAGAGCTAAAATTTAACGGCCAACATGAATGGACAGCCATACATGACTCACTTTTACAGCACCTTTATGGAACCATTTTTAATAAACATAATCAGAAGGCATTGGGAGTTGGCTTTTCCAAGAACAATTTCCAATTCAAAACTGCAGTGAGTCAGATGTCAATTGTTAGGATATATAAATGACTGAAGATATGATAAGGATTTAAATTATTATCTTTTAGGTTGCGTTGCAAATGGCTCATGAAAAGGTAGGATTAAATAATGGCAGTTCCAATAAGTTAAGTTTCATTATAAGATTGATTTGCTGGGTTTTTTCTTTATATTAAAAGGAGCATTACTCTGGGTGGAAGAGCAGTAATTTTAATGTAAATTCACCTGACTGTTCATATATTTTTAAGAAAATAAATTAAGTAACTTGAGAGAAGATGGTCTCCATTGTGCTGATCCAAAACCAGCCTAAAGTAAGCCTGCCATCATAGTGGGTCTCTAGGCCAGCACAGAACCTCCATTATCCGAGTCTGTCTGTCACCAGCTGTTGTAGACTGGACTGGCATCTTTTCCTGATCTTGGATTCCGGCCAGAACTCGAGACCTCGTCCCAGTACTTCTCTAATGGCGCTGTTGCATTTTGGGTTTGGCATCGAGGACCAGGAATGATGCTAATTCCTGCTGACCAAAATGGCAGTTCACTAGAGGGGACCTGTTGGATACATCATCTGAGTAGCAAATCTCCAAATATCTTTTCCCAAGGAAGGAAGACTTTAATAAAAAATAAAAAAAAATTTTTTTTTTAGTACTTTCCCTCCAACCCCAAAGAGTGACACTCTCCCATAACCATTGTTGCAATTCTTATACTGAAAATTTTGGATTCCACAATGTTTCATCAAGTTAATTATTGGAATTGAAAAAAAAACTTTGCAAAATGTATAAAAATGTTCTAACTGTATGTATAATTGATGTGGGAATAGATATTTTAGTGCATCAGCCTGGAGTAAAGGACCTTATTCTGCCATACTGCAAAGCGCCGTCCTGATTATTCAACATTATAGTTTCGAAGAAATGGATCTCTTCATATCGACACAGCCAGGATTCATTTAACAAAATCTTAGGTTTTAAAAAGTTTTTAGGAACTTATCTGCAATAAAAAGAAATGTCACATAATGAATCTTAACATGCATCTGCACACTTCCGTATGGCAGTTGACGTGTTCTAAGATTTGATGGTGAATATGGTCTATAGTGATAAAGCCATATACCTAGGTGATTTTAAAAAAATAAAACAAAATCTATCTACCTGATTACAGCCATGAGATTTTTTTAAAATTTGTTTTTGCTTACAAAAAACAATTTTCATCCAACCCTACAGGCAATCACTGTTCACAATGAGTTGTATACAATTACCAAAAATAAGTTCAACTTTAACTTTATTTTTGTTTGGTGTAATTATAAGTTTTAGGGTAGTTATTAAGTGTCCAGCTATTATGTACTAGGTAACACTATTAGAAGGATACACGATCAAATGACATATTATCTCTGAATACTGCTAATCTTGGGTTATTCACTTGGGAATCTGAATTCCATAGACTGGTGCAGTACTCCGCCTGATGGTGGTGTTAGAAAACTGGAAAAAGTTATGTATTTATACTTTTAGCTGTGGGGTATCAATGCAGTTAGCGTTATATGTAGCTGTGAGGTATTTGATAACCTGAACAAAATTGTCAGTAGTAAGTAATTTGCTGCAAAAGTGCTTCACGGATGAATAAATTGGAGCACTGAGATTCAGAAGGGAAAAATCTTTCAAATCAAAAAGATCCTCTTGGCCTTGTCAATGTTATTTGTACAGCCTCCGTGTTTCCCCAGTGTCACAGACCAGTGCCTTGCAGCTCCAGAACCTCTGCATCATTGGGGGTGCATTGCAGAGTAGTACACACATCGTGAATTGTGGGGGTGGAGGGAAGGTGCAGCTGAAAGTGTGCTTGTCTGCTAAAGACTAATTGTCTTTCTCTGATAATTGGCTGAACCAACAATCTCTTCGTGTTTTGCAGTTGCACTTTTGAATAATTTTTAAAGTGTTGTAATGAGATTTATTAATGTTTGAAAAATATGGTTTTTAAGTTTTCCTTACATTAAAGAGTAAACTTTGATTTAGAGCAAAAAAATTCTAAATGTACACAATTTGAAGTTTAGGGATTGGAGGTTTATTTATTTTACAATTAGACTTCTTGTGAAAATTGAATTGTCAACTATTTATTTTTAACATGCTTTCTCTGCAAACATTCATTCTAAATTGCCTTTTTTGGTTTTAGGTTTTGGGGTTTGGTCTGATATGTTGAAGCCTTTAGTATTTTTTTTTTTCCTTTGCAGCTTGTATTTGAGTTATTGATAGTACCCCGAGAGACTTTGCTTTCAAATGTATGGAAGGTGCCACTTGCATATAACTTAAATTATTTGAACAAGTACACAAAACTTGCAACGACTTTAATCACACAAAGAAAGTATACTGACATGCATATAGACCCAGAAAGCACATTAGTAAGGACCAAACAGCAGCAGCATACACCATCTTATCAGTGATATCCTCAACAGCAGGAATGAACAACTAATGCTTTACTGCAGTTAGCAGCTAGGGACATGGATGGGACTGTTATACTTGAGAAGTTAACCGAAGCTAACTTAATACTGCATTCTGTTTGTTAACTGCATCACCTGTATTACTGCCTCTCTTTGAAACTGTTAGAGCCTTTACAAACTTAAGTTAATGAGCTTGCACAATCTTGCACACAGGAAAAATGTATACTGTCTTTAATGAGATTAATGTAATATATCATTCTATAATGCTAATTAAAGGGAGCAGTTTATCCCATTGTTTGTGTCTGCTGGTGAATTTGGTTCTTACCATATTGAAGAATTGATTTCAATGTTAATTCTCTGCATGCAATATGGGTGGACTTCAAATTGTACAGCACAGTAACATCACAGGTATGTATGTACTGTACAGTGTTTAAACTGACTCAAATTGATATACATTGGCTTTAACTGCAAATGGAACTAGATTTAAGTGAGCAATTTAAGATTAAACTTCAGGTTGTGTGCAAACCTGTAAGATGTGTAAGAGCAACAGGCATATGGTTTCAACTGTATTGTTCATGCAAATTTACAGCAACAGTAGGAGCAGTAATGCAGTGGTGCTCAATCTAAATCAATAGAACAAGTCCAGTTTACAGATCGGGTTGACCAAAAGGATCAAGTGAATGGTCTACTGTACTGACGTGATGTGTCAAAGGATTGCTGTTTGTCCCAATATTCCACACGCCCCTGAGTTCCTTTTTTCAGCCAGACTGGGACGGTGCTAAATGGAGTCGGGGTATTTCCCTGGAGAAAGGGAGAAAAAAATGCTGAATGAATAACAACTCGTTGCTGCTTTTGTCTACCACATTACAGCTGTCTCAAGGTCAGAAAAGGCAGAAAGCTGCCATCAGCTGGTGAGCTTCTCCTTTCGTTCAGTATGGGATACTTTCAGGCAAATTGGCTGGGCCTGTTTACTGCTGCTTCACAGCCATGGTCATTTTTCACCAATTCTAGATTTGCACACTTTGTGTAATACAGTTGCACCATGTACATTAAGATGAAGTATCCCATTGTCAACACGTTTGGTCTGCTCAAAGATTCCTAATCAACTCTTCCAATGTGAAATTGTACTTTTACTATGTTTTGCCTGATCTCAGTCAGTGAGGTGTTGCAGTTAGCTACCAGGTGCTTGAGCTAAGCAGGGGGGGGAAACTCAGCCTGGGGTCATGCTCCTGATTGCTATCCAGTGCTCCTTCAGGAAAGCGTGCGTGTTTTGATCTTCAAATACTCCTAGTTGTAACTCCTTGTACGGTACCATAACTAAAAGTCACTCGGCAATGCTCAAGAGTGGTTCCAGCAACGCTTAGGCCTGGCGATGCTCATGTCCCTAGTTTATCCACCATTGTGTGTGTCCCTTTTTGTTTTTTCAGGTTTCCCCAGTACAGCAGAACATTTGTAAATTGAAGGCAGCTGTGTGGCTTTCTCATTGCCACTTGCCCCATCTCTTCACCTAAAGGTGTTGACTCTTTGCTGGAGTCCAATTCCCCAGAAGTGGCTATTTTCATGTAGAGTAGGAACTGGCCCACATTCTCCACTGAAACGCACAGGCCAATTGTTGTAGCTCTGCATAAATAATCCAACCGAAACCAGCAGGACTCTTGTTGAGGCAGAGATAAATCATTTGGACAAAATATTCTCACCCAGTTTAAATAAAACACTCATTCTAATTACATTCAAGCAGCTGCAAATCTTTCATTTTAAATACCATTTTTAACTTTTTTAAGACTTCTGACATGTTGCTTTTCCTGCATGTATTTGCAATGTAAGACTGTCGCCACAAGGTGGCAGACTTGGCTTGCATACCGTATTTATTCTCTGGTATCAGAATCACTAAGAGTTCACTTTATTAACCAACTCCTGCAATTCCTGGGTGGTTGTTTTTAACGGTGGCCGGGGGTGGAATCTGTGCCGAGTTGCTGACATTGCAAGTATCTTCCTGCTTTACTGGGTCCACCGTGGGCTTGCTGTAGATCAAGATTAAACCAAAAGCACAGAGGGCCTGAGGTTGGTGAGCTGGACTGGGCAGTGCAGGAAACGGGTATCTGAGCGGGATAAATTGGAATTTTTGGAAAATGGTAGACCAGCAAGGATAGCCTAGGAGAATAGTCTAAGGATTGTAAGGGTAGTACTGGGTGATGTTGCAGAGGTTGAAATAAATGGTCTCGACGTGGGTTTTGCTCTGGGTCGAACCGGCTGCTGTGGCAGTGGTCTGGCTCAGCCCGAGCAAGTGGTCAGTGAGGTGGGTGCAATCAATAGCAAGGGGGTTTAGGAGGGGGAGGGGGGGGCAAAAGCAATATCTTCAATCTTCCCAGTGTTCAATTGGAGGAAGTGTATCCATGATTGGATAATCGTGTATTGTCGGTGACTCTCCGTGGCTGGTTCATGCGTGGCATTGATAGATATAAAAGCTGAGCATTCTTCCTCCGGGGCAATGGTTCCTGTTGGTGTCATGAAGAGAAGGGGAAAATAAAATTATTCATTTTACACTTATTTTGGACAAGCATAAGTTGCTCCCTATTTTGCAGGAACTAAAAAATGCAAATAAAAATCAGTTAAAATTTTCATATTTGCTAATATTGCAAAAATCAAGTCGTTTTTTTAAAACTCCTTGTGGGAAAGCTTATCTGCTCTACCTAAGAACCTATAGTGCTGGTATCACTGCCCATCAGTCTTTCCTGTGGGGCTGAGGTTTCTGAGCATGTTGGACATGCAATTTAGTGGCACAGGTGCCGAGGGTGATGGTGAATATTGTGAGAACTGGCCAAACCACCGTCTTCAAATCCTGCAGCCAAATTAGGCAGCAAGTTGCTGAAAGTAACTTCTCTCCAGTTGAGTTTATTGCTTTCCTTTAGGATTGGCTCGCGTAAATCTGTCCGACACCTGTCTGAAGTGATACGGATGCCAGAATCAGTGCGAACTCTTATTGCAAATACTGGAGCGCTCATCCTTCGAGCCAAGAAACCAAAGGTTTGCAAGTCGAAGGGAGCCTGGCGCTCGGATCTCCCTGCTTCGACTGGGTCACCAGCACCCAGGGGCCAGGCATTTCACTGCAAGGGAAAGGGGATACTTGTTGGGATTCCTCCATCAATAGTCACTGCTGATCAGAGAATTGCATAAATTAAGAGTCATGCTGGCTGTAGGAGGAGGTAAGACAGAGCCTGCAAGCGAGGGCCAGTAAATGGAAACCAATTAAACACCCAGCAGCGAATACAGATTTCTTGTATGCGGGTGGATGGCTAATCAGGTTAACTACTTATTAGTCGAGAGGGGAGACAGTAATGTGTATAAACACATTCATAAAGCAACAAACTTCTGGGAAAGGCCTGCAAGCTGTCGCCTTCAAACCAAGCAGTGTTTGAAATTTAAAAGCTTGGTCAGTGTTGTATTTTGTGTCTTTTAGTCCGTTCCCTACATCGAACAAACTGGGGTGTTTGTCACAGCTGCCTTAACCTTTCAGCAGCTTTGGTCGGGCGTCTTTGTGCATTAAACTGAAATACGCAGCAAATCATTTTGCTTTCCCGACCCTCGTGCTTCAGTCACAATTTGCTCCACACGACTCAAACTTGATGGTTTAGAGTGTGAACCAATGCGGCAATGACAATATGGCAGCTGTCAGTACCGCCTTTACAAACTCCCACTATCCTGATTTAACCTCCTTACGAGTGGACGCTGCCTTTTTTCGAGTTGCTGCCATTGGAGTTCCTCACTAATCTAGCTGCGAGACCATATGTGTATCTGTCTCATTTCTAGGGGTGAAGGAAAAGGAAGTAAACCAATCACTATCTGTCGGTTTTGCCTGACCTCTCCTCAAGGGCAGCAGACAAGGATTTACCAGCAACTGCCGATCTACAGAAATTAATTGACCTTAAACTGCCCATTTGGACCACTTTCTCTCCAGGGTGCATCTGAGCGCTGCCCTTAAAGGTTAAACACAGATCTACCGTAGCAGCTAAATATTAAAACCTTTTTTTCCAGAACCCAAGCTCCTTGTGAGTAACCCCATCAGGGGTCCACTCAGATAGTAATATTTCACTTTCCCTCAATGACTCGCGAGGAAGCACATCATCTTCAACAAACGTTGCGCGAGTTTCGCTCCACAAGGTTTAAACATTGTTTTAAGTCTCCCTCTGCTGGGGAAAAGCTCTCGGACTCCTTGCTGCCTGAGGACCAACTGTCAGGAGGTGTAATTTGAGCAGATGTCACTTTGCTCCGCCCTGCTTGATCTTGCAGCTTTAACATCTGGGCAAATTTGCCCAACTGAGACAGGTGAGTTAACGGCGTTGCGAGTAGGTCATCTATTTAATTTTAATAGCCCTATTCATTCCCAAGTTATTACGGCACCTAATTAGTGCTGCTAACCGTCTACACTTAAACCCCATTGACAGCCATTGGTTTGCCTGAACAATAATTCTGATACTGTTGCAAACTGCAAAAACTCGTATGATATTAGGTCAGAAACCCAACTTAATGGTGATGTGTGTTGCACATAAAGTACAAGCCATAATAAGGTTGTGGTGGTGGTGTCGCATATATATTATAATCCAGCAGATGGAGCTGGATTGGGGCATCTGCCAGATCGGCAGTCTCCAAATTAAAATGCACTGGATGCCAAGGTTCTTATTCAATAAACTGCAATCATTTTCTTGTGCGGCAATTATATGTAAGTTTGAATTATGCCGAAAGTTTGGTTGCAGTGGAGGTCTCGGTGAATCTGGGTTTCTTTCATTCATTCATGGAACCAGCCGCACTCTTCTGTGTAACACTACAATATCTACCATACATACAGTGCATAATTTTAAATAATGCACTAGGACTATGGTCAATCCTTGTAATTAACACTTGATTCAATATTAATAGAGCCCGCTTGTTGCTGTCACAAGAAAATATCCTCCCTCGATGTCACAACACATCAAATACGTCAATTGAGAACAATTTTTTTTTTAAACCCCAGGGACTCGGTGACCAGATTTTAGTTTAACTTAAGGGTTCAGCTAATTGTCGCTGCTTACAGTCAGCTTTGGTTGTTTTGTATCAGGAAATGTACATTCTTCAGCAGGGGTTCAGAGTGTCATTCATCCCTGATAGAATCTTTAATTGTTGCCTCAACTCAGCTCGCTACAGCACAAGTCACCTCGCCTGCAGATAAACGAGTAAAGGAACGCCATGACCCTTCAATGAGTAACTCACGTCTTCTCTTCCACAGTTGAAATATTAAAGTATTGATTATGCACATTTTACTTCTCCCCACTCCCCCCTAAAAGCAGCTGGCAAACACTTTGGGTAGTTGCATTTTTAAAATCAGAATTTAGCAGGTTTGACACATGGACTCTGTTCCTTTAGCCCTCATCAGAAAAATATATATTACCAATGGGATTCTATGATCAGACACTTTTTTTATTCCTGTGGATATCTGACACTACTGTACTATTCAGCCTGCGCCTCACAAACAACCTGAGGACTCCCAGTGATGCAGAGACACAGAGTGCCCACAGCGTCTGGTCTGCACTCAAGGCCTCCATAATCAGCACCTGTGAAGAGACGCTCGGTCACTCAACCCGGAAACACCAAGACTGGTTCGATGAGAACGACCAGGAGATCCAGGAGCTAATAAGCTGCAAGCGCAAAGCATTCCTGATCTGGAACAGCAACAGAACTCGAGAGCAAGAAAGCAGCGCTACAAAAGCCTGAAGGCCAAGGTCCAACAAAAAACTCGTGACCTAAAGAACAGATGGTGGATGGAGAAAGCGCAGGAGATCCAGCAGCTAGCCGACAACCACAACGTGCGTGGATTCTTTAGCACAGTCAAGAACATCTACGGCCCAAACACCCAAGGCCCTACCCCACTGTGGACCAAGAATGGAGAGGTACTCATCAAGAACAGGGAGGCAGTCAGTGCCCGCTGGAAGGAGCACTTCGAAGATCTCCTTAACCACGACTCTGTCTTCGACGCAAGTGTCCTCAACTCCACCCCACAGCATGCTACCCGCCACCACCTCAGCACAACCCCAGCCCGGCATGAGGTTGAAAAGGCCATCCGACAACTGAAGAACAACAAGGCCTCAGGAGCAGATGGCATCCCCATGAGGCACTAAAGCATAGTGGAGAAGCACTACTGGCGCAAATTCATGAACTCATTTTTCTTATCTGGAAGGAGGAGAGCATGCCAGGGGATCTCAGAGACGCCGTAATTGTGACCATCTTCAAGAAAGGTGACAAGTCCGATTGCGGTAATTACAGAGGAGTTTCCCTGCTGTCTGCCACAGGGAAAGTCATCGCAAGAATCCTCCTCAATCGCCTTCTCCCAGTGGCCGAAGAGCTCCTCCCAGCATCACAATGCTGATTCAGCCCACTAACGGGCACAATGGACATGATCTTCACCGCACGTCAATTACAGGAGAAATGCAGGGAACAGCACCAACCACTGTACATGGCTTTCTTTGATCTCACAAAGGCCTTCGACACTGTTAACCGTGAGGGATTATGGAGTGTTCTCCTCAAATTCGACTGCCCTCAGAAGTTTGTCACCGTCCTCCACCTGCTTCACAACGACATGCAAGCCGTAATCCCGACCAACGGTTCCACCACTGACCCAATTCACGTACGAACCGGGGTCAAGCAAGGCTGTGTCATCGCACCAACACTCTTCTCGATCTTCCTTGCTGCAATGTTCCATCTCACCCTCAGTAAGCTCCCCACTGGAGTGGAGCTAATTTACAGAACAAATGAGAAACTGTTCAACCTGCATTGCCTCCAGTCCAGATCCAAGGTCGTCCCATCCTCTGTCGCCGAATGACAGTATGCAGACGATACTTGCGTCTGCGCTCACTTGGAGGTTGAACACCAAACCATTGTCAACACCTTCACCGAAGCGTACGAGAGCATAGGCCTTACACTAAACATCTGTAAGACAAAGGTCCTCTACCAAATTGCCCCCGCCACACAGTACTGCCCCCCGATTATCAAAATCCACGACAAGGCCTTGGACAACGTGGACCACTTTCCATACCTTGGGAGCCTACTGTCAACAAGGGCAGACGTCGACGACAAAGTCCAACACCACCTTCAGTGTGCCAGTGAAGCCTTTGGTCGCCTGAGGAAGAGAGTGTTTGAAGACCAGGACCTCAAACCCGGCACTAAGCTCATGGTCTACAGAGCAGCAGTGATACCCGCCCTGCTGTATGCCTCAGAGACATGGACCATGTACAGCAGGCACCTCAAAGCCCTGGAGAGGTACCACCATCGCTGCCTCCGCAAGATCCTGCAAATCCATTGGCAGGATAGGCGCACCAACGTCAGTGTTCTTGCTCAGGCCAACATCCCCAACATTGAGCGTGGTCAAAGCTTCGATCAGCTCCGACGGATGGGTCACATTGTCCGCATGCCCGATACGAGACTCCCAAAACAAGCGCTCTACTCGGAGCTCCGGCACGGCAAGAGAGCCCCAGGTGGGCAGAGGAAACGCTTCAAGAACACCCTCAAAACCTCCTTGAAAAAGTGTAACATCCCCTCCGAGACCTGGGAATCCCTGGCCCAAGACCGCACAAAGTGGAGGAGAAGCATCCGGGAAGGCGCTGAACACCTCGAGTCTTTTTGCCGGGAGCAAGCGGAAGCCAAGCGCAAGGAGCGCACGTCAACCCAAGCAACCCACCATCCGCCCCTGAAACTCCGTCTGCCCCACCTGTGACAGAGACTGTAGGTCTCGCATTGGACTCATCAGTCACCTGAGAACTCATTTTTAATGTGGAAGCAAGTCATCCCCTGTTCCGAGGGACTGCCTAAGAAGAAGAGAACACACATTGTTTTATTGGAATTTTTAAATACATACGCAAAGATTTGTCTTCTCCAGTTTTAAAATGAATCAAAGTAACCCGATGAAAACAGTGCACTTGGATGTACTCAATCTTACTATCACTTTCTGTGTGACTCCATTCCATTATCAAGAGGCAGTGGAGCCCAGATACCACTGCTGCTGGGACCCACTGCCAGAACCAAGCAACCGAGTGTGAAAAACACCAACCACCTAAAGCAGACGTAAGGAACACTTGAAAAAAACAGATAGTGGTGGCGGCAATGGGTTGAGCATCAATGTATTAAAGTCAAATTCAACATCACATCATCAAAGTCTATTTCATCCAAAAGTCCTATTCGTTTTCAAGTAGATTAAGTCCATCTTTACTGTTTTCTCAGCATTGTACTTCCAGTCTATTACTTTGTCTCACTGCTTCTGTATAATATTTAACCTATAAATAAATCTGATTGACTATTTGCCCATGATTCCCCGACCGCAGTCTCCTGGTCTCAGCCAGGCTCTTGTGCAATCGCTCCAAAAGCAAAATACTGCAGATGCTGCAAACCTGATATAAAAACAGAAAATGGTGGAAATGCTCAGCAGGTCAGGCAGCTTCTGTGGAGAAACAGTTAATGTTTCAGGTCG
This sequence comes from Somniosus microcephalus, assembly GCF_052327205.1. Classification (NCBI taxonomy): domain Eukaryota; kingdom Metazoa; phylum Chordata; class Chondrichthyes; order Squaliformes; family Somniosidae; genus Somniosus; species Somniosus microcephalus. The sequence goes on along the minus strand of NC_141009.1, from coordinate 25,814,667 downwards.
ACGACCCTTTGTCAGAACTGGAAAATAGAGATGTAATCGTTTTTTAGCAACTACAGAGGCAGGGAAAGGGGGGAGGGGAGGAAAGAACAAAAGGGAAGGTCTGTGATAGGGTGGAAGGCAGGAGAGATTAAATGACAAAAGGGATGATGGTGCGAGGCAAAAGGAGATGGTAATGGGAAAGGTAAAGATACAAAAAATGGGTCCGGAGGAGGTGTAAATGACAAAAGCAGAACCATTACCAGCACCCGCTGTCCGCAAAAAATAGGAGCAGTGGTTATGATTGGAAATTGTTGAACTTGATGTTGAGTCTGGAAGGTTGTAAAGGGCCTAATCGAAAGATGAGGTGCTGTTCCTCAAGCTTCTTTTGAGCTTCGTTAGAACAGTGTAGGAGGCCGAGGTCAGAGTGGGATGGAGAATTAAAATGGCAAGTGACTGGAAGCTAGGGGTAACGCTTGCGGACTGAACGGAGGTGTTCAGCAAAGCGGTCACTCAATCTGCGTTTGGCGTCCCCAATGTAGAGGAGACTGCATCACGAGCAGCGAATACAGTATATTAAATTGAAAGAAGTACAAGTAAATCGCTTGTATGATAGATGTGCAAGCAACATTACAGGGTGGGTCAGCTTGGGTTGCTTTTGCTTATCACTTGACATTTACATAAGTGCGATAGATTGAGACCTGGGATCAGGGCACTTGCCCATTCGGTCGGTCACTGAATGATGTGGAACATAGAGGAACCCAGAGAGGCAAAAATATAACTATGTTTAGAGGAGAGGTAAAAACCCAAGTATTTTAAAAAAGATTTTCAGGCCCCAGAGTGATGGGATGTAGGATTGCAGCTGCAGTTTCCATACATCAAGTTAACAATCTGTTGTAACCTTGTGTGGAGCTGCTAAGATGAAGCTGAGGCTTCTCCACAGTGTCAGTCTTTGTGAGCTGGTCACTGCACTGCCCAGTGACTGTAGAGCAGCATTGATGGAGGCCGAGAATCAGGCCCACCCTCTCTTTTCATAATAAAATTCTAAGGAGTTGAATAGAAAATACTTTCAAATAATTAATAAAAAGTATCTGACATTTCCCATCATAAGAAAACACGTAAACTTAAGTCAGATAGCATCAAAGAAAGATACTTGTTCATCTCTCTGGGGATGGGAAAACGCTTGCATGTCAAATAATGCAGACCTGGTATATACAGCTACTTGTTCTAGAGAACTGTGTTCACCTCAACAGGACTGAGGTCCAGCAGAAGAGACTGGTTTGATGAGGAGAAGGAAGGAATGACTGACGACTCTGATCAGATATATTGTGTCGGTACCTTTCTACCTAGACACAATTTAGGACTCAGAACTCAGAGATTCAAACATGAAGTGCTTTATTGGAAGGAAAGGAAGTTCTGGAAAGTTCCGAACAAAGAGAGCTAAACTTAACCGAGAGAACACCCAACCATTTATCTCCTGTGACAGCGCCACCACAGGTGGGAGGAGAACACACAATACATAACAAGATAGGGTCGGGAAAGTTGCTGAAACCTGCCATCCATCGGTAACAGACACGTCCACAAGAAGCTGTGATGTTTCCAGACCGTAGATGAGTTTGAATGTATTTGTCTTCTCCCTGCTGCTTTAGGCTGTGAGATTGACCTGAAAGTTTTGGCAGAAAATAATTTGTGAGCAGTAAGCAATATTTCCCACAGCTGAATGGGAATGACTGCTTTTAAAAGAAGTTCAGTTCGTAGAAAGAAATGTATTTTCTACTGGAGAAACCATTTTCTCGTTGGTGTGTGAAGTGCATGCAGGTTGTTCATGGGCAATGAATGAAAGATTAGCACTCGTAGCCTAATATAGGCAGGCTGTAATTGGATTACAATAGGAGGGTTATTTAAGTGAAGTAAGTGAACTGGAAGACTGGAGATTTCTCACTTTAAACAGCCTCTCACAGCCTAAGATTGTGTGTGAAGGCTCCCTGGATGGCTCAGGAGGTTTATCCAGTGACTAGTTGAGCCATGCAAACCAGAAAAGTTCTAGTTTGATCGCTGGTCTGTGTTGAATTAGCTGATCTCACCTTGCATTAAAATAACGTGGCCTCAATGTTCCTAAGTTAAGGAGGGGGAGAAAAATCAAATTCGCAAGAGTTTCTGCTCCTGCTTACTGTCCAGCAATCCCTCCTGGGAGTGCTTATACAGGGACATGGGGTACGGGCAGGTTCAGGATCGGTTACATTGCACCAGTGAGTGTCACCCTTGTGTTTAAATCCCTCGGTATCCTTACCCGTTCTATCTCCATTACCTGCTGTGGTGCTACAACCACCTCCGCCCCGAACCTTTCATTCCTCTGATTCCAGCTTGTTGTACATTCCCCCGCCCCCCCGCCAGCTCCCCCCCCACTTTGCCCCACCATTGGTGGCCATGCTTTCAGCCGCCCCAGCTCCCCAGTCTGGAATTCTCTCCGCCTTCTTCTCCTCCTTTAAGACCCTTCTTAAAAACCACCTCTCTGACCAAACATTTGGCCGCCCCTTCTAATATCTCCTTTGGCTCAGGCTCCAATTTTTTCCTTACATTTCTGTGAAGCGCGGTGGGATGTTTACCTACAGTCCTATATAAGAGTAAGTTCTTGTACAGAGTGTAGGGGTACCTTGTTCTACCAAATAAGTGGTGTTCTAGTAATGAAAGCGTGCCTTGAATGATTATACTTGAATGCACATGTTTATTCCTGCCCCTTTCACCCACTAACTTTTCCATTAAAAAAGATTGCAGGACTATGGGGACAGAGTGGGCAAGTGGGATTAGCAGGACAGCTCTTTCAAACAGCCAGCACAGGCATGATGACCGAATGGCCTCCTTCTGTGCTGTATTATTCTATGATTCTATGATGCTAGTTGTCCAACTAATAAATAGGAAAAATTATTGAATGAGGGCAAACAGAGGCAGGGGTCCAAAACTCAACCAGTAGAATTACTAGGGTGCTGTAATAACAGGACTGTTAATCTTCATACACCGAAAAGACAAATAAGCTCATTGCCTGCTTTTCGCAGAGTAAAGAAGGCTTATGATAACTGTTTTAATTTTTAATAGTGTAGCAGGTTTTAAACTGACGCATGCACTTATAGAGAATCTGTTTCAACCGGTAGAATCATTGCTACATAAAAAGACAATAACACCTTTATCTGGATTTATCATCTGTGTGGGCATAACATGGTTGCTAAGAAGAGGCAATTTTTTTCCACATATGCTCGGTTTGTGAAACCGAAATATCCTGGTGCAGAAGGAAACAGTGATTTCCAGTATATATTTTTTCCCTTAATTTGTGCACGAGCAAATTCTCAAGTGGCCATGTTAAAGCAATCTTCAGCAGGAAGGCTGGTCAATAATATGGACAAAAAAAAAATCTTTTACAGGGTGTGTTGGAATCACATTATCGCCCAGTACATGGGTTTGTGAGACTACTTGCAGCCCAATACATGTGACTTGACCTTGAGCATAAATCTTTCCTTTGCTTATAACCTACACTATTCAATTTTATTCATGTCGCACAGGCTAAAACTCTCTTTTCTTACAGTATACCCATTAGTCAGAATCAAACTTTAAAAATCCCACTGCACCCCTTGAAAGGTGCCTGTGTGTTTCACTGACCACCTTGTTGTTACTTCAACTGTGTCTATTTGGAATGAGTAAAATGTAGGCCGAGACTCATGCATAAGGGATTTTGTTGAGAGGCAGAATTGCAATGTGGTTAGATGGTGCAGGCATCCAATACTGTTTACTCAAACAAGGAAGAAGGGGGTTAGCGGCCTCACTCTGCAGTGTTTTATGAGCTGGACAATCCCTCTAGTTTTGCCCAATCAAATCAAATCAAATCAAATCAAATCAACTTTTATTGTCATTGTTAGTGCACAAGTGCAGTACAACGAAATGTAGGCTTGCGGCTCCCGAGAGTGTACAATTTGGATTGGACACTTAAACATTTCAACATACATTTGTACATATATATTAGCATAAATATGACCATAATAAAGTGCATCGGCAGCTGTGCAGGCTTTAGTGTTTATTTGTGGAGTTCAGTAGGATGACAGCCCTGGGAAAGAAGCTGTTCCTAAATCTGGTCGTACGGGTGCGAATGCATCTGTAGCGTCTCCCAGATGGCAGGAGGGCGAACAGACTGTGGCTGGGGTGGGTAGGGTCTTTGATGATGGTCAGTGACCTCCGTAAACAGTGTTTCTGGTATATGTGCTCTATGGTCGGTAGCCGGTAACGCGTTGGGCAGTTTTGACTACCCGCTGCAGGGCTTTCCGGTCATGGGAGCTACAGCTGCCGTACCATACCGTGATACAGTTTGTCAGGATGCTCTCTATAGTGCAGCGGTAGAAGTTAGAGAGGATCGGGGGTGACAGATTACATCCCTTCAGCCTCCTCAAGAAATATAGGCGCTGCTGGGCCTTCTTCACCAGAGAGGAGGTGTTGAGGGACCAGGAGAGGTCTTCCGTGATGTGGACTCCGAGGAACTTAAAGCTGGCCACCCTTTCCACCTCCGCCCCATTGATGTGGATGGGGGTGTGACTTCCGCCTTTGGACTTCCTGAAGTCCACGATTATTTCCTTTGTTTTCTTGGTGTTAAGGGCCAGGTTGTTGTCGGCGCACCACTTCACGAGATGCTGGACCTCCTCCCTGTAGGCTGACTCATCGTTGTTGGTGATCTGGCCTACTACTGTGGTGTCATCTGCAAACTTGATGATGGTGTTGGAACCATTAACAGCCACACAGTCGTGGGTGAAGAGGGAGTAGAGGAGGACAAGATAGGAGCAAGTCAGAAGGTGGGGTCAGGCTTGAGGTCTGCTTTGCGTAGATAGCCTCAATAAATAATGGGTATCATAAGATACAGAATTGAGTGGGGAAAGTGGACTTTTATTTTGAAAACTAGATGAGGTACTTTCTTTTCATTTTATAAATTTCTGGACAGAACTTTCAGAAGCTGCAGTATCTGCACCAAAACTGGGCAGGGGCCAACACGAAGCCATTCCTTCAGGAGGGACGAGTAGCAATATAAAGGTCATTTTAATACAAGAAATAATATTGTACTGATAACATCCATTAGGATCAGGGGGGAAAAAATTGAGTCACACCCCCTTTGGGGCGCTAATTTCACCGGGGCGCTGTTATGTTCATTAATAACTAGACATTCTTATTATGAACAGCTAGCTTCTAGCTAGACATTTATTCAGTACACGTTCTCTAGGTACAGCATCTGTAGAGATTCAGCATGTGTGCTTCTGTGTGCAGGCAGCCATCATGACTACTGTCTTCTGGGTAGCCTAGTGCATCATGGGTAGTGTAGTCTTAAACACATACAACTAAATATACAGCTCTATACAGCTCTACAGCTCCATCTAGTGTACCACTCCAGAATGACATGTTATTGATCATTACATCCCCCTTTCTTTGAGGTTAACAAAATCAATATCAATCAACTTTCAAGAAAAACAATAAAGATGATGTCAGTAACACTTTTGTTAGTGCTCTATAAACATAAACATTTTCACAACAGTCAATACATTTTCAATATCGTTTTTCTTTGTACTCAAAGATTAAGTCTATCAGGCTTTTTTATTACACGTGTGGGTCTTCTCAGCACGGGTAAGTCTGATGTGTTTTCATGAGATTGTTCTGGTGGTGAATGACAAGATTCAGTTGCGGCATTGTCATCAATCTGCTCTTGGATAGTTTCTTGTGTTTTCATTCTTTTTGGGAGAACAATGTGTATCAAATTTCTTTAGCACATCGTCTAAATTTTCTCTGTTCTCCTCTGGATTAAATACAAATGTATTAAATACCTCTATCGCCTGTGGGCCTGCAACCGTGAGCAGCAACGCTATTTTTCTTGCGTCTGGCTTCGTACCGAATCCGATGGCAGCAATGTAGAGTTCGAATTGTTGTTTGAAAGTCCGCCAATTGTAGTCGACATTTCCCATGAGATTCAAAAACTCCGGTGGCCTCAAATTCTCCATGTCGCTTTTCACAATTTCCAGCAGATCTTCACCAATCCTGGTACCATGTTATGTTCATTAATAACTAGACATTCTTATTATGAACAGCTAGCTTCTAGCTAGACATTTATTCAGTACACGTTCTCTAGGTACAGCATCTGTAGAGATTCAGCATGTGTGCTTCTGTGTGCAGGCAGCCATCATGACTACTGTCTTCTGGGTAGCCTAGTGCATCGTGCGTAGTGTAGTCTTAAACACATACAACTAAATATACAGCTCTATACAGCTCTACGGCTCCATCTAGTGTACCACTCCAGAATGACATGTTATTGATCATTACAGGCACTACTTTTAACGCCCCACAAATTGAGTGGTAGTGCTCCAAGAGGGAAGTGGGGCGCTACTGGAAGCACCCCGCCTCTCTCTTGGGGTGCTGCGAGGGGATATCGTGGTGCTACGCACCATGTGCTGCGGCACGCAGTATTGCAGGCCTTCCTCCCCTTCTTAAAGGGGAGGGACCTTGCACAGCGTGACCCGGGGCCGAGCTGGGCCACCGGGGATCGGAGTGCCGGCTAAAGAGCCCGGCACTCAAGAGAAGGGCCGGGCTCATGGAGCGCAGCCGGCACTCCGGGGCCGGGGACGACAGTGGAGACAGGTGCTGGCAGGTGGCCAGCAACAAAAATTGCCGCCCGGCACCTCGCCTTTAAATAGCGCCGCCCCGGCCGCAGGTATGCCCCCCTAACCCCGTCGGACATAGCGTCCGGTGGTAAGTCAGGGGGTGCTACTGAAGATCGCGGCCGGGGCGCTGCGCACGGCAATGATGTCATCACCAGCGGCACAGCTCCGCGGGGCACTAACAGTTAGCGCCACTGTTGAATTTCGTGGGATGCGTTGGCGGCACCGCGCCCGGGCGCTAGTTACTTTGCGCCCTGTTATTAGGGCACTAACGGGAGGCGCAAAGCAACCAAATTAATCCCCCAGGGCGTCTTATTTTTAATGTACCAGTAAATAATGTTAACAACACATTCCAACATGAGCATATTACCGATTTGTGTACAATACATTGTGTATTTAAAATTCCAAAACTATTGGAAAAGCTATTCAGGTTTGAATAAACTTCAGGAAAAAGATTATTCGATGCAGAAAGGACTCCCTTGTTTGCAAAATAAATTCTAGAGCAGAGCACTACTCAAGAATTAATTTACTTTGCATTATTATTACTGAACTGGTTAACAGGTTTGCAGTAAATTCCTGTCTGCACTATTTTAAGAAAGAATTTGTATTTATGGAGCTTCTTTCATGTTTTCAGGACATCCCTGAAGTGCTTCAATGAAATACGTTGTTGAAGAGCAGGTTGGGCCTCCACTCATTGGAATTTAGAAGAATGAGAGGTGATCTTATTGAAACATAAGATACTGAGGGGGCTCGACAAGGTAGATGCAGAGAGGGAAATCTAGAACTCGGGGGCATAGTTTCAGAATAAAGGGTCACCTTATTAAAGGGTTAGAACTGAGATGAGGAGGAATTTCTTCTCTCGGAGGGTCGTAAATCTGTGGAATTCTCTGCCCCAGAGAGCCGTGGAGGCTGGGTCATTAAATACATTTAAGGTGGAGAGAGACAGATTTTTGCAAGATAAGGGAGTGAAGGATTATGGGGAGCAGGCTGGGAAGTGGCTTTGAGCCTAAGATCAGCCATGATCTTATTGAATGGCGGAGCAGGCTCGAGGGGCCAAGTGGCCTACTCCTGCTCCTATTTCTTATGTTCCTATGTAGTCATTGTTGTTGTGTAGGCAAACGTGGCAGTCAATGACTGGCTAATCCGTTTTGGTGATGTTGGCTGTGGGATAAATTGCTGGCCAGGATGTAGTGCCGCGGGATCTCTGTGCAACTGAACGGGCAGCCGGGGCTTGGGTCTAATGCCTCATCTGAAAGACGGCACTTCCCACAGTGCAGGACTCCTCAGTCCCGATCTGAAGTATTAGTCTGGATTCTGTGCTCAAGTCCCGTGAGTGGGGCTTGAACCCCTAACCTTCTGATTCAGTCTGCTAACACTCAGTGAAGCTCACAACTGTAAAAAGAAAAAAAAAACAGCTTAACAATTCAGGTGTGGACTCTTCATCAGAACGCATAAGCAGACCTGAGTACAGCCGATTCTTCCGTAGCCTGCTGGTTGGGAGCAAGACAAACAGGAGATTCCAGTCAGCTGCACTGTCTAAGCATGGCCCGGCTCATTTCCAGGGGTCAGCACTGGACAGCTTCACAAAGAAAAAAAGACTTGCATTTATATAGCGCCTTTCACCATCACTGGACAACCCAAAGCGCTTTACAGCCAATGAAGTACTTTTTGATGTGTAGTCACTGTTGTAATGTGGGAAACACAGCAGCCAATTTGCGCACAGCAAGCTCCCACAAACAGCAATGTGATAATGACCAGATAATCTTTTTAGTGATGTTGATTTGAGGGAATAAATATTGACCAGGCCACCGGGGGTAACTCCCCTGCTCTTCTTCAAAATAGTGCCATAGTATCTCTTACATCCACCTGAGAGGGTAGACGGGGCCTCAAATAAACATCTCATCCGAAAGACGGCACCTCCGACAGTGCAGCACTGCCTCAGTATTGCACTGGAGTGTCTGCCTAGATACTTGTGCACAAAGATCCAGTGGGGTGGGGACTTGAACCCACGACCCAGAGGCAAAGGAGCTACCAACTGAGTCACGGCTGACACTCACAGTTTCTGTAACGAGTGGCGCCTCACTGATACTCTTACCGTTGAAGTTTAGACCTATCATGCTCAATATTCTGTGCACACTGAAATTATGGCTTAAATGATTATAGCAAAAATCATTAATTTTTTAATAAGAAAATTGTGCCATTTATTTTTTTCTCAATTTAAAAATAATAGACAGATGACAGAGGGCTTTGCCGTTCCTGATACTAAAAATAATATGATTACGGTCTGAGTAAATTCCTGAGTTTGTTCAAACATCACAATGCTGTTTGCCTCTGTGTTAATTGCTTAAAGGTCCCGCTGATTGTGTGGAGTTCCTCCTGTTCATAATAATGAGCCATTCATCAGTGCTCCAGACTGTTGATCTGTGGAATATTAGATCACTATTAGGAACAGAAGGAACTTGACACCAGCAGCAAGATCTTTAAGGGATTAACACAGAGGTAAATGGCAATGCGGCATTTAAATAAACCTCAGAATTTACTCAGCTGTAGCTACAATTATTTATAATTTATAATATCAGGAATGGTCACGTAAAGTTAAACCAGCTGCTTACAGGTGAAAGTCAGTACTTAAAGGTACAAATTATTCTTCACCCAAAAGTACGACTTTTATTAATAGGGAAAAGAATGTTTCTTTAAAAAAAATAACAAATTTGAGCTCCCTTGGTGATTTACTGCATAAATATTCAGTGTAAGACCAGATCAGCTCTGTCTGAGTTACTTGTTGCTAGACTCGTAATTCTGTTAAAACTGGACAAATAATCCGGCTAGAACGAGAGTTCGAATCCCACCATAACAGTTTGAGAATTTTGAATTCAAGTTTTAAAAAGTCTGGAAAAAAAAACAAGTTGGTCTCAGTAACAGTGACTATGAAGCTGTTTGGATTGTTGTAAAAACTCAATCGGTTCACGAATGTTCTTTAGGGGAGGAAACCTGCTGTCCTTTTCTGGTTTGGCCCTGTATGTGACTCCACTCCCACATCAATGTGGTTGACTCTTAGCTGCCCACTGAAGTGGCCTAGCAAGCCGCTCAAACTGCTGCACAGAGGTCCAAGAAGAAGGCCCACCATCACCTTCTCAGGCAACTAGGGATGGACAATAAATGCTGGTCTTGCCAGAGACGTCCACATTCCCAGAATGATTTATTTTTAAACCAATGCAGTTGAAGGGCACAGCAATTGGCATGATCACCCTGGGCAGGAAGAATCAGGTAGAGAGGTTTACTCCTGATTGCCGCCCAGTGACCCCTTCAGGAAAGTGTGTGTGTGGATATTCAGTGAGGGCAGCGTCAGGTTCTCTGTGTTGTCCCCCACAGAGGTTTGCTCACACTTTTGTGAATGAAGCAGAGAGCAGAGAAGGAAATTGGGGTGTGGTAGGAAGAGGAAACTAATAGTCCAGTTGGTCGTGAGTCAGTGGGTTGGTTTCTTGCACCACAATGTAGTGGGAGGCAGCTTCTCATTTGCAAGCTTCCCTGTGTTTGAGTTTCTGATCGAAGTCACTACGCTGTGAAGGCTTCCAACATTCCCACAGGGAGAAATGAATGGACTTGACTCAAGAAAGCAAATTACAGTAGCAACCAACCACTTGGGGCCAACTTGTCCCTTGTTGATTCAGGCGCCTCCAGTGGCTCAGTGTGAAATGCACTGCCCAGGGTCGTACTGAGCGATGCTCAAGCTGGTACAAAGCAAATTCAAACCCAAGATCAATATGAAAAGATTAAACAAAATTGTGGTAAATAACATTTAAACCTTTAGTGAGCAAAAGTTTGCTGGACCATGGAAAATGAGCTTTCCAATCCCAGCAGCATCAACACCAAGGCTGTTACATAGAAACATAGAAGATAGGAGCAGGAGTAGGCCATTCGGCCCTTCGAGCCTGCTCCGCCATTCAATGAGATCATGGCTGATCATCCAAATTCAGTACCCTATCCCTGCCTTCTCCCCATATCCCTTGATCCCTTTAGCCTCAAGAAATATATCCAACTCTTTCTTGAATATATTTAATGAACTGGCCTCCACCGCCCTCTGTGGCAGAGAATTCCACAGGTTCACCACTCTCTGGGTGAAGAAATTCCTCCTCATTTCAGTCCTAAATGGCTTACCCCTTATCCTTAGACTCTGACCCCTGGTTCTGGACTCCTCGGCCATCAGAAACATCCTTTCTGCATCTAGTCTGTCCAGACCTGACAGAATTTTATAGGTTACGATGAGATCCCCTCTCAATCTTCTAAACTCCAGCGAGTATAAGCCCAATTGACACAATCTCTCCTCGTACGTCATTCCTGCCATCCCAGGTATCAGCCTGGTGAATCTTCGCTGCACTCCCTCCATGGCAAGAACATCCTTCCTCAGGTAAGGTGACCAAAACTGCACACAATACTCAAGGTGTGGTCTCACCAAGGCCCTGTACAACTGCAGCAAGACATCCTTGTTCTTGTACTCGAACCTTCTTGCTACGAAGGCCAACATACCATTTGCCTTCTTAACCGCCTGCTGCACCTGCATGCTTACTTTCAGCGACTGGTGCACAAGAACACCCAGGTCTCTTTGCACTTCCCCTTCTCCCAATCTATTGCCATTCAAATAATAATCTGCCTTCCTGTTTTTGCCACCAAAGTGGATAACCTCACATTTATCCACATTATAGTGCATTTGCCATGTTTCTGCCCAATCACCCAACCTGTCCAAATCGTACTGGAGTTTCATGACATCCTCCTCACAGCATACCCTCCCACCCAGCTTTGTGTCGTCTGCAAATTTGGAGATATTACATCCAATTCCCTCGTCCAGATCATTAATATATATTGTGAACAGCTGGGGTCCTAGGACCGATCCTTGCGGTACCCCACTAGTCACTGCCTGCCACTCGGAAAACGACCCGTTTATTCCAACTCTTTGCTTTCTGTCCGCCAACCAGTTCTCTATCCAAGTCAATACCTTGCCCCCAATCCCATGTGCCTTAATTTTGCACGCTAACCTCTTATGCGGGACCTTATCGAAAGCCTTCTGAAAGTCCAAATACACCACATCCACTGGTTCTCCCTTATCTATTTTACCAGTTACATCCTCAAAAAATTCCAGTAGATTAGTCAAGCATGATTTACCTTTTGTAAATCCATGTTGACTTTGTCCGATCCTGTCACTGCTTTCCAAGTGCTCTGCTATTACATCTTTTATAATGGACTCTAGCATTTTCCCCACTACCGATGTCAGGCTTACCGGTCTATAATTCCCCGCTTTTTCTCTACCACCTTTTTTGAATAGTGGGGTAACATTAGCTACCCTCCAATCCATGGGTACTGTTCCAGAGTCTATTGAGTTCTGGAAGATGACCAGCAATGCATCTACTATTTCTAGGGCCACTTCCTTAAGTACCCTGGGATGTAGATTATCAGGCCCTGGGGATTTATCGGCCTTCAGTCCCATCAATTTTCCTAACACCAATTTTCCTAACACCACAGATACAGGAATATTAATAGTGATTATTAATATATATATATATTAACAATACTAGTATATATATCCTCATCTTGTTTACCATTCTTACGGGATTTAAATTCACCACAGTAAGATTGATAGAGAAAGGAGACTTTCTCTTCTCGAGGGTAAATGTGTCATCAGAAAAGGCAGCAATGCATTTGTGAGAACTGTAATATCAAATTTGGAAAGTAATGGAGTCTGAAGGGAACTTGAAACATTCTCTACTAAATAACTCTCTAGATAATGATGATGAAGGGGGTCTCAGGAGTCATGAGGGAGGGGTGGGCCTTGAGGCTCGGGAGTCAGAGGAGAGAGTGGGACTGGGAATGTGTGTTGGAGGATGGTGGCTCGGTTGGAGAGAGGGAGACTGGTGGGGGTCAGGGGTTTGGGACTACCAGCCAATCAGGTAAAACATCAACCTCATTCTGTCTGAGGGCTACTTTGTTAAGATGTCAGTGTGGCGCAGTGGTGACACGTTTACCATTGAGTCAGAAGGTTGTGGGTTCAAGCCTCAATACAGACATGAGCCAACATTTAAGTTGCTACTTCAATACTGGAGAAGCGTTGAAGCCGCTTTCTTTCCTTCAGATGAAATGCTAAACCAAGGCCCTATCTACCATCCTTATTTGGATGTGAAAAATCACTTGGTACTATTTTAAGAAGAGCAAAAACAGATTAGCTAATCATTCAATATTTGTGGGACCTTGTGCAAAAGTTGGTTACTGTATTTGTCTGTACAAGAACTATGATTGCACTCCAAAAAAAACATTTTGGTTGTAAGGCACCTTGAAATATCCTGTGGGTGCGAAAGGTGCTGTATAAATGCAAGTTCTTTCTTTTAAGTATTGTACTGGGAAATTCTGTCAGGCCAATTGGTGTCCTATCTTTGATTAACAGCTTTGCCTAGTGTGTTGGTATTCCTTTTGATCTTTCTTTGTTCCAATCCAGCTTTCAAAGCCATAAGTGGGAAAATTAGGGGTGCTATATTAAAGTTGATTTTGTGAATTTATCCTTTGCTAGGCAGTTGACAAACTGGGACTAGCAAGAACATTCTGGGAATGCACACTAAGTATTATCTTTCAGTTGGTTTATAACAATTTCTGTGAAATTGGCAAGGTTTGTAATCTCGTGGAATTTGCTGTGTTTACTCTCACTTCATTTTAATTTTATTTCTTAATAAACCTGATGAATGGTTTATTGCCTGAGAGATATAATCTGTCTCAGAAATCAGGAGAGTAGGAGGCATCTCATACTACATCCAGTAGGCTTATCAAGACCGCAAGGGGGTTTATTGTTCGCCCCAGAAATGCTATAGTATCAGGTACTTTACATATTTGTTCGCGCTTCCGGTCATAGGACATGTGGGATTACTTGTGGACAATGACTTTTATGTTGAGCACGAGGGGAGGGTATCTGGGAAGCATCCAAATTGCAACCTGTTGTGAGAAAAGCCCCGGAGACAGGAAATTATTCTTGTGGACAGTGGCAGCAACTTCCGTGAGTCTTGCATGTAGAGAGGATTCTCATATATAAGCAGTATAAAGAGGCTGAAAGGAGTCTTCTAGAGGGTGATGACATGACAATGAATTAGCCAGTGTCTGTTTGCATTTAATTTTCATTTCAATTACATATCAGTCATTGAAAAGTTAACAGACCAAATATGTTACGAAAAGATTGGCTTATCTTTTTTTTATTTAAAGCATTAACATTTAAGATAAACAAAACTGCTTTAAAAACACACCCACACACATTTACAGACATCAATGTAGATATATTAGGTGGTTCGAAACACATTTTCAATGCACCATTATTAATGAGCACAGCTTGTCCCGACTACGTGTGTTGGATTTCAGAGTTTTTTTGACAAAAAAATTGCTGCACTTCTCATCACGAGCCACCTTCAGTGTCATTTGAATGCTCTGCTGGACAGTAATTACTAAGTGAACTGGTTCAGGGAGAAACCTGCTCAGGACTCCGACACCTCCTCACCGCCACTTGCAAAGCTACATTGCTAAGAATGTATATTATATAATATACATTACCCACGAATCTTGGCCAGGTGATGAGGCGCACTGTGGGAGCAGGAAAAGGTGCATTTAATTTTAACGTTCACTGCTGAAGTTTGGGTGAATTTTATTTTACTACGCAGACAGCAATTAGTGAGCCTGGAGTAGATTTGAACTGGCTGCATTCAAGCTACAGGAATTATCAAAAGGAGGGATTTTTTTTTACCTCACCCAAGTGACCATTATTCATGTATGAACCTTGGCAGTGAGTGTTAGCAAGTTATTTGTCTATGGGGATATCAGAGCCAAGCCCTAACCCTGTCCTCACCTGATGTCCATCGGGCTTCACTCGATAGTAGTCAGTATTGGAAATCCTCCTTAACCAAAGAGCACTTGCATCAACCGTACAACAAGAACAATGTGCATTTATGTAGCACCTTCAACATAGAAAAAATCCCAAGGCACCTTTTGACATGAATCAGTCATTCATGAAAGAAAGACTTATGAAATAATATTGAGCGGCCTGCGGGTGGTGCTGTCCAGGGAGAGTATAAATACTCGGGCACGGGCCCAGCTTGCGCAGGACATTCTTAACAGGAACTAGTGAAGGACAACTAGCCCTCCATGTTGTAAAACAGTTGATTAAAGCTTTGTTTAACGCTTAGACCAAGTGCCTAGTAGTTTTCTTACGTCACCTTTCAGAGAGGGGAGAAAAATATAGTAAAAGGAACAGACACTGAGCCATGGGAGAGAGATTGGGAGCGGTGACCTAAAGCTTGTTTGAAACCATGGGCCGTATTTTCCGATCAGAGGCTTCGTGCGTGCGGAGGCTTCCGATCTGGGAAAAAATCTACGGACTTACCTGAGGGCTCCCAAGGGCCAGACACTTCTGCTCCTGGGCCGCTCCAACTCGAAATGCGCAGGGCCCACGTATCCCAGAGGCGCAGGGGGTTCGCAGTGTCCCTGGGATCACGTGGGCCATGGGGAGCCAATAGGAGAAGGGACTCTCCCTTCATACACTTGACAGATAGACCTGTCAAATATATGAATGGAGATCAATGAAAAAACACTGTAAAACATTAAATACATTTTTTTAAATCAAATTTTTAAAATTAATTGAAATTACAATAAATTAAATATTTTAAACAAAAATTTAATTTTTTGAAAAAAAAATTAAAGTTTTTTACAGGGCTAAAAATAAACTAACCTTTTTTAAAAGTATTTTTAAATGATAAATGAGTGAAAACATTTTTCTGTAACTTTTTTCAAATATTATGCAGGCCTTATTCCTGCTTTTACCGGGCGTAAGATTTCTAAGGGTTTTCTGCGGGCGGAGGTTCTCCAGAAATTCTTGACAGATCGGAAATGCCGGTTTTCACCGCATGCACTGTGCATGCCTGAAACCGGCATTTCCGATGTCTCTATGGGTGGGTACACAGCGCGTTCTCATCCGTAGGGATCGGAAAATATGGGCCCATGTGTTTTGAGAAGGTTCTAAAGGTGGGGAGAGAAGTGGAGAGAGAATTGTAGTTCAGAGAGTGGGGCCAAGGCAGCTGAAGTCTCCGCCAACAATGATGAGACAAAGAGAGGGGAGGGATACACAAAAGGCCAGAATCATATGATTAGAGGGTTAAAAGTTTACCTCTGGGTTCAGCAGGACACCAAGGGCTAGAAATTGCGTCACGCCCCATTTGGGGCGATAGCTTTTGTGGGAGCCGACGGGAACTTCCGGTTTAGCGCTCTGAGAGGGAGGCAGAGCTAAATCAAGCGTTCCCACTTCCCTTAGAGCGCTAAAGGGAGCGAGAGGGGCGGGAGCGGCAGAGCGCTGAGCAATGTCCCGCGCAGTGCTGCCGGTTTTACAGGCTCCTTCCCTCCCTTAAAGGGAAGGGCCAATGCTGCGGTCATTGAAGGCTGAGGCTGGGAATGGGCGTCGACGGCACCTGCGATACGCGCATAGCAGCCCCGAGTGCTCTGAGAGAGCGCAGGGCTGATCAATCGCGGGCTGGAAAAAAAATCAAAATACAGCGCACTGGGGACATTAATCAATTTTGGCCTACCTGACCACCACTGCCTTTAATTAGCGCTCTCCAAGCGGCCAGCCAATGGGGACAGCGCCTCCTGCAGCTGCCGTTGTTGACATCTGGCATTGCTGCAGGGGGCGGAAGCAAATTTTACATCTGGGGCGCAAACGGGGCGCTGCGCACCGGATGATGTCACGATCTCTGGGGTGCAGGAGATCGAGGCGGTAAGTTTTAGCGCCACCGCCATAGAAGCTCGCGGGCGTTGGTAATTTCGCCGCCCCGGTCGGTAAGCCCTTAGTGCCCCGTTATCGCCCCCCAGGAGGCACTAATGGGAGGCACAAAGGAGACCAATTTCTCCCCCCAAGTCTTTGCATGGCCTGGGTTGGCCTCAGCAAGTGGCTGGGGCTGGTGATGGAGTCAGTGACAAGGGGGCTGAGTTTATGGCAGGGTCAGAGGATGACGGTCTTCCCAATGTTCAGTTGGTGGATAATTTAACTAATCCATGACTTGGACAGACAGTCTGACAGCTCCGAGGTGGTAGTAGGGTTGAGAGAAGGGGTGCAGCAGTAGATCTGGGTGTCATCAGCATACATGTGGAGACTGACCCCGTGACAGCAAATGGCGTCACTAAGAGTCAGTTTATAAATGAAGCACAGGAAAGGCCAAGGGCATCTCCTGGGGGACTCCAGAGATGATGGGGTGGAGATGGGAAAAGAGCACTTGTGTATCCCTCCCCTGCCTTTGTCTCACCATTCCTGGAGATGTGCTGACTGTGTTTGGACAGATAGGAGTGGAAGCACACTAGAGCAGTCCCAAGGAGCTGGATAATGGAGGAGAAGTGATGAATGAGGACAAGGAGGGATAACTCACCACGGTCAGCAAAATAAAATGTCATTTGTGCCATGGGCCAAGACAGTCTTTGTGATAATAACAACAGAAAATCCTGGAAACACTCAGCAGGTCAGGCAGCATCATGGAGAGAGAAACAGAGTTAACGTTTCAGGTCGATGACCCTTCGTCAGAACTGGAAAAAGCTGGAGATGGAACAGGTTTTTAAGCAAGTGAAGGGGCAGGGAAAGGGGGGAGGGGAAGAAAGAACAAAGGGAAGGTCTGTGATAGGGTGGAAGGCAGGAGAGATTAAAAGACAAAAGGGATGATTGTGCAAGGCAAAAGGAGATGATAATGGGACAAGTTAAGAAACAATAGATGAGTCTAGATGAAGTGTAAATGGCAATGGCAGAATCATCAACAGCTGCTATGTGAGAGAAAATAAAGAAAAAAAGAAAAAAGAGGCCGAGGTTATGATCTGAAATTTTTGAACTCGATGTTGAGTCCAGAAGGCTGTAAAGTGCCTAATCGGAAGGTGAGGTGCTGGAGCTTACGTTGTCTATGAGATGGGTAGAAGCCAGCCAGAAGGGAATCAAACATGGAGCTTAGGAAGTAATTGGCAAGGAGCTGGGAAACAACAACTTGCTCAAGGATTTCAGAGAGGGAAGGGAGGTTAGAGATGGGGCAGTTTTTGGGGCGGGCATGTAGGATGAAGGAAGATTGATTTTGAGGAATGTGATGACAGTGGTTTTGAAAGAGAGTGGGGCAGAGCTCAAGGAAAGGAAGCCATTAATAATGTCAGCTAACATGAGGGCCAGAGGGTTGGCTGAGTGCTAGGGACTTGAGTGGGGAGGGGATTCAAGGGAGCAGCATAACATTGGAAGAGCATGGGTGAGAAACTGCTGTGGTGAGAGATTGGGGGTGGGTGACTGGGGAGGGCAGATTGAGTGCAGGGGGAGAAGAAGGGAAGGAAACAGCAGAGGCAGCTACACAGATGATCTCTATCTTGGGAATGAAGATGCCCGTGAGTTTTTCGCACTTGGCATTTGAGGTGAGGGCAGAGGGGGCAGGGGTAAGGGGTTTGCGGAGATGGTTAGCCATGGAAGAATGAGCCTTGGGTTGCCCAGACGATCCTGGAGTAGGAGGAGGATTTAACTGAGGAGTGCGAGACCCTCCCTTGACCCTCTCCCGACTCAGGTCCTGACCACTCAACTACTCCCCATTTGCCCAATGCTTGCCAACATTTTTAATTTTCAGTCATTGTTCTCCCCACTTTCAAAACTGCCCGAATCACTCTACTAATTAAAAAAAAACACCCTCAGAACGCTCTGGCCTCTCTGCTGCCACATTCTCAACCTCCCAATCCTCTAGGATCCTGGAGTGCATGGTTGCCCCCCAGCCCTGTGCCAACCTCTCTCACCAATTCCTATTTGAATCCCTTCAGCCTGGCCTCTGTCTTATCCACAGCATTGAGATTTCCCTGGTCAAAGTCACCAACAATATTCTGTATGATTCTGATCCTGGTGCAGGATCCCTCTTCATCCTCTTTGACTCCTCTGTGGCCTTTGACATGGTTGGCCGCAGCATCCTCCTTCACCAGTTCTCCTACATGGGACTGCTCTCTCATGGTTCCATTTCTACCTGTCCCAGTGTCGGCAAATCTTCGCTTGCAATGTCTTTATCACCTGTACCCATGTCATCACTTCCTGTGTGCCTTAAAGTTCCATCCTATTCCTCGTCTATGTGTTGCCTAAGTGTGGGGCTAGCTTTCACATGTATGCTGAGGATTCCCAGCTTTGCCATGTCACTATCACCCTTGATTCCATGACTGTTGGTCTGTTTTCACACTGCCGGTCATACATCAAGTTACGAATGAGCCTGTAAACCAAAGCTC
Organism: Somniosus microcephalus; assembly: GCF_052327205.1. Taxonomy (NCBI): domain Eukaryota; kingdom Metazoa; phylum Chordata; class Chondrichthyes; order Squaliformes; family Somniosidae; genus Somniosus; species Somniosus microcephalus. The sequence goes on along the minus strand of NC_141009.1, from coordinate 25,795,732 downwards.
TCCTGTTTGCCCCCTACCTGAAGCTGGGTGCCCTATCTCCTGATTACACCCCTCTCCCTGGATGTCTACTGAAGTTCATTCTGATGGTATCGAACCTTGATGGTTTGCTCTAATGAGTTGAGCTTCAAACCCCACATCCAGTTTAGCACCGAGACTGCCTCCTTCCACCTCTGTCTCTTTGCCTACCTCCACTGCTAAAGCTGAAACTCTCATCCATGCTTTTGGCACCTCTAGAGTGGAACTTTCACCAGCATCCTCAATAGCCTCCTAAGTTTCCTCATCCAGAATACCCTGCATTTGCATCCTATCCCGCACAAAAATCCTGCTCACCTTTCACCCCAACCCTACTGGTGCCCTGCCCCCCAGGGCATCAACTTCAAAATTCTCATCCTTGTATTTAAATCCCTTCATGGCCTTGGAGGGAGTGCAGCGTAGATTTACCAGAATGATACTGATACCTGGACTCCAAGGGTTAATTTACGAGGTGAGATTACACAGACTAGGGTTGTATTCCCTGGAATTTAAAAGGTTAAGGGGTGATCTGATCGAAGTTTTCAAGATATTAAGGGGAACAGATAGGGTAGATAGAGAGAAACTATTTCCGCTGGTTGGGGATTCTAGGACTAGGGGGCATAGTCTAAAAATTAGAGCCAGACCTTTCAGGAGTGAAATTAGGAAACACTTCTACACACAAAGGGTGGGAGAAGTTTGAAACTCTCTTCCACAACGACAGTCGATGCTAGATCAATTGTTAACTTTAAATCTGGGATTGATAGCTTTCTATTAACCAAAGGTATTAAGGGATATGGGCCAAAGGTGGGTATATGGAGTTAGGTCGCAGATCAGCCATGATCTCATTGAATGGTTGTGGTGATTATTCCTTGTTTAGTAAAAGTATTGTGATTGGTTGTTTGTTAACTGCCTTGGGATATATGTTGTAATCTCATTGGTAGCTGATGTCACATGTGTGGTGGCCACCTTAAATTCAGTTCTTTTCCAGCTTTGGTTGGGACTGGATGTGGAAAGATGTGCTGCAGATTTTAAAGTTAATAAAGCCTAGCTTTGGAAGGCAAATCTATTCTTTATTTCAATTTATTAACTTTATGTTAGAATGGAGCGATATCTTCAACCAGAGCGATTCAAGGCTGACCCCAATTCTGCTGGAGTGGATGATAAATGGAAACATTGGTATTGTACATTTAAAAACTTTTTGGGCGTGTTGGATCAAGAGTCTCTAAATAAGCTGAATATGCTGATCAACTACATTGCTCCGGATGTATATAAATATATTTTGGACTGTAAAACTTATGAAGTGGCTATTTCTACATTGGAAAAGATTTTTGTTAAACCAAAGAATGAGGTATTTGCACGTCACCTTCTATCTGCCTGTAGGCAGCAGGTGGGAGAATCTTTGGATACTTATTTACAAGCACTTCGGTGCCTTAGTGTTAACTGTAATTATAAGGCCGTGACGGCTGAAGAATATAAGGAAGAATCGGTACGGGATGCTTTTATTAATGGATTACTGTCTAGATCAATTCGTCAGCGGTTGTTAGAAAATAAGACTTTGGATCTTAAAAGTGCTTTTGAGCAAGCTTCTACATTGGATGTGGCTCAGAGAAGTTCGGATTCTTATGCTCTTTTTAATCGGCCTGCGACTATGGTTTCGGCAGTTTCGGATGAAAAGGAATTATGTGGACTTAATGGGAGTGGTTTACTAGATTCTGAAACAGTTTCTACTTCGGCGGCTGTTGCCTCTAGGATTCAGAAGTGTTATTTTTGTGGGAATATCCGGCACCCTCGTCTGAAGTGTCCTGCTCGGGAGGCTGTGTGTAGTAAATGCGGCAAGAGAGGTCATTATGCACGCGTGTGCAAATCATCAGGTTCAATTACCTCCTCCTCTCCTGGTGTGGGAGGGCCCTCCTCTACCACCTCCTCCTCTGTGACTATTCAGCCTTTAGATAGGGCGTTTATTGCATCAATTTCTGCTGCATTTGCTCATGGCCTAAACAAAGCTATAGTTACGGCTCAAGTTAATGGGTTGGAAGTGAAGGCCCTTATAGATACGGGCAGTACTGAGAGTTTTATAAGTCTTCAGTTTGCGAAGGAGAAGCATTTGAAAATTTCGCCTGTTACGTATCAGGTGTGTATGGCTCAGACGACCCTTACTTCACAAATAGCTGGTTGTTGCTTTGTGAAAATGATTCTCCTAGGTAATACGTATACTGATATACGCCTATCTGTTTTGCCTAATCTCTGTGCGGATATTTTGATTGGACATGATGTGCTTCAGTTACATGAGTCTCTTAGTCTTTCATTTGGAGGGACTAAGCCACCTTTATCTATTTGTGGATTAACCTCTTTATCCATTTCTCCATTATCACTTTTTTCCAATTTGATGCCGGATTGTAAGCCAATTGCTACCAAGTCAAGAAGATATAGTAGTCAGGATAGAGAATTTATTAATTTTGAAGTTCAGCGTTTCTTATTGGAAGGAATCATTGAACCTAGTTGTTCGCCTTGGCGAGCACAGATAGTTGTCACGACTAACGAGAGACACAAGAAATGAATGGTGATAGACTATTCCCAAACTATTAATAGGTATACTCAATTAGATGCGTACCCTTTGCCTAAGATTGATGAGCTTATCAATAAAGTATCTCAGTATAAGGTTTTTAGCACTATTGACTTAAAGAGTGCTTATCATCAGATTCCTATTGTTAAGAAGGATCAACCATATACGGCCTTTGAGGCTGGTGGAAAGCTGTATCAGTTTTGCCGAATACCATTTGGTGTTACTAATGGTGTTGCTTGTTTTCAACGGGCAATGGATGCTTTTATAAGTGATAACTCCCTCTCTGACACCTTTTCATACTTAGATGACATCACAGTGTGTGGCAAATCAAGGGTGGAGCATGATTCTAATTTAAAAAGATTCCTTCAAGCTGCGGAAAAAGTTGGTTTAACTTTTAATAAAGAGAAATGTATCTTTTCGACTACTGAGGTAAATCTATTGGGGTATATTATCTCGGGAAACAAGATTAAACCAGATCCAGAACGTCTGCGACCATTGATTGATTTACCTTGTCCTACTAATTCTAAGGCTTTGCAACGAGTTGTTGGACTGTTTTCTTATTATTCTAATTGGATTGCAAATTTTTCACGGAAGATCCGGCCTCTTATTCGGGTTACGACATATCCTCTATCATGGGAGGCCAGGACATGTTTTGAGAATTTTAAAAAGGATATTTTAGGAGCAGTTGTGCATTCTATTGATGAGCAGGTTCCTTTTGTAATCGAGACGGATGCTTCTGATTTTGCAATTGGGGCTACTCTGAACCAAAATGGAAGACCTGTGGCCTTTTTCTCACGTACTTTGAACAATAGTGAAAAAAGACATTCTTCAATAGAGAAAGAGGCATACGCAATAGTAGAAGCATTGCGTAAATGGAGACATTATTTATCGGGGCGACATTTCACGTTGGTAACTGATCAAAAATCTGTGTCCTTTATGTTTGATGTTAAACATTTTGGAAAGATCAAAAATGATAAAATAATGAGATGGAGGATTGAGTTGGCATGTTACCATTTTGACATAGTTTATCGTCCGGGGAAGGATAATGTTGCTGCTGATGCACTGTCGAGGGCTTATTGTTCTGTGATTCACGGAGATACGCTTATTAATCTTCACAATGCCTTATGTCATCCTGGGGTTACGAGGATGATACACTTCGTACGCAGTAAGAATTTGCCCTTTTCAGTTGAAGACGTCAAGCGGATGACTTCATCATGTTCTATCTGCGCTCGGTGTAAACCGAATTTCTTTAAGCCTCAACGAGCTCATCTTATAAAGGCTACTTCTCCTTTTGAACGTTTGAGCGTCGATTTTAAGGGGCCTCTTCCTTCAACTACTCAAAACCGATATATTTTTACTGTTGTGGATGAGTTTTCAAGGTTCCCTTTTGCTTTTCCTTGTGCAGATGTATCAGCTGCTACAGTTATCAAATGTCTGACTCAACTTTTTGTCATCTTTGGGATGCCTGCGTATATCCATTCGGATCAGGGAAGTTCTTTTATGTCTTCCCAGTTGAAGGAATACCTTCAGAGTCGGGGAATTTCTACTAGTAGAACTACCCCGTATAATCCCCAGGGTAATGGACAGTGCGAACGATACAATGGGGTGATCTGGAAGGCAGTTATGTTGGCTTTGACATCCCGGAACCTTAAGAATACACAGTGGGAAATGGTACTGTCTGATGCCCTGCATTCCATTAGATCATTGCTTTCAACGGCTACTAATGTGACCCCCCATGAAAGGCTCTTTAACTATCCGCAGAGATCTACTACGGGATATTCGGTACCTTCATGGCTTACTATGCAGGGACCTGTGCTGCTTCGACGCCATGTTAGATTGTCAAAATATGATCCTTTAGTGGAGGAGGTGGAGCTGTTGGAGGCAAATTCCCAATATGCTCATATTCGATTCCAAGATGGGAAAGAAAGTACCGTTTCAATTAAAGACTTGGCTCCTTGTGGTGGCCAGCCCTCTTCTGAGGATATTAACAATAGTCATGATTTGGATAATGTGGATGCTGTTACAGATACTACGAATGTCTCCAATCCGATTGCAGATAATTATACTTCTATTAGTCAGCCCTTGATGGATGTTTATGACCGTCCCAGTTTACCTTCTGATGGGATTTCTAATCCGGAAACCGTTGAAAATCGGGATATGGATAGCCTTCCTGCTGAAGGTACTTCTGTGCCTTCTGGTGTGGGAGGGCAAGGAATTTCACCAAGGTTAAGAAGGTCAACACGAACAAGATATCCGGTCGACCGATTGAAAATGGACTTTTAAATTGATAGTAATGTTTTAAAATTGTTGAAATCTTATATTATATTGTTTTAGTTGAGAGATACTTAATACTTATGTGCAATGTTATTATTTGTTGTTGTTCACTTAGTATTGTGTCATGTAAACAGTTTTACTCTTGTTGTGCATAGTTTTAGTTGTAAATAATTAATTATAAATTGTAAAGGTTATTTAGGTTGGAGTATATTTTAAAAGGAAGGGTGAATGTGGTGATTATTCCTTGTTTAGTAAAAGTATTGTGATTGGTTGTTTGTTAACTGCCTTGGGATATATGTTGTAATCTCATTGGTAGTTGATGTCACATGATGTGTGGTGGCCACCTTAAAATCAGTTCTTTTCCAGCTTTGGTTGGGACTGGATGTGGAAAGATGTGCTGCAGATTTTAAAGTTAATAAAGCCTAGCTTTGGAAGGCAAATCTATTCTTTATTTCAATGGTGGAACAGGCTTGAGGCCTGTTCCTATCTTCCTATGGCTTCACCCCTCCTTATCTTTACAATCTCCTTGAACCCTAGATTTCTGGTTGAAATCTCCACTCTTCCAACTCTGGTCTATTTTCCATTTCCTTCTCCCTCCACTCTATTATCGGAGGCAGAGCCTTCATCTATCTTACCTCCTGTTAGATCCGGGTATCTTAATGTTGTGTCCTTTCAATAATCAGACAAAGACTGCAGGGAACGATCAACAGGTATTTACTGGATGAGGTTCAAACTGCAACTGACTGTACAGAGCACCACTCAGGGCTTATATACAGGTGTGGTCACTGCCGTTACTACAGGATACAGGAGCTGTAAAAAGTAGTTCTCCCCCTTAAAGGTACATACACTACAATTCCTCCCCTTTTAGATTAACAGTACCATAACACTCATTTAACAATTAAATATCAAACTAATTACAATTAACACTTTTAACATGCAACATTAACTGGAAATAGTCTATTTATAAATTCAGTCTTTGGGGAGGCTTCCTGATTCTTTCTGGATAATGCCTTTCCCGAGTGTCTCGCTCTTGGTGCGGAGGCAATTCTAACACCTTGTCGTCAGTTGATTCATCAGCTTCCAATGCTATTGTTTCTGAGGTAGATGCGACCTGTACGTCGGGTTCCTCACCAGGTACGTATGGCCGAGACATGGGGTTGACTCGTTCCTGTGACTCTAGGATCTGGTCAGCATCGCATCTCACAATGTTCTCCCCAACATCCGCTGTGTACATTAGTGGCCCCTGCCATGTGCATATCGTTCCTGGTTGCCATTTCTCTTTTCGGTAGTCGCGGGCCAAGACTGGTTGCCCTACATTGAAGCTCCTTGTCGGCTTCTCATTGATGTGCTGGAATTGCTTATTCTCAACATCTCTTCGTACATTTGGTCTGAGCAAATCCAGACGCGATCTCAACCTTCGGTTAAAGAACATCATGGCCGGGGCCTGGTTGGTGACTGCATGTGTCGCATTTCTGTAGGCTAACAGGAAATTGTCCACCTTATGCTGCAGTGGAATGTCATCATCGCACATGGCCTTTACTGCTTTTTTAAAGGTTTGTACGAACCTCTCAGCCAATCCATTTGTGGCTGGACGATACGGGGCGGATGTGTAATGCCTTACCCCATTCCTTTTCATAAATCTTCGAAACTCTTCGGACGCAAACTGTGGTCCGTTATCAGAGCAAATCTTCTCTGGCAAGCCGTTCCTGGCAAAAATGGTCCGTAGGACTGCAATAGTTTTCTCCGTGGTGGAGGACATTTTGATCACCTCAGGCCATTTTGAGTGCGCATCCACAGCTATTAAAAACATTGAGTCCATGAATGGACCAGCAAAGTCAATATGCACCCGTTGCCATGGAAATGAGGGCCACTCCCATGGGTGTAGAGGGGCATGTGGTGGTGCATTTTGGACCTTCTGGCATCCTGAGCAGCTCTTTGTCAGGTCCTCGATTTGCTGATCGATCCCCGGCCACCACACATAAGCCCTAGCAAGGCTTTTCATTTTCACCCCTCCCAGATGACCTTCGTGAAGCTCATTGAGCACTCTCTCCCTTAACTTGGGTGGAATTACCACTCGGGATCCACACATCAAGGTCCCCTTGCATACTGACAGCTGTTCGCTTCTGGATGAGAATGCTGGCAATAGTGAGTCGCCATGTGCTGGCCATCCCTTCACCGTCAAATCATATACCCGAGACAGTGTCGGGTCATTTCGGGTCTCCTTCTCTATACCAGCGTTAGCTACTGGCAAGCATTCAATTATAGTTGAATTAAATATTTCGACAGGATCCACTGCTGGTGCTTCCTCCGCAGTAGGCAGTGGCAAGCGTAATAGCCCATCAGCGTTTCCATGCTGTTTCGTGCCCTTCTATTCGATATCATATTGGTGCGCCCCTAGAAAAAGGGACCATCTTTGTAGCCGTTGCGCAGTCATCACCGGAACGCCCTTCTTTGGATTAAAGATGGAGACAAGTGGTTGGTGGTCAGTCAGCAAGGTGAATTTCTGCCCGTGCAGATAGTGATTGGACTTTTTCACTCCCCACACTAGGCTGAGGGCCTCCCTGTCAATCTGGGCGTAGTTACGCTCGGCTGAGGTTAGTGACCGAGACGCAAAGGCTACTGGCCTCTCCGAGCCGTCCGGGAATTTGTGCGACAGCACCGCTCCAATGCCATAGGGTGATGCATCACATGCCAACCGAATTGGTAGTGCTGGGTTGAAATGAGCCAACACCTCTTTTGATGTGATCAAAGCTCGTTTACATTCATCACTCCACTTCCATGGTACCCCCGTTTGCAGTAGGGTGTTCAGTGGGTGTAGTACGGTAGACAAATTCGGCAAGAACTTATGGTAGTAGTTCACCAGCCCGAGGAACAACCTCAGTTGTGACACATTTTCCGGTGCTGGAGCCTTGACTACTGCCTCAATCTTTTCAGGGGACTTATGTAACCCCTCTTTATCAATAACATGGCCACAATACGAGATCTGCTCCTGGAAAAACTTGCATTTGTGGCGATTAGCTCAGAGCCCATATTCCTTCAATCTAGTGAGCACCTGCTCCAGGTTGGCGAGGTGATCACTGTCATTTTCGCCCGTGACCAGGATATCGTCCAAATAACACTGGGTCCCTGGAATCCCTTGCAGGACTTGATCCAATGCCCTTTGCGAAATAGCCGGAGCTGATGCTACCCCGAACACCAGCCGGTTGTATTGGTAGAGACCTTTATGAGTGTTGATCGTGAGGTACTGTTTCGAGGCTTCTTCTACCTCCATTTGCAGGTACGCCTGGGCCAGATCAATCTTAGTGAAGCATTTCCCTCCAGATAGCGAGGCGAAAATATCTTCAATCCGCGGAAGCGGATATTGTACAGTGTGAAGGACTGGGTTCACTGCCACCTTAAAGTCCCCACAGATGCGAACCTTCTTTGATTCCCCAGGCGTATTACTCAACGACCTCTTCATTACAGGAACGATGGGTGTAGCCCACTCGCTCCAGTCCACTTTGGACAGTACTCCTGAACGTTCCAAACCTTCCAGCTCTGCTTCGACAGCTGGGCGGATCGCATAAGGTACTGGTCTGGCCTTAAAAAACTTTGGGCTTGCATTTTCCTCTATTTTGATCATCGCTGTTATGCCTTTTAGTGTTCCGAGTCCCTGCTGGAACACTTCTTGTGTGTCAGTTAGCATTTTTGACAGTCGTCCAGGTGTGACGTCGTCATCCTTTTTGGCATCTACAATCAGTGCTTGTATGGAATGCCAATCTAGCTGTATCTTCCAGATCCATTCACATCCTAGTAGTGGTGGTCCTCCATCTGGCAACACATATAGGTCAATTTTTGGTGTTTCCTTGCCGTTATATATAACGTTCACCCTTATTTTTCCTTTGTGGTAGACTTTTTGCCCTGTGTACGTCTTCAAGACAATCTTTGTATCTCTCAAGGGTATATGTGAGAATAGCCGCTTGTAGTCCCTTCGGTTTATGACTGTTAGGGCTGATCCTGTGTCCAATTCCATTTTCACTTGGACTCCTGCTATCTTGAGCGTGACCCAGATAGTTTGGTGATCCTCCGTTTTGATCACATTATGTAGTTTCAGACAACCCAGCTCCTTGCTTCCGGAGTCTGTGTCACTCTGCAGTTCGTCTGAACTACTCTCCGTCACCTTATGTACCTTCTTGTACTTCTCCTGTGGGGATTTCTTGCTGCTGGTTTTCTTTTCCGACCTGCAGACTCTTGCTATGTGTCCTACTTTTCCACACTGCCTGCACACTTTGTCCTTGAACCAGCAATCATTATGGTCATGTGTTGTTCTGCCGCAGCAATAGCACTTCACTGTTCCGTATGACATTTCATTTGTGCCATATTCTTGCGGTCTCCGTTGTATCTCTGCAGCGCCCCGTGCGGCTGCTTCGTGTGATACTGCAATGCTGAAAGCCTTGTCCAGCGTAAGATCCTTTTCTGATAGAAGCCGTTTCTGGGTTCCTTCACTTTGAAGCCCACACACAAACTTGTCCCTTAAAGTATCTGCTAGTCCCGTTCCAAACTGACAGTGTTTCGATAGCTTGCGCAGTTCCATTAAATACTCAGCATTACTTTCATCTTTCTGCTGGTTCCTTTGGTGAAACTTAAATCTTTCTGCTATCAGCAGTGGTGTGGGGTTTAAGTGGTCCTGTAGGATTGACACTATGTTTTCAAAATCCTTTTCTACTGGCTTCTCTGGGGTTACTAGGTTTCGTAGTAAGCCATACGTTTTTGCATCCATTGAATTCAACAATACCAGCGCTTTCTTGTCATCTGGCACTTCATTCGCCTTGCAGTATACTTCTATGCGTTCGACATATGTCGTCCAATCTTCGACTTCATTGTCGAACGCTGTCATACTGCCACTCTTCGGCATTTTTGGGTGTGGTTAGACTGGCTTAAAATGGCGTCTCCCGCGCTTTCCTTTCTTCCCCGCTGCGGCTTAAAATGGCGTCTCCCTCGCTTTCCTTTCTTCCCTGCAGCGGCTTAAAATGGCGTCTCCCGCGCTGCTGCCAACGCTGCTTTCGGCGGTCCTCCTGGCAAATGGCAATGCCCTGTGGGCCTCGCGCGCTGCTCCTGCGCTGCTGCCAATGCCGTTCTCTGCGGCCCTCGTGGCAATGGCAGTGCCTCGCGTTTTCCTGCGCGCCTCTCTCCCCCGTTGACGCTGCTCGACCCTTGAACACCGGCTGCGCTCTGCTCTCTCTCGCCTCTCTCCCCCGTTGACGCCGCTTGGTCACGAACACCAGCTGCGCTCTGCTCTCTCTCTTTGACGCTGCTCGGCCCTTGAGCACCGGCTGCGCCCCGTGCGTTCTGCCCTCTCTCTCTCCCCCGTCGACGCTGCTCGGCCCTTTCTGTGCCGCTCGGTCGGCTCTAGCCGCCGCTGTCCAGGAAGGGTCTGTGCAGTACCTGTTGCCAGCCCATTTCGCTGGACCACCGTGGCTGGAAGGCCAAGCCTGGCTCTCGACAGCCTCCCCTGCGATGCCCGTGCTTCTGGACTCGACCTCCTTATGCAGAGTTGCAGGTAGGTTCGAATCTTCTCGTCGCCAATGTTAGATCCGGGTATCTTAATGTTGTGTCCTTTCAATAATCAGACAAAGACTGCAGGGAACGATCAACAGGTGTTTACTGGATGAGGTTCAAACTGCAACTGACTGTACAGAGCACCACTCAGGACTTATATACAGGTGTGGTCACTGCCGGTACTACAGGATACAGGAGCTGTAAAAAGTAGTTCTCCCCCTTAAAGGTACATACACTACACCTCCATGCCCTGGGACTCTCTAGCCAAATCTTTTTTGTATTCCTATATCCCTCTCCACCTTTACAGTCCTCGTTAAAACCTCTCTCTTTAACAATGCGTTTTCCACCTTTCCCAGCCCCAGAATTTCCTGAAGATTGTCCGCGTGCATCCACAATATAGGACACACGTGGAGTCCCGAGCACTTGTGCACCGAGGTGTGGGCCTTACACTGGCTTACCTTGGAATTTGGCACTACTATGGCAAGATCATGTCAAATTTTGTGCAATTTTAACATTTTTCTTTGCCTGTAAGTATTGGTGGAACCCTTCGTTCACATGTAAATGATCTGGCCCAGGCACGATGGGTCGAATGGCCTCCTCCTGTACTGTGTGATTCTGCGATTAGTGCTTTGAGCTACACTGTGCCACATGGAGATTTATTGAAGTCAAAGCTGAAGGGGGAGGAAATGCTACGATAGCAGCAGAACTGAATTGCCATGTGCAGAGGAAAACGTTAAATTAATAATGATTTTGTCCAAGTAATTTTATTCACTGAACCGTTCTATTCTTTTATCTGTTTTAACTGTTGTGTCGTTTGGTGGGAAGCTAACAGTGGAAAGCAAACTGGATTCTAATTACAGTACTGTAAAACAGGTTCAACGGTTGTTATGGATAACTGAAAGTGTATTTATGTCGTTTGCTGCATTACAATCTACACATCAGCAGCTCATAAGAAATAGAACATTAGAAATAGGAGCAGAAATAGGCCACTTGGCCCCTCGAGCTGGCCCCGCAAATTTCAACAGATCTTTAAAAAAAAAATGCTGTTATACACCAAACTATTTGGCCATTTGACTCTGGGAATCTGGGAAACTTTCAGCCCATTCAGCATTGCAATTACTTTCACCCAAATCAGCAAGAGAAAGAACCTTCTTAGAACATAGGAAATAGGAGCAGGAGTAGACAATTCAGCCCTTCGAGCCTGCTCCTCCATTCAACGAGATCAAGGCTGATCTTCTACCTCATCTCCACCTTCCCACACTATCTCTCTCTTCTTGAGAAGGGCTGGATTTTTACTCAGAGGCAGCGGGGGTGGGGGGGGGGCGGGGGGAGGGGGGGGCTGGATTGAGGTCATGAAACCCAAGAGAACGGGTTTCCCTCAGGCCCTGCCGAATCTAACGGCAAGACCTCAGTAACATTTCTTGTCTCTGTTTCCCGGCCGCAGCCTGCCAGATTGAGAGGCTAGCTGGCTGTCGGGCGGGTAGGCCTTTGGCACCAGGCCGCAGCCAGGGAGCAGGGGGAGTGGGGGGTCAGAGGCCGGGGTGGGGGTCAGAGATCGGAGACGGGGGATGGGGAGGTGGGGTGGTGAGATCGGACGCCACAGAGGTGGGGCGGGGTGGGGATGAGATCAGAGGCCTCAGAGGTGGGGGGTGGTGGTGAGATCGTAGGCCTCGGGAGTGAGAGCAGAGGTTTCGTGAGGGAGGTTGGAGGCCTTGAGGGGAGGCGGGGAGGTCGGGGAGAGATCGGAAGGGAGGAGGGGGTATCCGATCGCGGGGTGGGTGAGAAAGGTACACTGGATCCAGCAGGAAAGGCACTACCTTTAGCCAGCGGGTTTCCCGAGGCCCAAGAAACCCGACCAGCCAGAGTTAAATTTGAAATCGTGGATCAATATGAAGCACGCAGCCTCATTATATTTAAATAGCCAACCCACCTCCTGGGAGCAGGTTGGTTGCCCGCCCCCGTTAAAACCTGAAGTGGGCGGGTTGGGGTTGGGATTCAGATTTTTAACACTTTTAACACTTTAACCTCCCATCCAACCCTAACCCGTCGCATTTTAGGGGTTAAAATTCCCCCCAGAGTTTTTGCCACAGTTTATTGCCAACAGGTGTGTGCATGACTAAAACACGGGTAAATTATAAGCATCGCAAAGCTTGAGCATTAGCCCCTGATGACACGATTTCCACCTAAACAAAGGCAGTTGTCACATCGATTGCCAAAAGTGCTTGAGCTCGCGCACCTGATGTGATGAAGGAGACTTGGAAACATCACTGAATTGGTTACCAGGTGATGTTCACACCTAGAAAAGAACGCTTGTACAACTAGCTTAACACACCGGCTTTAGCGAGGTAGTACCTGTACGATGCTTAAATGAATATATCCAGACTTCTGGCAATTCATTTAAACATTTTATTCATTTAAAAGGGATGGCTATCATTGAAAAAAGTAGAAAAGGGACTTGCGCATTAAGAGTTAAGTTGAACTACACATGATACAAGTAATAGCAAAAAGATGCTGATTTTGCTCTTTGATCTCTGAATTTTAGAGAGGAAAGCATCAATATTAATATCAATATCCAGAAGTATCAATAAGTACATATCATGTACACGGGTTTTTTTTTAGATTCCTTCCTGGGATGTGGGCATCGCTGGCAAGGCCAGCATTTATTGCCCATCCCTAGTTGCCCTTGAGAAGGTGGTGGTGAGCCGCCTTCTTGAACTGCTGCAGTCCCTGTGGTGAAGGTACTCCCACAGTGCTGTTAGGGAGGGAGTTCCAGGATTTTGACCCAGCGATGATGAAGGATCAGCGATATATTTCCAAGTCAGGATGGTGTGTGACTGGGAGGGGAACTTGGAGGTGGTGGTGTTCCCATGCGTCTGCTGCCCTTGTCCTTCTAGGTGGAAGAGGTCGCGGGTTTGGGAGGTGCTGCCGAAGAAGCCTTGGCGAGTTGCTGCAGTGCATCTTGTAGATGGTACACACTGCAGCCACAGTACTCCGGTGGTGGAGGGAGTGAAGATTTAAGGTGGTGGATGGGATGCCAATCAAGCAGGCTGCTTTGTCCTGGATGGTGTCGAGCTTCTTGAGTGTTGTTGGAGCTACACTCATCCAGGCAAGTGGAGAGTATTCCATCACACTCCTGACTTGTGCCTTGTACCCTCCATGGTGTCTAAATTGTCAGTCTGCTTGTCCGACATCCAGATCTGTATGAGCAGAAATTTTCTCCAATTAAATATTGGGAAGACCGAAGCTATTCTTTTCGGTCCCCGCCACAAACTCCGTTCTCTAGCCACCAACTCCATCCCTCGCCCTAACATCTGTCTGAGGCTCAACCACACTGTTCGCAACTTGGTGTTATATTTGACCCTGAAATGAGTTTCCGATCACATATCCACAGCATAACTAAGATCGTCTATTTCCACCTCCATAACATCCGCCCTTGCCTCAGCTCATCCTCTGCTGAAACCTTCATCCATGCCTCTGTTACCTCTAGACTTGACTATTCTAACGCACTCCTGGCTGGCCTCCCACATTCCACCCTACATAAACTTGAGGTCATCCACAACTCGGCTGCCCGTGTCCTAACTCGCACCAAGTCCCGTTCACCCATCACCCCTGTGCTTGCTGGCCTACATTGACTCCCGGTTAAGCAAAGACTCAATTTCAAAATTCTTATCCTTGTTTTCAAATCCCTCCATGTCCTCGCCCCGCCCTATCTCTGTAATTTTCTTCAGCCCCACAACTTCCCCCCCCCCCCAAGATATCTGCACTCCTCTAATTCTGCCGTCTTGAGCATCCCTGATTATAATCGCTCAACCATCGGTGGCCGTGCCTTCTGTTGCCTAGGCCCTAAGCTCTGGAATTCCCTGCCTAAACTTTTCCACCTCGCTACCTCTCTTTCCTCCTTTAAGATGCTCCTTAAAACCTACCTCTTTGACCAAGCTTTTTGGTCACCTGTCCTAATGTGGCTCGATGTAAAGTTTTTTTCTTTGAATACTCCTGTGCAGCGCCTTGGGACATTTTACTACGTTAAAGGTGCTATATAAATACAAGTTGTTGTTGTTGTAGATGGTGCAAAGACTTTGGGGAGTCGTGAGGTGAGACACTCGCCACAGAATACCCAGCCTCTGACCTGCTCTTCTGGCCACAGTATTTATGTGGCTGGTCCAGTTAAGTTTCTGGTCAATGGTGACCCCCCAGGATGTCAATGGTGGGGGATTCAGTGATGGTAATCCCATTGAATGTCTAGGGGAGGTGGTTAGACTCTCTCTTGTTGGCGATAGTCATTGCCTCGCACTTGTGTGGCGTGAATGTTATTTGCCACTTATCAGCCCAAGCCTGAATGTTGTCCAGGTCTTGCTGCATGTAGGCATGGACTGCTTCATTATCTGGGGAGTTGCGAATGAAACTGAACACTGTGCAATCATCAGCGAACATCCCCACTTCTGATCTTTTGATGGAGGGAAGGTCATTGATGAAGCAGCTGAAGATGTTTGGGCCTAGGACATGTAGTGTATGTACCTTTAAGGGGAGAACTACTTTTTACAGCTCCTGTATACTGTAGTACCAGCAGTGACCACACCTGTATATAAACCCTGAGTAGGGATCTGTACTGTTAGTTTAGAGTAACCCTCATCCAGTAAACACCTGTTGATTGTTCCTCTGCAGTCTCTGTCTATTTACTGAAGGACACCATACATCAAGATTCACGGATTTAACAGTGGCGACGAGCAGATTCGAACCTACCTGCAACTCTGCAGAAGAAGACCGATTCCAGGAATACGGGCGTCGGCCATCCGGAGAAGACTTCAGCATCACAGAGGAGGCTGTGGAGAGCTGGGCTTGGTTCTCCAGTCGCGAGACTCCAGCGAAACGGGCTGGCAACAGGTACGGCGCAGACCCTTCCCGGACAGCGGCGGCTGGAGCCGACCGACGGCACAGAAAAAGGCCGAGCAGCGTCGACGGGGTAAGAGAGAGGGTGAAGCACACAGGGCGCAGCCGGGGTTGAAGACCGAGCGGCGTCGACGAAAAAAAAAAAAAAGAGAGAGGATAGAGCGCACAGCGCGCAGCCAGTATTCCGGTCCGAGCGGCGTCAGCGAGAGAGGTGCGCAGGAAAAACGAGCAGAGCGCGCAGCCGGTGTTCAGGGGCTGAGCAGCGTCAGCAAGAGAGGCGCACAGGAGAAGCGCGCAGAGCGCGCAGCCGGTGTTCAGAGGCTGAGCCGCAGCAGAGAAGAAGGGAGAGCGCGGGAGACGCCATTTTTGAGCTGCAGCGGAGAAGAAGGGAGAGCGCAGGAGATGCCATTTTGAGCCAGTGGAGAAGAAGGGAGAGCGCGGGAGATGCCATTTTTAGCCAGTCTAACCACACCCAGGGATGCCGAAGAGTGGCAGTGTCACAGCGTTCGACAATGAAGTCGAAGATTGGGCGACATATGTAGAACGCATAGAAGTGTACTGCAAGGCGAATGTAGTGCCTGATGCCAGGAAAGCACTGGTATTGTTGAATTCCATGGGTGCAAAAATGTATGGCTACTGCGAAAACTAGTAACCCCAGAGAAGCCAGTGGAAAAGGAGTTTGAAAGCATAGTGGCAATCCTACAGGACCACTTAAACCCCACACCACTGCTGATAGCAGAAAGATTTAAGTTTCATAAAAGGAACCAGCAGAAAGACGAAAGTAATGCTGAGTATTTAACGGAACTGCACAAGCTATCGAAACACTGTCAGTTTGGAACGGGACTAGCAGATACTTTAAGGGACAAGTTTGTGTGTGGGCTTCAAAGGAAGGAACCCAGAAACGGCTTCTATCAGAAAAGGATCTTACGCTGGACAAGGCTTTCAGCATGGCAGTATCACACAAAGCAGCCGCACGGGGCGCTGCAGCGATACAATGGAGACCGCAAGAATATGGCACAAATGAAATGTCATATGGAGCAGTGAAGTGTTATCGCTGCGGCAGAACAACACACGACCATAAGGATTGTTGGTTCAAGGACCAAGTGTGCAGACAGTGTGGAAAAGTAGAACACATAGCAGGAGTCTGCAGGTCGGGAAAGAAAACCAGCAGCAAGAAATCTCCACAGGAGAAGTACAAAAAGGTACATAAGGTGATGGAGAGTAGTTCAGACGAACAGAAAAGTGATACAGATTCCGGAAGCAAGGAGCTGGGTTGTCTGAAACTACATAATGTAATCAAAATGGAGGATCACCAAACTATCTGGGTCACGCTCAAGATAGACGGAGTCCAAGTGAAAATGAAAAGCCTTGCTAGGGCTTATGTGTGGTGGCCGGGGATCGATCAGCAAATCGAGGACCTGACAAAGAGCTGCTCAGGATGCCAGAAGGTCCAAAATGCACCACCACATGCCCCTCTACACCCATGGGAGTGGCCCTCATTTCCATGGCAACGGGTGCATATTGACTTTGCTGGTCCATTCATGGACTCAATGTTTTTAATAGCTGTGGATGCGCACTCAAAATGGCCTGAGGTGATCAAAATGTCCTCCACCACCACAGAGAAAATGATTGCAGTCCTACGGACCATATTTGCCAGGAACGGCTTGCCAGAGCAGATTTGCTCTGATAACGGACCACAGTTTGTGTCCGAAGAGTTTCGGAAATTTATGAAAAGGAATGGGGTAAGGCATTACACATCCACCCCGTATCATCCAGCCACAAATGGATTGGCTGAGAGATTCGTACAAACCTTTAAAAAGGCAGTAAGGGCCATGTGCGATGACGACATTCCACTGCAGCATAAGGTGGACAATTTCCTGTTAGCCTACAGAAATGCGACACATGCAGTCACCAACCAGACCCCGGCCATGATGTTCTTTAACCGAAGGTTGAGATCTCGTCTGGATTTGCTCAGACCAAATGTACGAAGAGATGTTGAGAATAAGCAATTCCAGCACATCAATGAGAAGCCGACAAGGAGCTTCAATGTAGGGCAACCAGTCTTGGCCCGCGACTACAGAACAGAGAAATGGCAACCAGGAACGATATGCACACGGCAGGGGCCACTAATGTACACAGTGGATGTTGGGGAGAACATTGTGAGACGCCATGTCGACCAGATCCTAGAGTTCAGGAACGAGTCAACCCCATGTCTCGCGTACCTGGTGATGAACCCGACATACAGGTAGCATCTACCCCAGAAACAGTAGCATTGGAAGCTGATGAACCAACCGACGACAGGGGGCCAGAATCGCCTCCGCACCAAGAGCAAGACACTCAGGAAAGGCGCTATCCAGAAAGGATCAGGAAGCCGCCCCAAAGACTGAATTTATAAATGGACTATTTTCAGTTAATGTTGCATGTTAAAAGTGTTAATTGTTAAATGAATGTTATGGTACTGTTAATCTAAAAGGGGAGGAATTGTAGTGTATGTACCTTTAAGGGGAGAACTACTTTTTACAGCTCCTGTATACTGTAGTACCGGCAGTGACCACACCTGTATATAAACCCTGAGTAGGGATCTGTACTGTTAGTTTAGAGTAACCCTCATCCAGTAAACACCTGTTGATTGTTCCTCTGCAGTCTCTGTCTATTTACTGAAGGACACCATACATCAAGATTCACGGATTTAACAGGACACAGCCCTGAGGAACTCTTGCAGTGATGTCCTGGGGTTGAGATGATTGACCTCCAACCACCACAACCATCTTCCTTTGTGCTAGGTATGACTCCAGCCAGTGGAGAGTTTTCCCCCTGATGCCACCTTGATGCCACACTCGGTCAAATGCTGCCTTGATGTCAAGGGCAGTCACTCTCACCTCTGGAATTAATACCTCTATGTACCTAATGCCACTAATTAATCCTCATAGTTCTAAGAGTGTAATTGACAGATAGTTTTAAATGCTTGTAGAATAGGCTCAATAGCCCAGCACTGAACAAAAACCTTAGCTCAGATCCATAAATTAGGACTATTATTTTCTAAGTCTGGGGAAAATATGGATAAGCCTCATTATTTTATGCTTGGTTATATATTGTGTAGCACAAATGCATAAAATTTCAAAGCGATAGAATCCAAAATATACAGTAAACGTGGATTTATAGATTTGTTGAAGCACATTTTTTTCGATGCAATTGCGATTTTATTGTCTCATTGCAGTGATAGTTCAGTTGCAGTTCCCTTTTCATGGAATCATAGCAACTCACAGCACAGAAGGAGGCCATTCGGCCCGTCGTGCCTGTGCCGGCTCTTTGAAAGAGCAGTCTTGCTTAGTCCCACCCCCCCTGCTTTTTGTCCGTAAGCCTGTCAGTTCCTCATCCTCAAGCACCTGTCCAACTCCTTCGGGAGGGGAGAGAAGGAAAAGGAAGAAAACCATAAAGTAGAGGAAAAAAAATCCTCCGAATCAGTGAAGAGAAATGACAAAACAAATTTAGAGGCTGTTTCACAAGGAACACAGCCTGAAGCACGTGACACCAACGTAGAATTGCACACTAAATTTATGTAAACTGTTATAACGCTTTTAGGCGACAATAAGTGAATCCATCAACCATCAGAGAATCTAATAGCAATAAGAAAATCACTACGTCATTTTTAATTCTAGCACATTAGGATTACTTTTTCACGTTGCAGGCCCTTGATGCCAGGAATTGGTGGAGCCAAGCCATCTAAAGATGAATGATAACGCTCACCTTATAATCAAACACACCTTATACTCAAACACAAACACACACCTCAAAATCACCGAGAGCCACTGCAATAAAAAATACCAACACTGTACTCGTAAGCTCAATAATAATTGGGCATTAGTTTTATATATTTCATTTTCCCCCCCCCCATTTTATTTTTAACATTTTTCAGGTCACAATTTTTACCGAGTTGCATAAAAAAGGAATGCAAATCAATGGGCAAGGGACAACTTCATTCATTTTGTAGAGGTTGGCTGGTTCTTTTGTGGCTGAACTCAGGTTTATCCCTATATCAGTGAAACCTCATAAAACCATTCTAGTGAATTAAAAAAAACACCAGTGAAACACAATTCACGTTCATTCAGCAGGACTAAAACTGCACAGTCTCAAGGTTTAAACAAAATCCTATTGAACAGCACAAGAGGTCGATCAGCCCACTCTGCTGGCTCTGGGAAACTCCAGCGCCATTTCAGCACAACCATGATCTAGGCTCACGCTGGAGTAAGCGTACCTGGCTACATTCAGTACATTTTTTATCATACTTTTGTCTATTAAATCAAACGGTAAGAACAACAAGGCACCAATTCCAAGACCAACTGGCGTGTCCCAGCTCAAGCTGTTTGAGACTGAGAGCAGAATCCCCAGATTTAAGATACAGCTTCGAAACTGCTGCCGCGCGTCAGTTACTTTATATAACGTGTTAAAAAAAATTACAAATGAGCAGACTGGGTAATTCAAGCAATTACAACCTTGCTGCTACAGAGACCACAATCTGTGTGAGCATAAGTGGCAGTTGGAAGCCGTGATTGTGTAAGATACATTTTTTATTCAAGTAATTCCTCCTTTTCGGTTCTTCCTTCAACATTCAAGGCAGGTAGACAACCTGCATTCAGGGCTTCTGCCAGTGTCACTGTTGAGTTGGAAGGTATGAGCTGAGTGACCCTCACCCTCTGATTCTCCCTTCCTGTGGGGAAGTGACTACCTTCTGCTTAATATCTCTAGTGTCACTGTCCCATGGATCAGAAATCATCCACCTGCGTGAGCTAACACCAGCAGCTGGGGGAAGATCCCACGGCACGATTTCAAAGCAGATCAGGGGAGTTCGCCCCCGCTGTCCTGGCCAACATTTATCCCGCAACCAACATCATTAAAGAATCAGGATTATCTGGTCATTATCACATTGCTGTTTGTGGGAGCTTGCTGTGCGCAAATTGGCTGCTCCATTTCCCACATTACAACAGAGACTCTACTTAAAAAAGTACTTCATTGGGTGTAAAGTGTTTTGGGATGTCCTGAGGTCATAAAATGTGCTACGTAAATTCAAGTCTTTCATTCTTTCCAGTAATTGTCTTTACTGAGAACTGTCATACTCCCCAGGACTTTCCTTTCTATCTCTTGTTGTTATTGAATAAAATACGGATTTGTTTTGTTATTAAATGTTATTCTGTTGGTTGCAGGAAGTGTAGGGAATGGCAGCAGCGAAGCTGAAGCGAAGGCCTAGGGTGCAATAGTGTCTAGCTTAATGGGTGAGATGGTCAGTGTGACAGCTCAGGATTCAGATCCAAGCACCAATCAGCAGCTCCAAGATATCGCAGATGAGGATCTGGGTGAAGACTTATTAATGCTGGGAGGGACGAAGGCTTGGAAGAGTGAGAAGGCGGTGGAGGGTGTTTGTACAGTGGCAGCCGAGGTGGATAATGCTGGCTCCTCTGTTTCAAATGGCCTCCAAGGGATCAGGAGTGTTTCAGCTTCTGTTGAGCGCTTAGTTTAAGGTTTGGGGCACTCTTCTGCTGTTTATCTGCCTGGAGACAGTGTAAGACAGTGCCACACTGAGTAGCACAGTTGGTTGGTAAGTTACTGTTACGGGTACAGGACTCACAGAATAACAGAGCCTTATTCCACGGCTTGTGACACATGAGTGTATAATAACTCCACACAGCAGAACATCCACAGAGTCACAGGAGGGGGGATAAGAAAGCAATTGTGTTTTTTAATTTTTCACAGATTAATATTTTTTACACACAAGTTATTTGGAGCCTCAAGTATCACATATTGTGTGTGTTTTTTGCCACAGTGCATTTGGAATAGATGCAAGGCAGTGTAATGTTTATAAAATGAGCAGTTTTATAGTGAACACAGGTGAAACCCAAACACAATCTCCACTTAGCTACAACCTCACGCTGTAACAAAAGCTAAGCCACAGAGGTAGTGAGATGGGAGAAGAGGTTAACGAGGGTCATTCAATGAATAGAAATGTCACATTTTCACATTCCTGGAATCTGTGCTTTAAAAAGGTAAAGTCTAGGAGAAGGCAATAGCCTGTAGCCATGTGTAATGCATTTTATTCAGGATTATATTTTCGAGCAGGGAGGGGAGAGGTGGGGATGAAGGCAGTGTGACCCTCAGTGACTGGACATCTGGCTTGTCTATTTCATGTGCTGTTGAGCCACTTGGCAATGTCACCCGCTCACTTATAATTGCCATGTTCCAGCACACCTACAACTGCCCATTGTTATATCGTGTAGCGTTCCAGTTAGCTGCACTGACTTTTAATCACAGACAGAAATACATCAAAGCGGACTGACCCGATACATTACTAGGTATAAAAACTCTGCAAATACCAGAAAGGTCACTGGGACCTGAGGTTTCAGTTACTCAATGTTACTTGTGCAACGAACGCAACAGTTTTTTCCCAACACATTGGTCGTCAGGCTGAAAAATAAAATTACAGCGTTATGAAGACGTTCAGAGTCTCACATTATGGAGCCTGCACTGCAGTTTATCTTCGTCATGATTTAGTGATTGATATAATTTAGTAAATGGCGGCATTCACCCATTCTCAACATGGTGAGCATCCTGAAGAAGTCAAATATGGAGGTTTAGTAAATTTACAATTAAATTAAAGTTCAATATAATGATACAGGTAAATTCTAAATAAAAATTCATTAAAAAAATTACAATGGCAAAGTAGGTAGAGCTATTTAAAAAAAAAATCAAAATTGCAGAACAGCATAATTTTTAGAACAGACCAAAAATTGGAAAGGAAAAAATAATTTCTGAATCCTGATCTGATGTAGGGCATATATACAAAAAAAACACATTTTTTATACAAAAATCTTCAATCAAATCACATTTGCTCCATTATTACATTACAGCTGAAATATTGAAAATTATGCCTTTTTCCCATGTCCCGAAAAATATTTTGCTCTCAATTTTGAAATGTATTTTTTTTTCTCTCTGAAGTGGAATGATTAATGTGCAGAAGCAGAAATAAAGCGTATTCTGTGCCTGGATGGGAAGGAGCTGTAACCCCCAGGTTTGTTATTTCACTTTATATAAAAACACAGCTGGAAGAAGTGGAGGGACATTACCTAAATTAAAGCCAACACCTTGACTGGGTCACATAGCATGCATAACCTTCCTATTTATCAGTCCCTGTTGAGGCTCTTCAACTGTCACAAGCAATCACTGATGGACAAAGTGCACATGAAAATTAACTTCACATTTATATTGGACACAACTAAAATATTATCCGTGAAAATTATTGATGGATCACATGTAACCAGATTTCAATGGAAGCTCACAGTTATATATCGGTAACTGCACATAGGTAATATGCTTACCAGGATGCTGTATGCATAATAAAAATACATCTAGCACGCCTAAATTCTGTCACCTCTAATGGTGTCACATGGGATTGAAACAGAGAACATTATTTCTGAATGTAAACTACGAATGATACAAGAAGTGCCATAAGCTGATAAATTGCAGATTAAATGACTGCCACACTTCACTTCACTTCCCCCCACTGTTAATTTCACACGTTCTGCTATTCAATGCTTTCAGGCCTGTCAATTTCGACTAATCGCGAGAGGCACTAAAACACTTGCCTCTGACAGTACAAGATCAAGAATGATGAACATCTTTCACTGCAAAAAACTAAATCCTAACTCAGGTGGATTGCATACATCACTTATGCACAAATCAGCAGTATGCCAGCAAGAAGAAATGATGTTGTGTGTGACAGCAGAGACATGACGTACACATTCCACAACCGCAGCGGCTTAAGCTGGCTGTGACAAGCAACTGTTAAGTGCTTTAAACTGCAGAGATGGTACATTGCAGATTGCTTCACTTACAACAATGCCGCATAAATTAATTACTTACTCGAAACGTTGCATCTTAATAGAGCTAAACTGGTTTCATTAAAAAGTGGGGGAAGGAGGGTTCTTTTGTTTCATTTGTGCTCTCGATTCTCCCCACCCCCACCCCCACACCAGGAGCAGCAGCTTGCCATCTTCAGCCTGGGTAACTGAGCTGTGTGACCAAGTGCCAACACTAACTCACTTCAGGCTAACCGCCCAACCTAAATTACTAACAATGAACTTTTTAAATTCCTGTGAATTCCTTGGTAAAATGATATGGGCCAATGGTTTCTCACCTATTCAGGGGAAGGCTCAATGGGAAAGTGGGAAGTAACATAAATTCATTAATACGGGATAGATTCTGGATTTTTAGTGCTTGTTCCAGTATTCCGTGTCTTCTTCAGTTCAGGTTGAAAGAGTGGCATTGGGTGTAGGTCCAATGTCACCAAAACAACTAGCCAGAGTCTAATCACCTCCCCTTGACATTCAATGGCATTACCATCGCCGAATCCCCCACTATCAACATCCTGGGGGTCACCATTAACCAGAAACTTAACTGGACCAGCCACATAAATACTGTGGCAACAAGAGCAGGTTAGAGGCTGGGTATTCTGTGGCAAGTGTCTCACCTCCTGACTCCCCAAAGCCATTCCACCATCTACAAGGCACAAGTAAGGAGTGTGATGGAATACTCTCCACTTGCCTGGATGAGTGCAGCTCCAGCAACACTCAAGAAGCTCGACACCATCCAGGACAAAGCAGCCTGCTTGATTGGCACCCCATCCACCGCCTTAAACATTCACTCCCTCCACCACCGGCGCACCGTGGCTGCAGTGTGTACCATCTACAAGATGCACTGCAGCAACTCGCCAAGGCTTCTTCGGCACCACCTCCCAAACCCACGACCTCTTCCACCTAGAAGGACAAGGGCAGCAGGCGCATGTGAACACCACCACCTCCAAGTTCCCCTCCAAGTCACACACCATCCTGACTTAGAAGTATATCACCGATCATCGTCGCTGGGTCAAAATTCTGGCACTCCCTACCTAACAGCACTGTGGGAGTACCATCTTCTTCTTCTTCTTAGGCAGGCCCTCAGAACCGAGGATGACTTGCTTCCACATTAAAAATGAGTTCGCAGGTGACTGATGAGTCCAATGCGGGACCTACAGTCTCTGTCACAGGTGGGGCAGACGGTGGTTGAAGGGGCGGGTGGGTGGGGTGCTTGGGTTGACGTGCGCTCCTTGCGCTGCCTGCGCTTGGTTTCCACTTGCTCCCGGCGAAGAGACTCGAGGTGTCCGGCGCCTTCCCAGATGCTTCTCCTCTACTTTGTGCGGTCTTGGACCAGGGATTCCCAGGTGTCGGTGGGGATGTTACACTTTTTCAAGGAGGCTTTGAGGGTGTCCTTGAAGCGTTTTCTCTACCTACCTGGGGCTCTCTTGCCGTGCCGGAGCTCCCAGTAGAGCTTTTGGGAGTCTCGTATCGGGCATGCGGACAATGTGCCCCGTCCATCGGAGCTGATTGAGCGTGGTTAAAGCTTCGATGCTGGGGATGTTGGCCTGAGCAAGAACACTGACGTTGGTGCGCCTATCCTGCCAATGGATTTGCAGGATCTTGCGGAGGCAGTGATGGTGGTACCTCTCCAGTGCTTTGAGGTGCCTGCTGTACATGGTCCATGTCTCTGAGGCATACCGCAGGGCGGGTATCACTGCTGCTCTGTAGACCATGAGCTTAGTGCCGGGTTTGGGGTCCTGGTCTTCAAACACTCTCTTCCTCAGGTGACCGAAGGTTGCACTGGCACACTGAAGGCGGCGTTGGACTTCGTTGTCGACATCTGCCCTTGTTGGCAGTAGGCTCCCGAGGTATGGAAAGTGGTCCACGTTGTCCAAGGCCTTGTCGTGGATTTTGATAATCAGGGGGCAGTACTGTGTGGCGGGGGCAGGTTGGTAGAGGACCTTTGTCTTATGGATGTTTAGTGTAAGGCCCATGCTCTCGTACGCTTCGGTGAAGGTGTTGATGATGGTTTGGAGTTCGACCTCCGAGTGAGCGCAGACGCAAGCGTCGTCTGCATACTGTAATTCGACGACAGAGGATGGGACGACCTTGGATCTGGACTGGAGGCGACGGAGGTTGAACAGTTTCCCGTTTGTTCTGTAAATTAGTACCATCACCACACGGACTGCAGCGGTTCAAGAAGGCGGCTCACCACCACCTTCTCAAGGGCAACTAGGGATGGGCAATAAATGCTGGCCTTGCCTGCGACGCCCAGATCCCATAAAATGAATTTAAAAAAAACTGCAAGTGCCCCAGCACCCCAAAAGGAGAGGATAATTAATAGAAAAAGGACAACCTGTACAAACTAAAAAGGCTTGCTGCTACAGTTCAATTACAATTTGGTTATTTGTATCAATAAATCTGTTGTTGCCCTGTGGACATCGGTGGACACCGAGTCCAGAGTCACCAAGTAAGTACCAGAGCTTGGAATGTTGCCGATCAGTCAGTGGGACCCTCCTTGGTGATCTTTCTCATCCTCGACCTATAGATTGGCAGTTATTCGCTGCCAAAGTTTGAATAGAGGGCTGGTCGATGGAATCAACTCTTATAGGGAATTTGGGAGTGTCAGATGATCACGGATTCAAGCAGTCATATCCCTGAGAAGATTTTGCATAATTTATTTGACAATCAAGTACCTCAAAGCATTTGTGTTACTCTGTAATTGATGGCGGGTGATATGAAGTTAACCAGCATTGCAATTTCTGGGTCTAGAAGGGAGAGACAGAGATTATTTTTCTCCTTCTGCCTTTTATCCCAGTAAATCACATACATTAAAACTGTGGTGCAAAATCAATGAATGGCCAATGAAATTGTGTGTTGGCATTGCTGTTTCCCAATTTTCAGAAAGTAATTTTCCTCCTTTTAGGTCTCCGTACACCATACATCATTCCACAGTTTAGTGATCAAACAGGTAAACATGCTTCCAATACGTTACTCAGCACTGCTCCATAACCAGCCACCGTCGAGTTCCTTCCTCTATCAATGATTTGGATGAGGGGACTAAATGTAACATTTCCAAATTTGCTGATGATACAAAGCTAGGTGGCAGTGTCAGTTGTGAAGAGGATGTGAAGAGGCTTCAAGGGGATCTCGACAGGCTTAGTGAGTGGGCGAGAACATGGCAGATGGAATATAATGTGGATAAATGTGAAGTTATCCACTTTGGTAGCAAAAACAGAAAGGCAGAGTATTTCCTAAATGGTGAAAGATTGGGGAATGCAGATGCTCAAAGGGACCTGGGTGTCCTTGTACATGAGTCACTGAAAGTGAATGTGCAGGTGCAGCAAACTATTAGGAAGGCAAATGGTATGCTCGCCTTCATTACAAGAGGATTGGAGTACAGGAGTAAAGAAGTCTTACTCCAATTATATAGAGCCTTGGTAAGACCACACCTGGAGTACTGTGTACAATTTTGGTCTCCTTACCTAAGGAAGGATATACTTGCCATAGAGGGAGTGCAACGAAGGTTCACGAGATTGATTCCTGTGATGTCGGGACTGTCGTATGAGAAGAGATTGAGTAAATTAGGCCTGTATTCGCTTGAATTCGGAAGAATGGGAGGGGACCTCATTGAAGCATACAAAATGATTACAGGGCTTGATAGGGTGGATGCTGGGAGAATGTTTCCCTTGGCTGGGGAGTCTAGAACCAGGGGCCACAGCCTCAGGATAAAGGGTAGGCCATTCAGGACTGAGAT
Organism: Somniosus microcephalus; assembly: GCF_052327205.1. Taxonomy (NCBI): domain Eukaryota; kingdom Metazoa; phylum Chordata; class Chondrichthyes; order Squaliformes; family Somniosidae; genus Somniosus; species Somniosus microcephalus. The sequence continues at coordinate 25,768,818 of NC_141009.1, read as the reverse complement.
GAGAAGAAATTTCTTCACACAGAGGGTGGTGAATCTTTGGAATTCTCTACCCCAGAGGGCTGTGGAGGCTCAGTCATTGGGTTTATTCAAAACAGAAGTCTATAGATTTCTGACTAGTAAAGGCATCAAGGGATATGGCGATAGGGCCGGTGAATGGAGTTGAGGCAGAAGATCAGCCATGACCTCATTGAATGGCGGAGCAGGCTCGAAGGGCCGAATGGCCTACTCCTGCTCCTATTTCTTATGTTCTTATGTTCTATTGTGGGAAGCTCTTGGCCTTCATTGGGCTGCCATCACTCCCTCCCCAATGTCAAAGCAACTACTGCTCTACAGAACCCGGTTAATAACAAGGCTTTATCATTAATTAGTGCCAATATTGTGCACATGTGTTGTTTATATTTGAATTAACACTTCTGTAGCTGACACACATTAAACACAGGACAATTGTCCATAATATTATTTTAATGAACCTGTAATATATTTTACAAATCCATAATAATTTTACTCCATAGACCATGTACCCGATTTATTTCATTTAGAAGTAAATAGAACTCATAAAAATTAATACTGTTCAATGCCAAAAATAATCTTGAGGTTTTAAAACTCTACGGATTCAAACAGTAAAATACCCAGGAACTGGGCTGAGACTGACAATATGACTGCAGCCAAATTAAGCGTCTGTACAAATCTTTTAAATGTAAATGCAATCTAACAGCAATAATGAACTCAGAAGTCGCTGGTTATTTATGATTTTAGCATTTCTGTCTCCATTTTAGCACTTTATGTTGCCTTATTGGAGGATTCTTAGATGCTAAAATTAATGACAAGCACAGCTTCTCATTTATAATAGCTTAATTATGCTATTGCATTCTCTTGACAATTATGGCTATTGGTAGTTTTTATGGATCATGTGCTTTTTTTGCTCGTTAACAAGATCTTGGATTTTCAAGATTATGAAATTTCTATGCAAGGGTAGATTTATGGAAATTTAGGAATGTTTGTTGATGTGATCTTTAACATTCCTCAATATGAAAACTTGTAAATGCGGAGACTGTTTAAACTCTTTCTCAGCAGGAAAAAAAAACCTTTAAAAATGTGAGACCAACATTCTGAATTGTCTAACACGATTACCTAATAAAATAAGTTAGGGGCCTTAAGAACAACCTTAAAACCTGTGAATATTTACTGTGGTGCCTGCTATGGATATTTCTTTTTTTGAGGAAGAAAAAAACATTCAGCTGTGAAAGAATAATAATCCCCTGAGCACTATGTAATTTTTTTTTTAAATTCTGCTGTTGCAGCATCAAATGCTGTCCAAAATCTCCAAGGCAGACTTAATTAGTTGCTGTGAGGAGGTTCTGTTGAAGAGCTTCAGTGGCACAGATTTAAAGCTGTTCTCTCAGAACTTTGCTAATTATCAGGTACTCGGTAATTTTGCTTGTCCCAGGTGACTGCGAGGTATCTTTAAAACTACTTGGCTGAATACCTCAGCCAATGATAAACTAGGCTGTGAGCACCAGGTAGCTAAAAGTGCGTCAATGAATTGCTGTATCATCAAAGCACGTGGTAATAATGGCACTTCAGGTCCTTCACACACCTGAGCTACTGAGAGTGCCTGAACCCAGCCTTTTGTCACTCTGCCACAGTTCAGTTCTGGTGATTTATTGCAAACAAAAATGAGGATTTTTGGTATAAAGTAAAACCATTGATAACAGTCACAGATGAAAAGTACCATCACATCAACCATACGCGAAAACCGTTAGCAACTTATCAGAAATAAGCGAAACATTATGTGAACTGACCTGAGCAAATCTTAATACGCAGTTTGAGATACCCTTACCTAACAAAAATCTGTCAATCTCAGAGGAGGGGCAACATCTAGTTTTTGGAGATAAAAAGAAAACCTGAAATAAAAAAACAGAGAATGTGGGAAAACACAGTAGGCCAGTCAGCATCTGAAATAGAAACAGTTGACCTCACGTTTTGGGTGGGACCAAATCAATTAAACAGCTGACTCTCCAATGTTCCCTCACTCGCCAAGATCCCCACAGATAGCAAGACAGGCAAACTGTTAGAGGTGAGCTTTCTGATCAATGAGAGTAGACTGATCACATACAGAGCTATGTTTATTTTTAAGAGTAATATGCATTCCCTATGAACATTTGAAAAGGATGGAAAAGACCAACAAGCCCATCCAGATATTGTGCAGCTTACCCACCCCCAACAGCGCATTATAATAGGATTACTATTGGAATAATATGAACCAGGAACAAGGAATATCAGAACTAGGTGCAGGAGTAGGCCATACAGCCCCTTGAACCATCATTCAATAAGATCATGGCTGAACTTCTACATCAACTCCACTTTCCCGCATTATCCTCATATCCCTTAATGCCCAAGCATCTATCGACCTGAGTCTTGAATATACTCAACGACTGAGCCTCCACAGCCCTCTGGGGCAGAGAATTCCAAAGATTCACCACCCTCTGAGTGAAGAAATTTCTCCTATCTCAGTCCTAAATGGCCGACCCCTTATCCTGAGACTGTGATCCCTAGTTCTAGACTCTCCAGCCAGGGGAAACAGCCTCTCAGCATCTACCCTGTCAAGCCCCCTAAGAATTTTATACGTTTCAATGAGATCATCTCGCATTCTGCTAAACTCCAGAGAATATAGGCCCATTCTACTCAATCTCTCCTCATAGGACAGCCCTCTTATCTCAGGAATCATGGAACATAGGAACAGGAGGAGGCCATTCAGCCCCTCAAGCCTGTTCCGCCATTCCATTAGATCATGGCTGATCTGTATCTTACCTCCATTTACCCGCCTTGATTCCATATCCCTTAATACCCTTACCTAACAAAAATCTATCAATCTCAGTTTTGAAATTATGATAGGTTTGTATGTCTTTCTTGTCTCTCGAGATGTGACATGTCTTCACCTGACAACACCATGAGGCATCCCTGTTGAGATCCATTCTGTGACAAATTGCCTGGGTAAGCTGAGCGAAGGCCGACCACTATGTGGCCCTACCTGGTAGTGTGCCCATGTATCACCCACCCCCAAATTGTTTGATTTTATTAGGATGAAAACATGTTGGCTCTGTGGGGTTTAAATTATTTTTACAGCCAGATAAAAGACACGTAACAGTGAGTGGTCCTTTATAGATGCAGCCTTCACTTTCTTCAGGCAGCCATTAAAAAAAGATGCCTCAGTATATCACCGAGTACCAGGCAACAGAAATGCCAGCTGACCTGCAAATCAGACTTCAAGCTCACAGCTTTATCAATCAACCCACACCTGATGTGCCGCTGCTTCTGTCCTGGGTTATTACAGTTGTCTTCCTACCAAATCGTCAATCTTGATTTTATCCACATTTGGAGACTTCTTACATCGGTTACTGTGCTAATGAAGTGAGAATAACACATGCGGCGGTGCTGGGGGGGGGGGGGGGGGGGCGTGGGGGGAGTGTAAATGCACCTTTTTATTTCATGAGGAAAGGAAAAAAACAAGGGAGAATGATATTCAAGTCTTGATTGGGGTCTAAAAGGCAAATTCCACTGCCTGGTGAAGTATTGATCTTTGTGTCATATACCTGTGACATTTATTTCCAACAAAAATGTCAATACTTTACAGGCCTAATCAACAGGAGAAGCAGACAAATGAAAAAAAAAAGACACTTTGAGAAGGAACAGGGCAGAAAGGGCACTTTTCTCTTCAATCCGATCAGGCCTTTTCATAAGGGCCCTGCAAGGAATCAGCATCCTTTCCTAAAACTTACAAAAATCTTAGTTTGGGAAAATATACCGGAAAATAAAATAAAAATATGCAAATGCAACCTCTTTATCAGTGTCACCTTGTGGGAGTAGCAGATCTTTAACTAATTTGTGAGTAAAAAATAATAATAAAGTGTCTTGTAGGCCACCCATGTGACTGGTATATAATTATTGACTATCGAGTGTGTGTCATAGTCCATCACATCATTACACAGCTGACAATTTAGCTTTAGATGGAGCGGATTCAGCATGGAAATATTAAACAGAGCTCTTATATAAGTAAAAACAAGCACAATTGTGGTGAATCAAATCCCTAAATACTGCAGTTGCTGGAAATTGGAAATAAAAACAGAAAATGTTGGAAACACTCAGCAGGCGAGGCAACATCTGTGGAGAGAGGATGGAGGTTAGGTTAACATTTTCGGTCTATGACCCTCCGTCAGAACTGGCTACTTTGCAGTCAGTGTGAATTAGCTGTTCATTCCAGATGGCTGCCCGATTTAATCTTTTGGATGGCACATTAAGTCGAGTTCCCACCTACCATAAGTGGCACTGTTTGAAGAAGAGCAAAAAGAATTGTCCCAGTGTCCTGGCCAACATTCTACCCACAAACAGCGTTCGAACAAAAGAAAACGCATTAACTGGCCATTCATTCCATTTGCTGTTTGTGGGGGTTTTGCTGTGTGTAACTGGCTGCTGTGCTTGCCTATATAGCAGAGACTGCGCTTCGAAAGTAACTGGTTGGCTGTGAAGTGCTGTGGGATCCTGAGGTAAGGTGGTGAGGTGCTGGATACATGCAAGTTGTTCCTTGCGTTGTTAATAAGAAAGCCAAAGTAATGACAAATTAATGCAACTGATGGCCTTTGGACGGTCAGTGTCTTCAGGAGGGGAGAAAATTGGAAAAGGTGAAGAAATGTGTGCAGCATCAGGCAATACCATTTAAGACCCCCCAGTGTCTCACGTTATATAATATTCACTGCCAATCCATCTGTCTTTGGAATCTGAAGTGTTATTTTTTTTTCTCTAAACCTGCTCTAGTCAGTTGATGCATCAAATAAGTAAAACTCGTCTACTTAATCATAGTCAAATATGGCCATGGCTTTCAAAACCTGTCATTTAGCCCACAACCGAGAAGTCATAACATGATAACTGGAAGGAGCTAAGTACTGCAGGACTGCTTTGTGAGTTTTGTTCCTGTTCAACTCACCACCACCCCCAACAAACCCAGGTCTGCTGAGAATGCGCTTGATCCTCCTGGTCCTGCTACTCTTCATTTTTGAAAATGATACAAATGTGGGAAATGCTGTAGTTTGCTGTTAAGGAATTGTGAAGGAATCCATTTAGTTTCCAGACAGATATTTGATAGACATTTGATAGAAAATAGTGGAGGTTTTCGGAAGGCAGAACGTGTTAAGCTGATCGAGGGATTGGGTAATGCCTTAATTAACGAAGTGGATGAAGGGATTGAATAAGAACAGGTTAAATATTTCTACGCCAGTATTCACAAAGGGTAATTTCAAGGGTTTCATGATTTGCTTCACGCATCTCTGCACTCTCTGTACAACTGGCTTGAACCTGTTCTGTCTCGTTATGTATTCAAGCAAAGCTTGTAGATTCTGGATAAACTAGACAGATGCAATGATCACAGAACATCCTTAAAGCAACATTACCAAAACCTTAGACGTTTAAAATGTGATGCTTAAACCGAGCAACGAGCGCCGTTCACCCCCTCCTAACACCTCCCTCTTTCACTCGGTCTCGGTTTACGTCTGATTACACTTGTGTGAAACGCCTTGGGACATTTTTTACAGCGTTAAAGGCGCTATATAAAATGCAAGTTGTTGTTGTTGTTGCTCCAGTGCTCACTGTCTGCTCTCACTGGAGCTGAGGGTGAGTAAAGACACCTCGAACCGGCTCTCAGAAACAAGGTAGAGCTGAGCAGGTGTGACCAGGAGTCCAAACACACACCCTGAGCAGAAATAGCTTTTTTTTAAAAAAAATTGACAGGTTTTATTTGTTATAAACCCTAAAGGGTCAGACCACTGTGGAACCTCACATGGAGTATTAACCTAAAATGTATACCTTTTGCTGGTCTTAGGTTTTATGCAGCATCATCCCAGCTCCCCTTAAAATCACAAGTGAGAAGCCACAGTACACAGCACAATATAGTTTAAAAATCTTTCCCATTTAATTCTGCACAGGTTGTACTCTGACACATCGCCTGCTCGTCACGCACGCCACAAATCATATGCACATACCAGCTCCCATTTCCACATACAACACTTAAGCATCGTCACAAGTTCCATATTAATATTATTTATGAATTCATTCTCCAACGATGACAGCAGTCACAGTGGATAACCGCCATCATTTCTCTAAAAGAAGCAAATTACTTAATAACAGCGGAATCATATTTTCCAGAAACTTCCTGGGACTCGGAATGTTGATGCTTGTCAGATTGATTTGATGTGGAATACAGCCTGTTTAGATCAAACAAAATACACAGATCAGCTTCTGCGGAATATTATGTGTGGCTCAGCCCCTGTACATCACGATGAGCGTTGATACAAAGTGGGAGGCACCTCAGTCCTTCAGGGCTGTCACCGAGCCATCTCATGTTGGTATACAGTCTGTCGAGGTACTTGAACCAGTCCTTTCCAGCCTCTGGGCTGTTGTAAACACGAGCCCTGCAGGTCTAAGGAACTACTTGATTGATTTAAGGCACCATATCTACTGCCACACAATTAACTTTCATTGCCTCCCCTTCCAGTTTATGCCAGAGTCACTACTGCAAGCGTGTTATTTACTGGTCCTCTGGGATTATAATTCAGTGCCTCGCACATTTAATGCAGAGGTTTTGAAAGTTTAGAACACTTAAGTTAACCAAAATGATGCTTTAATAAAAGTATCTGGCAAGTGCTGCTTGTTTTTAATCCCAGGATTTAAAAAGGTATCGTCACCCGCTGAAAGTTGCCTGTCGGGCTTTGAGGCGCACTTTGTGAGTGTGTGACACCTTGGCATGAGCATTAGAAATGACCTCTAGTCACCTGCACATAAATGGAGATGGTGCAGAGCTCTCTGGGGAGATTTGCCACCAATCACCCTTTAAATAGGGAGGCTCATCATCACTTCCTCTTTCAAGTATGAAACATCTCATATTTCTAAACAGGCATTTCACACAAATACTGGGTGGAGGTGGTGGGTAAAGGGTGAACTGGCTGGGAGGAGTTACTGAGCCCAACAGTGTGAGGCATCTGTGGCCGTTCCACCCCTGGTGGTGATGAACGCAAAACTGGTGGCCATAAAGCAAGCTCTCATTGTCAAACCTCAAATGTGAGAGCAAGCTGATGATAAATGGGAAAGATTAAATACATCTCGAAGTGTGATGACAGGTGCAGGGTGTTCTGGTGACACCGTCCAACACCCTGGAGTGTGTTACAGCCCCACAACATTCTCGAGCACCGGACATCCTCCAGCTGACACAGATACAGCCACCAGTACTTCTGATGATGAACATATGGCTTATTTCTTAATAGTGCAGTCGGTCCTGGTAGGACCGGGTACTTAAATACTCTGTGCTGATTGCCACTGTTTACATTGCCCTCCTCCACCCCCCCACACAATGAAATGACTAAGAATTCAGTGAACTTTGTTGCATTAAACAATGCTAAGTGAATTTTTTTTTAAATTCATTTATGGGATGTGGACGTCGCTGGCAAGGCCAGCATTTATTGCCCATCCCTAATTGCCCTCGAGAAGGTGGTGGTGAGCCACCTTCTTGAACCGCTGCAGTCCGTGTGGTGAAGGTACTCCCACAGTGCTGTTAGGGAGGGAGTTCCAGGATTTTGAGCCAGTGACGATAATAGCGAGTGTTATAAAAAGTTTACAACATAGGACCTGTAAGACGTTCTGATTGTCTGACAGTTTATAGAGTTCAGACAACACAAAACCCAATGAATCTGTGAAACTTCTTTTACTTAAAAATCAACAAGAGGTTACAAGTGATTACCAGAATACAAAATGTACTCAATTCATGTACTTATCACAAGCAAGCATCTAAAATCATCATTGACTTTAAGCTCAGGTGATTATAAGCAAAACCACATACATACCATTCACCACAGGAGAGGTCAATTCAACGATGAAGTAGATGTATGACTAACTTTAACTGGCAACTGACCAAGTCACCATTGACTATAGCCCCCACCGAATGTTTCGAAACAGTACCTTTTATACCCCAAAATCTGGCCACCCTCCCACTGCGTACGTGACCCTAACTATACGGCATAATGGTCGGCAGTTGTTTCCCAGACCCTCGTCACTAGTCCGTTAGGCAACTGTGGGCTTTCAAGGCTCGGTACATTCCATAGTCTGAAGATGTTTCTGTTATTGCACTGATTTCAGTCAATAGTCTGTTCCCACAGAACTTCAATAAGCTTGTTTTCCATATCTGTTGAAAGACAATTGGCAGCTTTTACAGCTTACAAGTCAAACAGTGTATTTTCTCACAGCAACCAGTCTTTGAAGCATGATGATAAAATTTGGTCACTTTTAGATTCAGTCAAATGGAGATTCAGTCAAGTTTACCATGACAGTGTTACAGAACATAGGAACAGGAGTAGGCCCCTTGAGCCTGTTCTGCTATTCAATGAGATCATGGCTGATCTGCAACCTAATCTCATATACCCGCCTTTGGCCCATAGCCCTTAATATCTTTGATTAACAAAAATCTATCAACCTCAGATTTAAAATTAACAATTGATCTAGCATAAATTGCCGTTTGCGGAGGAGAGTTCCAAATTTCTACCACCCTTTGTGTGTAGAAGTGTTTCCTCATTTCATTCCTGAAATTTTTAGACTCTAGTTTTAGAATCCCCAACCAGTAGAAACAGTTTCTCTCTGTCTACCCTGTCTGTTCAACAAGAGGATCAATCTGCAGCGTCGAGTCTCCTGTACGTGTTTCCCAGAAGCCACCTTAACCAGTGATTTCCTCCTGGGCTTTATTCTGTGGCTAGATAACAGGTTCAGAGTTCACTCTGGGCTGGGCACCAAAACATACAGTGGCACAGAAACTGCCGTTTAGTGTCTCATCTCCACGCTGGGAGGAGTTGGGATGGTGAAATTGCACTGGATTGATGCGGCCAGGTTTGTGCTGGATCACTCCAAGGGCCAGATGCGCTGTGCCACAAGCTTGGCAGAGTAAGCAGAGAGTATATTAGTTAAATTTAAATCAAACTCGCTACAACTCCCTGGGGTCAGTGACAGTTACAGTAAATAGGACAGAGCCTTTCAAGATGTGTGTTCTCTCAATGGGATAGCATCGTGCAACAGGAACAGAAGTGAGCTGGGGATTATTTCGCTGAGGTTAGAATATTCCGGGACAGCACTTAAAATAAAGTCCAACAGGACATTTAAGTTGCAGGCCCTGTTGATTTTCCAGAATTTAACTTCTTAAAAGTCCTGATGAGCCGTTGCCTGTAAATACAGTTATTCCCGTGGATGCTATCCGGCGGTAGATGCAGCCAACACTTCTCCAGCCTGACCTCCCTGCACAGCCCAGGCCTTGGTCACGTACTACTCCCAGAGGCTGGTTAGAAGCTGCCTGACAGCCATGAGTGAGAGGACGCTCCCGCTGGGTTACCAAGTTCAGGCAAGGAGGCCTTCTCGTCAAACAGGTGTCTGCGAACTCTTTGACATGTTGTCGTAACCTGGAGCGTGAGAGCAGGTCAGGCCTGGTCTCTGCTGGGATTTCAAAGTGAGCAGAGACTGGTGGAAGGTGAGTGTTCCGTCACTGTTGTGCTGATGTGCAGGAATACTAAAGCACTGCGCCGCAAACTGAGAGGAACCCAATGTGGAGAACGTGTCACAGAGTCACACGTTTTATGGATCAGCAGGACACACACAAGGCCAGTGAAATAGTTTGCTTCACTCGGGATAGTGACACTGTGCATAAATATACCCGCCCTCAATGCTTCAAACACAAAGCTATCAGATTTAATATTGAAATAATTGCTTGGTGAAATCATTTCAAGAATGTTAATCATGAAATGTCTGCAGACAGGACGCGCTGGGTTGAAAACCTCTTGTCTCCTGCACTAAACCTCCAAGTGCTTTTTGCTAAAAGCTTGAACAGTTTTCTAACATTCGGAAGTTTGGCGCTGAGGAACTTGCAAACGTGTCTGTCAGTGGCCCATCATAGTTTCTCAAGGAGGCCAATTGTTTCAGAGTGTTTCACAGAGAGTTGATTCTGCCATTATTAGCAGTGAAAATTACATTTTTTTTGGACATATCCTGGCATTGAGTGTCAGCTTGGCTCAGTTGGTGCCACTTTTGGTTTTCAGTCCAAAGGTTGAGGGTTGAAGTCCCGCCACAACCTTGAGTCCATAATCTAAGCTGACACTTCAGTGCAGGTAATGAGGGATGCTGGATTGCTGAAAATGCTGTCTTTTGGACGATGAAGTGAGGCTTGACTGACTAATAGTGGATGTTAGTAATCCTATGATGTTTTCTGAAGAAGAGCAGGGAGTGCTCCTTGTGACCTGTCCAAAAAACCTTCCCTCAACACCACCAAAACAGATTCACTGGTCACTCATCTTATTTGTTGTTTGTGGGATCTTGCTGTGTGAAAATTGGTTGCCACATTTGCCTACACAACGGCAGTGACTACACTTCAAAAAGTAACTCATTGATTGTAAAGATCTTTCCGGCATCCTGAGGATGAGATAAGATGCTATATAAATAAAGTTATTTATTTACATGTGCATAAAACATGACTGAATAGTAGCCAAACTGATTAATAATCGCCATTGAATATACAGGTAATCAAAATGCATCTAACCCATTGCTGCGGAAATTGCTCTGATTCCAATAGTTTTAACAATCCCAGTGATCAAAAATCACGGATGGGGAGGGAAGAGCCTTGTGTGTGTGGAGTGGTGGTGGGGGGCATTAGATAACCAGCCAGACTGCCTTCCACTGTTTAGCTACCCAAGTGATTGCTTGCTTGCCTTAGGCACCAGTAGATGCTGTAAATTTGCTATGGGCAAAGTATCATTTTTCCAAAAGATGAGCATGTTTGTAACTTGTTGTCTCTCATCATTAGCAGTCAGCACAAACAGCAAGAGTGGAAACCTGGAAGGGGGTGGTGATCACAAGTAAAGCTCTTCCTTTGTCTGCGGGAATGTGGCGCGTGGCAGTGAAAGGCGACATTCATCCGGGTGAACTGGGATTTCCGCCGGCTGTGTGGGGAGCAGGGTCCAGTGTTCTGTGTTGCAAGGCAGCATTCTTTTCATTTTCCAAATCGAATGAATGCGTCTCCAATCGTGCGCTGTACAGACCACGCGGTGCAACGGAGAAAGCACACGACCAGCCTTGTGACTCATCTCATTTAGGAGCTCTATTACATTGAAACTTCAGAATAAATTGGTCACAGACACTGTGTAAATGTGAAAAGCTAGGAAGCCAAGCAGGCACTCTGAACAATATATAACATTCTATTTTGTTCCCCCAGACCTCTGGGAAATTCATTAGGAATAAGAAGCTACATGGGAATGTAGTAATACATGTGCTCTTGCTCCAATTAGAAGTGACCAGTTACAGTTTTATTCTAACTGCACTGTGCAAACCCATTACTATACAGAATAAAATCCAGAATGTTCAGCTTTATTAACTCTCTAAGCTTATAGCACCTAAGGGAGGTAACTCACTTGTACTATAAAATCTATTGTGACTAGGAAGAAGAAATGAATAAATGGGCGCATTATTTTTCATTCAGTAGCTCAATATCTGTTTGTCTAATCAAATGAGAGAGCTGGAAAAAGTCAACTAGAGATGACACGCACATTTTACCCAACTTTTGTTATGTCAAAGGAGTTTAGGGGAGTAATGAGACAGCATGCAGTGATTGGGAATACGATTGCACTGCTCTGATATGATTACCAGTATGGAGTTTAGAAACAGTTCACAGTTTGCGCTGAACCTGAGCGAGGTTCTGTAGCAAATGACATCCAACTTAATTTCCACAGCTCATACAAACAGCGAGTAAATCAGATCAAGTCAGGTGTAAGCTTGTAAGGTCTTTTTTTTTATAAAAGAAGCGTGTTGATCTCCCACTCCTGTCCTTGAAATCCACTCTCCCGCTTCTCCTACACGTTCCCCTTTCAGTTTCACCTCCACTCCTGGGATCCGCTGCTTCGGAGAAGAGATATGTTACCAGCAGCTGCTCCTCCTGGCTCCAACGCCAAGACTGTTTTTGGAACAGTAGATGTAGAACGAATGTGAAACCATTCACCTGTCCCCAGAGCAGGGTTGAGCAGAGTTAGTGGCACCCGAAATCTATCTGGATTCTGATTCCTATTTTCCTAAATTCTAAATGTAGATCTGAAGTTTCAGAAGGGTGCAGTCAGTTTCATCATTAGCAGGTGTTATGCATCACCCGACCCGAGGTACAGTTACCTGGAACAGGGCGAGGTGGCATCTGAAGTCCCCAAAATCCAAAGCTGGATAAATTCAGATAAATTCATCTGGGTCCTCATTTGACTTAATTCCGAGCAGTTGCAATTGAGGACTCACTGTTAACTGTGGCTCAGTTGATAGCGCACTCGCCTCTGAGTCAGTAATGGTTGTGGGTTCAAGTCCCACTCCAGAGACTTGCGTGCAAAAATCTAGGCTGACACTCTAGTGCAGTACTGAGGGAATGCTGCACTGTCGGAGGTGCCATCTTTCGGCTGAGACGTTAAACTGTTAAATCTGCTCTCTCGGGTGGATGTAAAAGATCCCAAGGCAATATTTCAAAGCAAGAGCAGGGGAGTTATCCCTGGTGATCTGCCAATATTTATCCCTCCATCAACATAAGAAAAACAGATTATTTGGTCATTATCACATTGCTGTTTGTGGGAGCTTGCTGTGCACAACTGGCTGCCGTGTTTCCTACATTACAACAGTGACTACACTTCAAAAGTACCCCGCCCCTGGCCACCAGATCCACTCTGGGGATTCTGCAACATGACTAAGAGCAGAACCATTATGGCTCTCCATTTGAACATCTCACCTGTGGCCAAGATCAGGAACTCAGCATGTGAAGGCAAAGAACACAATGCTGTGGTAGAGCAGTGGTAGTGTACCCCTTAAACCCATCCTTTTTAAAGATAGAATGAAGCCAATGCAAAGTACAATTGTTTTATTCTCTCTTCATCCCAATTTTTTCACCTGCTCAAGGCATTGACTCATGCTAGACTCCAGTTCCATGTGGCCATTCTTCAAGTGTGAGCCTAGACAGGGAGTGCCGGCAGGCTACTTGATTGTGGAGGCCATGACAGCCCAGTATTTCTCATCTGGCATCCACACAAGTCTACATTCCAGCAGGAGGTTATGGTACAGCATTCAGGAGTGGGAACTCTGACTCATTTTCCCATTCCTGGCATGCAAATAGCTGACCTGGCTGTGATTCGCTATCTTAGCAGTGACTGGGAGTCGAACCTGAATTAACCTTTTGTTGTGTGTAGTCCAGTCACATTTATCCATTAGACCATCGAGAGAGCCCCCAAGTACAGTAGTTGTAATCACATTCTCTGACTGGATCAGAAACAATAGTAATGAACTTGTACCTGACCTGGGTAGTGGGACAATTACGTCAATCCCTGCAGTGACCCCTCTGCAGGGTCAGGGGATCCCAGGGTTAACAGATCCCAGGGTCAGGGGATACCAGGGTTTTCAGATCCCAGTGTTAGGGGATCCCAGGGTTAGCAGATCCCAGGGCCAACAGATCCCAGGGTCAGGGGATCCCAGGGTCAGGGGATCCCAGGTTTAGCAGATTTCGGGGTCAGGGGATCCCAGGGTTAGCAGACCTCATGGTCAAGGGATACCAGGGTTAGGGGATCCCAAGGTCAGGAGATCCCAGGGTTAGCAGATCCCAGGGTCAGGGGATCCCAGGGTTAGCAGACCCCAGGGTCAACAGATCCCAGGATCAGGGGATCCCTGGGTCAATGAGTCTCAGGGTCAGGGGATTCCAGGGTCTGGAGATCCAAGGGTCAGGTGACCCCAGGGTTAGCAGATCCCAGGGGATCTCAGGGTCAACAGATCCCAACACCAGGTGATCCCAGGGTTAGCAGATCTCAGGGTCAGGGGATACCAGGGTTAGGGGATCCCAAGGTCAGGGGATACCAGGGTTAACAGATCCCAGTGTTAGGGGATCCCAGGGTTAGCAGATCCCAGGGCCAACAGATCCTAGGGTCAGGGGATCTCAGGGTTAGGGGATCCCAGGGTCAGGGGATCCCAGGGTTAGGGGATCCCAGGGTTAGCAGATCCCAGGGCCAACAGATCCTAGGATCAGGGGATCTCAGGGTTAGGGGATCCCAGGGTCAGGGGATCCCAGGGTTAGGAGGGTCAGGGGATCCCAGGGTTAGGGTTGGCAGATCCCAGGGCCAACAGATCCTAAGGTCAGTGGATCGCAGGGTTTGCAGATCCTAGGGTCAGGGGATCTCAGGGTCAGAGGATCCCACGGTCAGGGAATCCTGGGTCAGGGGATTTCAGGGTCAGTGGATCCTAGGGTCAGGGGATCCCAGGGTCAGGGGATCCCAGGGTCAGGGGATCACAGGGTCAGGGGATCCCAGGTCAGGGGATCTCAGGGTCAGGGGATCCCAAGGTCAAGGGATCCCAAGGTCAAGGGATCCCAGTGTTAGGGGATCCCAGGGTTAGCAGATCCCAGGGCCAACAGATCCTAGGGTCAGGGGATCTCAGGGTTAGGGGATCCCAGGGTCAGGGGATCCCAGGGTTAGGGGATCCCAGGGTTAGCAGATCCCAGGGCCAACAGATCCTAGGATCAGGGGATCTCAGGGTTAGGGGATCCCAGGGTCAGGGGATCCCAGGGTTAGGAGGGTCAGGGGATCCCAGGGTTAGGGGATCCCAGGGTCAGGAGATCCCAGGGTTAGGGGATCCCAGGGTCAGGGATGCCCTGGATTAGTGGAATCCTGTGGTGATTTTCACAGATCAGCAGGAGATGCACTTCCCCCACATTCTCATCAATCAGGCAGCCAGTTACAGAGCAGCACTGGCACAAGCCACTTCTACTTCCCTTGCCCAAGAACCAGTTAAGAAAGAAACTTACATTTTCAGCGGCTGACCAGATGGATTTAAGAGGGGTTGTTGATTTCTGCAGGAATCTTTGATTTCTATTAACTCTGGGGGTTGGGGGAAACACTTGACCAAATGAGAATACATCCATTATTCACAGGACAGGCCAGTTGAGTGCCACGGTCACGTCACTGTGAGCACTGAGGTGTACGGCAACCATCTTATAGCAGGCCCATAGAACTTTAACCCTTTCAATATTGATGGCACAATCGCTGTTGAGAATTCTATGGCTATTTTCTTTCCACAAGCAGGACCCAGGTGAGCTGTGTTAATATGTGTTTAGGGTAGCAATTTGCCTAAAAGGGAATAGTTTCCCTGGACAGCCATAGCTAAGTGGGTAGCACTCTTGCCTCTGAGTCAAAACATTTAAGTCCCACTGCAGAGACTTGAGCACAAAAATCTAGGCTGACATGCCAGTGCAGTACTGGGGGAGTGCTACACTGTCAGAGGTTTTTTTTTATTCATTCAAGTGATGTGGGTGTCGCTGGCAAGGCCAGCATTTATTGCCCATAACTGAATGGCTTACTAGAGGGCTGTTACGAGTCAACCACATTGCATATAGGCCAGACTGGGTAAAGGATGGCAGATTTCCTTCCCTAAAGGACATTAATGAACCAGATGAATTTTTACAACAATCTGGTAGTTACATAGTCATCAGTACTGATACTAGCTTTTTATTCCAGATTTCTTTAATTAACTGAATTTAAAGTCCCCAGATACCATGGTGGGATTTGAATTCACATCTTCTGGATCATTAGTCCAAAACCTCTTGATTACTAGTCCAGTAACATAACCACTATGCTACCGTACCCACTCTTTTGGATGAGATGTTAAACCGAGGCCCCATCTGCCCTCTCAGGTGGACGTAAAAGATCCCACGACACTATATTGAAGAAGAGCAGGGGAGTTATCCCCGGTGTCCTGGTCAATATTTAGCCCTCAATTAACATCACTAAAAACAGATTATCTGGTCATTATCACATTGCTGTTTGTGGGAGCATGCTGTGCGCATTTCCTACATTACAACAGTGACTACACTTGAAATAGTACTTCATTGACTGTAAAGCGCTTTGGGGTGTCCGGTGGTCATGAAAGGCACTATTTAAATGCAAGTATTTCTGTCTCTCTATGCTGTATTGATGAAAGGTGATTTAAATGTGAGATGGGCAGTGGTTTTGCACAAATCCCAAACAATGGCAATTCATTAGCAGTGTCTGGCCATTCAAGAAGACATCTAGCATCTTGAGATATTCCTTTGACCTCTGAAGGTCAGGGAACAAGGCTCAGTAAAAAGTTAACAGACATCAGAAAGTCAGGAGAGCAGCAGAAAAGGCTAGAAAGAGGGTAAATCATCTCCACCCTGTGGGCAGCATGGATAGCAGGGAAAATCTCTCTCTGTGGTAAGAAGCTCCCTAAATGGACGAGTGTGTCTGTACTCTTTACTGTATTTTTGTAACGGTATACAAACACCAGCAACAACAACTTGCCTTTTTTAGTGCCTTTAACCTCGCAAAACATCCCAAGGTGCTTCACAAGAGTGATTATCGAACAAAGTGTAGAGATATTAGGACAGGGGCCCAAACGCTTGGTCAAAGAGGTAGGTTTTAAGGAGCGTCTTAAAAGAGGAGAGGTGGAGAGGTTTAGGGAGGGAAAACCAGAGCTGAGGGGCGAGGCAGCTGAAGGCACGGCCGCCAATGGTGGAGCGAAGAAAATCGGGGATGCGCAAGAGGCCAGAACTGGAGGAGCGCGGAGATCTCAGGGGGGTTGTGGGGCTGGAGGAAGTTCCAGAGATAGGGAGGGGCGAGGCCATGGAGGGATTTGAGGACAAGGATGAGAGTTTTAAAACTGAGGCGTTGCCCAACCGGGAGCCAATGTTGGTCAGCGAGCACAGAGGTGATGGGAAACAGAAGTTGAACTGATTGTGCCTTGTGACTTTCACCATACCCAGTGTCTGCTATTTGGACTGTTGGGACAGGAAGGTGTCGATCAGTTCTTGAGTCTTTATAATGACGTGGTTTCACTGAACCTCTTGTGTTAGACAATGAAAAGCTGTTGCTGAAACTGTCAAGGTTGAAAGCGATATTTCCACACACAAAACGGGGGAACAATGGAACAGCCTCAACAATGCTTTTGTGACATGAATTTGCTGTGATTTGTTTCAGAACGACGCTACGCCTTTAAATTACATCTTTCCATTCAATCAAGAAGCACATCTCAGGTACGCAGCACCTGCTATCCAGGGTCGCTCATGCTTGTATTTAGCAGAATTTAACTGAAACATTTAATGCGATTTGACATGAAATAGTTTGGTCAGTATCCAGTAAAACCCACGCCACCTCGCATCCAAAAACCTCTAGTGATCTTGTAAAAAAAAAACAGCACGACATTACTTTCATTAGAGCTCGATTTTCATAAAATGTAATAAATGGCTTGTTTTCTGGATGTAAGATTCTTATAAATACCATGTTTAATGAACTAAGCCAGTATAAAGTGGACACAGGTGGCACAGTGACAGCTTTTCACCTCCAGGGTCCCAGTTAGGAATTCCACTGGTAGCTTTGCTGGAAAGGTTACTGGTGCCACATTATTTCTGTATTTAAGGCAGAGTGAAAAGCGAGCTACTCTCAGCCTTATAAAGGCTTTAATTGTATCACCCTGGACTATTTGCACTTTACATTCCACGCAGGCTGTGTGACTTGTGGACAAATGATCTCAGGATTGAAGGCACCATGAGATAAAATAGCTAAACGTCGTAGCTTTGACTAAAAAGAAAGAAAAAAGAAAACGAATCGCGCACTGTTCACTTAAGCCCTATTTATTTATACCTCTGAACAAATCATCATTTATAGTCGACTCGGAA
Organism: Somniosus microcephalus; assembly: GCF_052327205.1. Classification (NCBI taxonomy): domain Eukaryota; kingdom Metazoa; phylum Chordata; class Chondrichthyes; order Squaliformes; family Somniosidae; genus Somniosus; species Somniosus microcephalus. Next base: position 25,751,054 of record NC_141009.1, on the reverse strand, counting down.
TTGAAGTGCATCGCCTAAACATTCTGTTTCCATTCAGCGTAAAATAAAACTTTTAACTCCCCGTGCTTCTCAGTTTGATAAATTGGTTGTTTTTATATCCATCAGGATTAAGTATAAACATCAATCAGTTTGGGAGTTGACGGCAGATTAATGGAGTCAGTTCTATAATTCTGCCATTTTGACTGGTAATAAAGATACAAACTTCAAGCAAATACCAGCGTTACGAGAACCACATTCTCCCCTCCAGCCTCCAACCTCACTCCCTTTGGCCTCACCTTTCTTGTGTCTAACATAGAAACATAGAAGATAGGAGCAGGAGTTGGCCATTCGGCCCCTCAAGCCTGCTCCACCATTCAATGAGATCATGGCTGATCATCCAAATTCAGTACCCTGTCCCTGCCTTCTTCCCCATATCCCTTGATTCCTTTAGCCTTAAGAAATATATCTACTGTAACTCCTTCTTGAATATATTTAATGAATTGGCCTCCACTGCCTTCTGTGGTAGAGAATTCCACAGGCCCACCACTCTCTGGGTGAAGAAATTCCTCCTCATCTCTGTCCTAAATGGCTTACCCCTTATCCTTAGACTGTGACCCCTGGTTCTGGACTCCCCGGCCATCGGGAACATCCTTCCTGCATCTAGTCTGTCGAGTCCTGTTAGAATTTTATAAGTTTCAATGAGATCCCCTCTCATTCTTCTAAACTCCAGTGAGTATAAGCCAATCGACCCAGTCTCTCATACGTCATTCCTGCCATCCCAGGTATTAGTCTGGTGAATCTTCGCTGCACTCCCTCCACGGCAAGAACATCCTTCCTCAGATAAGGTGACTAAAACTGCACACAATACTCAAGGTGTGGTCTCACCAAGGCCCTGTACAACTGCAGCAAGACATCCTTGTTCCTGTACTCGAACCCTCTCGCTACGAAGGCCAGCATACCATTTGCCTTCTTAACCACCTGCTGCACCTGCATGCTTACCTTCAGCAACTGGTGCACAAGGACACCCAGGTCTTGTTGCACTTCCCCTTCTCCCAATCTATTGCCGTTCAGATAATAATCTGCCTGCCTGTTTTTGCCACCAAAGTGGATAACCTCACATTTATCCACATTATACAGCATCTGCCATGCATCTGCCCAATCACCCAACCTGTCCAAATCATACTGGAGTTTCTCAGCATCCTCCTCACAGCACACACGCCCACCCAGCTTTGTGTCATCTGCAAACTTGGAGATATTACATCTAGTTCCCTCATCTAGATCAGTTATATATATTGTGAATAGCTGGGGGCCCAGGACCGATCCCTGCGGTACCCCACTAGTCACTGCCTGCCACTCTGATCTAACTCATCAATATCACTATGGCCCATGCTTCTCTGAAAATTCCTCTATTGTTGCTCCTAAAATGCAGAGTCATGTGTTTTTCCTCCCCCCCCCCCCCAACATCTTCCCTGTGTTGAAATCATAGAAATTCAGTACCTTAGCGCCTCCCGTTAGCACCTCCGGGGGGGGCGCTACCGGGGCACTACCGGCTTTGTGACCAGGCACGACGATAGTACCAACGCCCGCAAAATTGGCATGGAGGTTTGCGGCAGCGGTAACAACTAGCACCGCGATTTCCTGTGCCAGGTAGATCGTGACATCATTGCCGTGCGCATCACCCCGGACCCGAACTTCGGTTCCGCCCCCTGCAGCATCGCCGGGCGACGACACCGACAGCTGCAGGAGGCGTTCATTGGGAGGCCGGGTGCTTCGGGGGGCGCAATTAAAAGGGGAGGTTGGCGCGGCTCAGAGAAAAATGTTAACAATGTTGCAAGTGATTTTCTTCGTTTGCTCCTGGGCCGCGATCGATCAGCTGGAGTGCGCGGGGCTGATCGGGCCGGATCGTGGCCGCCGTCGGGGACCAGCTAACTTTAAGGGAGGGAAGGAGCCTCGGTTCGTGGCAGCGCTGCCCGGGACATTGTGCAGCGCTGCACCGCTACCGCCCCGTCTGTGTCCTTTAGCGCTCCAGGAAGGAAGTGGGACACTTGACTTAGCACTCCACTTCCTTCCTGGAGCGCAAACACCGAATTTTGAAAAAGCTGAGAATTATTAGCGCCTGGCGCTAAGTTTTCCAGCTTTCAGAAGTTAGCGCCCCAAACGGGGCGCTAGGGAATTTCTCCCCCGATCATGGACTCCACACTCAGGGCCGCCCAACTGTGAAACTCCCTCAATTTTCCTTCTTACAATCTTCAGGCTTTTAAAACCCGTGCTAGGTGTCACCTCCCAATTTTTCCTGTCTTGTCTTCTCCTAATTTCAAGCTGAATGATGTCCTGCACTGCACCAAGGTTTCTCAATTAAAAAAAGTCAGAGGCGCGCTACCACCTTTGGAGCTGCAGTGATCTCCAATGCTTGTCATTGTCCTCAAGTCCCGAAGGCTGGCCGGCGGTTGGAGGGATTCTCACCACTCTTTGATGTTGAAGTGCCGCGGCTGTGAATCAAATCAAATCAAATCAAATCAACTTTTATTGTCATTGTTAGTGCACAAGTGCAGTACAACGAAATGTAGGCTTGCGGCTCCCGAGAGTGTACATTTGGATTAAGAATGGGTTTATCCTCGGTAGGGTTGCAAAGGGGTGGAAAGCTTCCGGTAAATTTCCGGAAATTTTCCACGGGAAGTTTAGCTTGGGAATTTTGGGAATTTTGCCCAAAAAAGCACATGCTAGCATAATATTGTTTTTTTTGTATTTCTTTCTTTTTTTTCCACAGGTCCTCTCTTAAAATTACTAACAGAGATGGAATCTTAATTATTAAGGAATTTCTTAATCAATATATGTTTATCTTCTTACTTGGCTTGTTTTAATAATTACAAGTTTTGTGTGTGACTGTGAACAAATGTGTCCTGATTGGTTGGATGAGTGGATGAGCGATTAGCTCCCTCTATTTGTAATATTTGCATATTGAATTGTGATTGGCCTGCAGGCATCTGTAAGACTGCTATAGTTTTTTTAAGATCCAGGTTAGGGGGCCTGAGGGAAGTCATTTTGTTTTCTGCTGATGTTGTGATGATGCAGTAAGTAAATCAGACTTTATACCAAATAAACCAGTTACTTGTTGAACTCTGTTGTCCTTCAATTTAAAATATACAAAATAATACACTATTGGTGATGTAGCGTCGTGTGTGTACAGGTCATGCTTCCATCACATGGAGCATCAGCAAAAATGTACTCACCCTGTTGCAATCGTGCTGATCGACCGCAGTTCGACACAGAGATGAATGCCCTTTATTTCTCTGCATAGAACAATGCCACGTTTACCGTCGGATGTGTGGAAGCATTTTACCCCAGGCATTAAAGATGGAAAGACTGTGTACATGTGCAAACACTGTAGAAAGCCATATGTAAAGAATGCCACAAAGATGCAGCAGCATTTATCCAAATGCAACAACTTCACTCAAAGCTCACAGCAGTCAGCCCAGAGTTCCTCTGCTTCCATTCAAGAAGATGATGGTTCTCATTCAGCATCAGGCTCCTTATCATCAGCAATTCCTGGCCCACTTGGAAGGTTCTTTGATACAATGGATAACCATAGCCAGAAGAATGCAGATGAGTGCCTTGCTCGAGCTGTATATGCAACAGGCTCACCCCTCATGCTCACAGCCAATGTGTACTGGAAGAGATTTTTCAATGTTATTCGCCCTGCATACTGTCCTCCCACCAGACATGCTTTGTCTACTTATTTGCTGGAGGCTGAGTATAACAGAGTCCAAGGAAAGCTCAAAGAAACGATAGCGATGGCAGACTGTGGTGCAGTTATCTCAGATGGGTGGTCAAATGTACGAGGGGAGGGCATCATAAACTACATCGTCTCCACTCCTCTCCCAGTGTTCTTCAAGAGCACAGACACGAAGGACAACAGACACACAGGCACATACATTGCTGATGAGCTGAAAGCGGTCATCAACGATCTTGGATCACAAAAGGTCTTTGCAGTAGTTACTGACAATGCTGCGAATATGAAGGCTGCTTGGGCTCAAGTGGAGGAGGCCTACCCTTATATTACGTCTATTGGGTGCGCAGCTTAACCTGCTCCTCAAGGACATCATGGGTTTGAGAACCATGGAAGCACTGTACAAGAGAGCCAAGCAAGTTGTTAAGTATGTCAGGGGAAAACAGGCAGTTGCAGCAACCTACAACTCCAAGCAAATGACAAAGAACAAGAACACCACACTGAAGCTGCCCAACAACACTAGATGGGGTGGTGTTGTCATAATGTACAACAGCCTTCTGGAGGGTAAGGAGTCGCTGCAAGAAATGGCAATATCCCAGTCTGGGGATATGGAAACCACCATCAAGAAAATACTGCTGGATGATGTGTTTTGGGAGAGAGTGGTTAGCAGCCTTAAACTACTCTCACCAGTAGCATCTGCAATTGCTCAGATTGAAGGAGATGACGCTGTCTTGTCAGATGTTCTCAGGCTTTTTACTGATTTAAAAGAACAAATCAGCATTGCCCTACCCACATCCCTGCTGCTCAAAGCAGAGGAGAAGGCAATTGTTCAATTCATACAGACGCGTCAAGAATTTTGTGTCAAGCCGATTCATGCTGCAGCATACATGCTGGACCCAAAGCATGTTGGGAGACCAATACTTTCTGGAGAACAGATCAACAGCGCTTACAGTGTGATTTCTACCCTCTCACACCATCTCAATCTGGATGTGGGCAAAGTTCTGGGAAGTCTGGCAAAGTTCTCTACCAAGCAAGGTCTTTGGAATGGGGATGGGATGTGGGAATCATGCAAGCATATCAGTGCACATACCTGGTGGAAGGGACTTTGTGCATCTGAGGCCCTGTCACCTATTGCATCGGTGATACTCCAAATCCCACCTTCATCAGCGGCCTCTGAACGAAACTGGTCACTTTTTGGGAATACGCATACAAAGGTGCGCAACAGGCTGACTAACAAGAGAGTGGAGAAACTGGTGGCTATCCGGGCGAACCTACAACTTATTGAGCCAGATACAGAAGTGTCCACCACACAGCTAGACACTGACACAGAGGAGGAAATGGACACGTCAGAGTCAGAGAATCAGGAGGAGCAATGAGGAGTAGAAGACTCATGAGTAGAAGACTCAAAGGGACAAAATAAGGACAAATTACAGGCTAAATAAGCTGACGCTCTTTTTATTTTATTTTAGATGGGTCTTTTTTGTGGGGGTTCAATAAAGTTCAAAATTATAACCTAAATAAAGTTTTGAAAGCCTGTTTTTATTTGTATGGAACAGTATGTCTATTTTGACGACAAAGATAATATAAGGGTCAGAGACAAAAACCATCAGTGTGCAAAAAAACTCAAAATTCCCATAAATTCCCCAAATTCCCGAAAATTCCCATGGAAAGTTTCCTCTTTTAAAAATTCCCAGAATTTTGCAACCCTAATCCTCGGCTAGCCTACCCCATGGTACAGGAATTAAATGCCTAATCTGAATCCACCAGATGCACACATAGCAAGTGCAGCCCATGCAGCCATATTCTCAGGCTGTGATGAATCAATGCCCCCCTGTAGACCAGGGTTTAAAAGCAGGTGTGGATCACAGCTTGAGTCAGACACTAGTACGATAGCAAAATACTGCGGATGTTGGAAATCCGAAATAACAACAGAAAATGCTGGAAAAACTCAGCAGGTCAGGCAACATCCGTGGAGAGAAATTTGAGTTGACGTTTCGGGTCGAAAGAAGGGTTCGACCCGAAACGTCAACTCAAATTTCTCTCCATGGATGTTGCCTGACCTGCTGAGTTTTTCCAGCATTTTCTGTTGTTATTTTGAGTCAGACACTGGTTATTTGAATTGCCCGGGTGAATTCGGGCTTTAAAAAATCCAGATCACCTACATAGGATGAATAATGTGACATACCCAGTGTCAGATCACAATCAACAATCACCTTGATTCTTACCAGATGTGTTCTTCAGTGTAAGTGGAGTACAACGTGGGACCTTCGACTTGGCTGAGCTCTTCCGTGCAGCAGAAAAGCCTGCCAAAACTTACTGTCAAGGTTCACACATGAAGGATGTTCACTCAGGCAGGTTATTGGAACCTACGGGTACATCGCAGTGGAGAAGGAGGAGAAGGTGCCAGTGTTGGAGTACAGAAGGCTTCGGAGGTGCAGGTCTCACTAACTTGGTAGCTGTCAACCCATAAAACTGCACCCCAGCAGAGAGACAACACTTTTAGGAAAGCGAGAAAGGAGAGAAAATTGGAGAGGAAAAAAGATAGAGAGAGAGAGAGAGATGATTCAGTCCTTCAAACTGAGTAATCTGAACCTATTAATAATACAAATGGTGAATGTATTTTAGAACGTTCTTATAATTCCTCCATATTATTCAGAATGACATCGTATTTACAGCCCAGAAACAGGGCATTCAGCTGGTCTGTGCCAGTGTTTATGCTCCACACGAGTCTCCTCCAACCTTACTTCATCTAACTCCATCAGCATATCCTTCTACTCCTTTCATGTACTCTAGCTTCCCTTCAATACATCAATTCTATTTGCCTCAACTACTCTATGTGGTAGCGAGTTCCACATTCTAAGCACTCTCTGGGTAAAGTAGCTTCTGCTGAATTCCTTATTGGATTTATTAGTGACTCTCTTGTATTTAATACACCTAATATTGTGCTGCACTGGAACTCTTGAGGCCAGCACAGTGGAGAGCACTGAGGCATAAGGCCATGAGGTGGTGTGGGCGCAGGTACAATCTCACACACTGGTGAGTTGCCACTCTTACTTGTTTCGCTGCGGCCCAGGGGCCCTGACCAGAGACCCTGACCAGAGGCCAGGCACCTCCCCACAGGGAGAGAAGAAGGCAAATTCAAAGCAGGCAACTTGCACACGGAGACATTGGTGGAGACCTGCTTGGGGCAAAAATCATCAGGCGGCTCGGGGAGAGAAAAATAGAGGAAGTGCCCCTTTCAAGAAAGAAAGAAAAAAAGTGTAATCTATGAGTTGGAAGTCAAAGGCAGGATCAAATTTCAAGTGATTTCAGTTCACATCAGTCTGATATGATGTATGAAAGGTTAATTGTGGAGATTTTCCCACAACTGTTTTCACTGTCTTTCTGTGATGTCTGCAGCACAAAAACCACAGCTGCACACCTCATTATGGCTGCAGAGGGACATCCAACTATTTGCTTGAAACGTATCTGCTCTGTGGAGTAAGTGCTGGTGGCAAGTGGCCCAGAACAAATTAGAGTTTGGGTAAGAACCAGCAAAAGGGATGGAAATAAGCATCCGTTTGTCTGCCTGAGACAGGCCGCTATCTGCAGAGTCGAGAATGCATTTCTTGTAGCCTTCTCCTGCCAGTAACTCGGCGTCATTCCCCGACTGGAAATAAAATTATGTCAAAAAAATAATGCCGCTTGTTGGTAACGGAAGCAAAGCAGCCAACACTCTGGGGTGAATGGATGGGTTTCACCAGGCTGCTCGCTGCCACCTCATTATTACAAGAAACAAGGAAACAAAGTTCTTCTCAGATATGTTCGGTCAAGTGGCTAAACCCGAGCACAGTGCCGGGAATCCCGGGTACCAACGTCACTTGCACATCTAACTGTGTCAGTGGGAATCTCAGTTTTAAATCAGCCTGTCGTTTGGGCATTTCACTATTAAAACCTTTTTTTTATTTTACACTCCTCCTATTGGCCTTTTTTCACCCCTGAAGCCCATTCGTGTCACCTTCTGACCTTCACACACAGTGCTAAGAGCAGCACAGTCAGCCTGCCGGAGTGGTGTCTGTGTCTGTATCGCATCATCCAGCCTGCAGGTGTTTGACAAATGATTCATCATTGAGGTCAGAGGGACCCATCAAATGGAGGCGCTCTCCAGCCTGTTTGGAAGAACAAAGATACAAATGAGCAGATTGTGCTTTTCCAGTTTTCAGAATGACCTTATTTGTGGCGGATGGCAATTATCAGTCGTGGTATGAGCATGGAAGAGAAATGCCAAGAAAGAACTTGCATTTATCTATAGCCTTTCATGACCTCGGCATGTCCCAAACGCTTCACAACCAATGAAGTACTTGTTGAAATGTAGTCACTGAGCAACACAAGTATAGCGGCAGCATTGAGAAAGAGAGGGTGGCCAGCAGCGCCCTGATAGGGAAGTGACTGCAGCTGGAGTTAGGACTGGATGGGACGGAATGTTTGGGAAGATGTTAAAGGTCCGATAGGAGTAGGACAGTTGGATAAGTCACGGCACTTTTCGAAGAAGAACAGGAGAGTTCTCCTGATGCCCTGGTTAACATTTATCCCTCAACAAACACCTAAAACAGTGATCTGGTCATTTATCACATTGCTGTTTGTGGGTCCTTGCTGTGCACAAATTGACTGCCGCATTTTCCTACATTACAACAGTGGGTTCAAGTCCCACTTCAGGAACTCGAGCACATAAATCTGGGCTGACACTCCAGTGCAGTGCTGAGGGAGTGCTGCACTGTCGGAGGTGCCGTCTTTCGGATGAGACGTTAAACCGAGGCCCCGTCTACTCTCAGGTGGACGTAAAAGATCCCATGGCACTATTTCGAAGAAGAGTAGGGGAGTTATCCCCGGTGTCCGGGCCAATATTTATCCCTCAACCAGCATAATAAAAACAGATTATCTGGTCATTATCACATTACTGTTTGTGGGACCTTGCTGTGCGCAAATTGGCTGCCGCATTTCCCACATTACAACAGTGCCTCCACTTCAAAAGTAGTTCATTGACTGTAAAGCGCTTTGAGACGTCCAGTGGTCATGAAAGGCACTATATAAATGCAAGTCTTTCTTTTTTTTCCCACCCCCCACCCCCACCCCATTCCGCCCCCCAACATATGCTTCAGGAAGGTGGGAAAGTCAGAGAGAGGATCATCCCTGGATCACATGTCCTCGTGCCTTGCTGGGAGTGACATTAGCAGGAGGTTGGGGGGCAAGTTACCCACCTGCTGTATTGGCTCTAATCGGTGTACACTATGGGAGACTAAGGTGCAATAGGATTGAAAAATAAATTGAAAATTACCTAAAAAAAACCTTTCCTTTGTTGGGTAGTAAAATCTGCAGTGCCAGCTGAGGCCCAGTGGGTAGCACACTCGCCTCAGAGTCAGAAGGTCGTGGGTTCAAGTCCCACTCCAGAGACTTAAACACATAAATCTAGGCTGACTCTCCAGTGCAGTGCTGAGGGAGTGCTGCACTGTCGGAGGTGCCGTCTTTCGGATGAGATGTTAAACCCCGTCTGCTCTCTCAGGTGGATGTAAAAGATCCCATGGCACTGTTTCGAAGAAGAGCAGGGGAGTTATCCCCGGTGTCCTGGCCAATATTTATCCCTTAACCAACATAACAAAAACAGATTATCTGGTCATTATCACATTGTTGTTTGTGGGACCTTGCTGTGCGCAAATTGGCTGCCGCGTTTCCCACATTACAATAGCGGCTCCACTTCAAAAGTACTTCATTGGCTGTAAAGCGCTTTGAGATGTCCGGTGGTTGTGAAAGGCGCTATATAAATGCAAGTCTTTCTTTTATATATGAAACAGCGTTTTAAAGTTTGGGATTAAAATAACTTGTAAAATTTTTCCACGTCAGAGAGTTTACAAAACTGATTCCTGCCAACCACAATTAAGCACAATTTGCAAACACAGTGTCGGGGGAGATTACAGTTTATGTAGAAACGTTTTACTCTCAAATAGGATACTGTGCAAGTGTGGCCTGTGATAAGTACAGTAAACTAGATTAAATAAACTCTTGGTGCTGCCCTGCCCTGTATACACCAATGGGAAGGCGGCTGGCACAAGGACTGGGACTGCGACAGACAGGTGACTGCTAATACAGGTGTCACAATACAAATGAATTGGTCTTTAGACATTTGAGGTTGCTGCAGAGACTGGCTCTGGAAATGCTGAGGAAACGTAAAATCCAGACTGGCAAGGCTCCAGCCTCAACTCTACTAATTAGTCATCTTGTTAACTCTTCCCATTGTCTTTTTTAATTAAATTGTTGGGCAAACTTCACAAAACTGAAGGCTAGAAAATGTAATTTTACTTATTTTGAACTGCAAGTAGTTGGTCAATAAAGTGATTTATCGGATAAACCTTTTCATTAGGTTCTTTTTTTATTAAAGCGCTGTGATGTTCAATTTTTTTTTTACAAAAAATTGCTTTGAAAATGCTTTCTTTTTCTTCTCGCCTGATTGCACGAGCTGACACTGAGGTGCAGGCCAGAATCCAGGCCTCGACCCCCAAAGAGGATGTCTTTATTGGCCTCTTTATAAAGAGGGCTGCCAGAGCAGGTCAATATTCTTTCTGGGAAGATGGGTGGGGAGGAGGGGCAGGCAGAAATCATTGAACCTCTGGGCACCTTTGAGCAGGGTTGAGTTCCTGATGCATCCCGAGTAGGACTTGACCCTGATGTGCCAATAGGTGACCTTCTCCTGACCTGGCGGTCACCACCAACAGTTATGTTGGAATGGACAGCCTGTGGATTTTCGTTCCCATAGTGTTTAATGGTGTATATCTCCACATATAATAGTATTTATTTATTGTACATATATAGTTTACATGTAATTATATTGTTTATAACATATAAATGTTTACCTGTAAATGGGATGTTTCTATGGAAAATGCAGATCCAATAATGTGCATATGCTGTATGTTTGTATTAATATACTATTTATATAGAGTCTTTATAGGATTTATAATGTAAAGTTGTAGTGCATGGTGCAAATCAGCACCTTTGTTATGTGAGCACCTTCCAGTTTCTCATTTAGAGTGAAGAGACATCTTGTTTTAAGTTGTGGAAAATGGAAAAAAAATGATGGAGTGCAACAGAAAATGGGAAAAACCAGTGTGTTGGTTGCTGTTGGATTTGAAGCGGCTTCTCAAACCTGTTCTCCTGCATTACAAATGTATTTGAAATATGAAAGTCAAATGTCATAGAAATGAGTGTCAGAGGACTGGGCAGGTGCCAGTGTGATACAATGTCTTGTAAAGATTGTAGTAATGAAAATGAACGTCAGGAATGAGTTGTGTTTCTTTCCAGCCAATGTTCTCTTCGGCTGTCCCGAGGGTGTTGACCTGCTTTTCCAGATTAAGGCCCACAGGTGTTTACTGTCTCTCACCACCCCCCCACCCCTACCCTCAGGTAACTCCCCCTTTGCTGGGGTTAAGGTCCACAGGGTGTTCATTGCCTCTCAATCCCCTCCCCGCCCCCACCACTGGCTAACTTTCTCAAGCATCCATTATGCAAAAAATATACAAACCGTAACAAGCCGTTAGTGAACACCACCTGGGCCCATGATCGCACTGTGCCCTTTAGCTCATTGGCATTTAAATAAAAATAAAATAATATGCACCACTTAATTTGCATATGGGGTGTTTGAGGCATGTTTTTAACCACACACAAGATGTGGAAAGGCATTCACAAAGGGGCATTAATGATTTTTAATCAGCAGGGCTCAACACAGTCAGTCTTTATGATAAACAAAGAGACAAATTAGCTTCAAACATCTTCATTGGAAGATCACAGTACAAACAATGAATGCCACTACACTACAATCAGACCATGTGCAGTTGCTCATAAGCTGCTGTGATATTGTCCCCATCCTCATGGGATACTGGCTCAGCACAGTCTCCCAGATGTTGTTGCATTGTTTGGAACGTGAATCCAAAAGGGAATAAATGTTCATTAGCTCTACTTTCTCCTTTGCCGATCTCACTGATAAATGTTCCAGTCAACAGGAGGATACAAGGCTTCTTCCACCAGAAAAATAAAACAAACCACAGCTCTAACCACTGAAAAACAGCAACATCCATCAACATCTATAGGAAACATTAACTCAAGTATTCACAGGAGGAAGTCAGCTCCAAGTTCCATTCACTGAATGAAAACAGTCTAGCTGAAAGGGAAAGTAGTCTTTTGTACATTAGTCTATATGTAGACTGAGCAATTCCATTATCAGAAGAAAGGAATGACTGATTATGCAAAAACATATCAATAATCCAACATGTTTCATTTAAATAAAGTGAAAAAAAGGCAAGCAAAGTAACATTTTCTAATAATAACTAAAACCGAGTTTTCAAATGTTTCGCTCTCTCCAGCAAGTCTCAACCAGGTGGAGAAAATATTCAAACATGTCTGAGCTCAGGTTTGTGGTAAACCACTTTTACCGTTTACTATCGTTACACTATAGTTATCACTGTTAGATCGTTTCCCTATAGTTATCACTGTTCACATTGTTGTATCACTGTACGAGGTCGCCTCTTGTCACGCTGCTATACCTGGGCTGACCACTGCTGACTCCGCCCATGGCTCCACCTACCTGCCCGGGTATAAAGGTGGTCGACTGGCTGGTATTCCTCCTTCTTGGATCCGATCACCCACGAGGGTGGGCTCTGTTATTTAGTCAATAAAAACCTATAGTTACTTTCTTAACTCGTCGCTTTTCATTGGACGAATTGATAGGTATATCAATTTTATTGACTAAATTTTAAAATGTCGTCACTTGAGCAGCCAAACAACCAGCCAACGGAGCAGCCAAACGACCAGCCAGACGCCCAGCTACAACAGCCACAGCAGCCGGCTTGGCTGCGAGCCCTCAAACCACCGTACCTGGATCTAAACCCACAAGCAACAAACGCAGCCCTCAACTTCAAACACTGGCTGTGCTGCTTCGAATCCTACCTGGAAGAATCCGGCGTCCCTCAGAGATCCAAACTAAGAGTTCTGACCGCCCAAGCGAGTCCTAAAGTATACGCACTCATCCAGGACATTACTACTTACGAGGCCGCTATCAACCTACTGAAACAGCAGTACCGGAGCCCGGTAAATTCCATGTATGCCAGACACCTCCTAAGATCCTGCCCGCAACAGCCAGGAGAGTCTGTAGCTGAATTTTTACGGGCGCTACGAACACTCGGCAGGGACTGTGACTTTAAAGCAGTATCGGCTGCAGAAAACACTGAAGATAACATCTGCGATGCCTTCGTGAAAGGCCTTCGGTCCGACTACTCACGGCAGAGACTGCTGGAATCAAAGGACCTCGACCTGAACACAGCTGCAGCCTTGGCCTACTCCCTAGAAGTGACCCAGCGAGACCTCGAGGTGTATTCCAGGTACAGTTCGCGACTCTGGGACTCGGGCCCGACCCCGACCGCAATACCCCTCGTAGCGCCGCCCCCGGGACCTACCTCAGCGTCGGCGTCCCGGACCCGATCGGGACCGCCACCCCCGGTACCGGCTGCGACTTCGGACCCCCACGACCGGGCCGCCGGCTGCTTCTTCTGTGGGCAGGCGAAACACCCGAGGTCGCGCTGCCCAGCCAAAAACGCGACATGCTCCAGCTGCCTGAAGAAAGGCCACTTCGCGAAGGCCTGCAGAGGGAGAGCAGCAGAGGCCAGCAGTGCCTCATGCGAACTGTGGGGGCGGCCATCTTTGATCCAGGCAACCGACGCCAGCAGTGCCTCATGTGGGTTGTGGGGGCAGCCATCTTCTCCGCCATTTTGCCCCACCTCGTGGGCGCCTCCATTTTACCCACCACGCTCGACCGCCACCTTACCTCCAGACCTGACGACCGCTTCACCTACAGACTACAGCGACCCGCTCAGCCACACACTAGCCTCCGTCACACTGGACCAAGCTCGCCCGCATCAGCTGTCCAAGTTAATGATGGACATCAAAGTAGACGGCCACGCCACGACCTGCCTGTTTGACAGCGGAAGCACGGAGAGCTTCATACACCCAGACACGGTGAGCCACTACTTCCTCACTGTCCAGCCAATGCGCAACCGGATCTCGATGGCATCGAGGTCCCACGCCACAGACATCAGCGGCTACTGTGTTGTGACCCTGTCGGTTAAGGGCACGGAGTATAAAAACTTTAAACTCCTCGTCCTGCCCCAGCTATGCGCTGCCGTCCTACTAGGGCTGGATTTTCAATCCCACCTCCAAAGCGTCACTCTAGCATACGGTGGACCCCTCCCCCCGCTCACAGTCGACAACCAGCAGCCTTTAAATCGCCCACCGCGTAACACCTGCGGCCTATCCACCCTCAAGGTCCCGCCACCTTCCCTGTTCGCTAACCTCACCCCCGACTGCAAACCCGTCGCTACCAAGAGCAGGCGGTACAGCACCGGGGACAGAGCTTTCATTAGCTCTGAGGTGCAGCGTCTCCTGAAGGAGGGCATCATCGAGGGGAGCAGCAGCCCCTGGCGTGCCCAGGTTGTAGTCGTTAAGACCGGCAATAAAAACCGCCTGGTCATCGACTACAGCCAAACCATAAACCGGTACACCCAGCTGGACGCATACCCCCTTCCCCGCATATCTGATATGGTCAATCAGATTGCTCAATACCGGGTATTCTCTACCATCGACCTTAAGTCGGCCTACCACCAACTCCCTATCCGCCCCGAGGACCGCCAGTATACCGCCTTCGAGGCGAATGGCTGCCTCTACCACTTCCTTAGGGTCCCCTTCGGCGTCACCAACGGGGTTTCGGTCTTCCAAAGGGAGATGGACCGGATGGTTGACCAGAACGGGCTGCAAGCCACGTTCCCCTATCTAGATAACGTCACCATCTGCGGCCGCGACCGGCAAGACCATGACGCTAACCTGGAAAGATTCCTCCGCACGGCCCAATGGCTGAACCTCACCTACAATAAGGAGAAATGTGTGTTTAACACCTCGCGCCTTGCCATCCTCGGCTGCGTAGTAGAGAACGGAATCATCGGCCCCGATCCCGAAAGAATGCGTCCCCTCATGGAGCTACCCCTTCCCCACTGTCCAAAGGCGCTGAAGAGAACCCTGGGGCTCTTCGCCTACTATGCCCAATGGGTGCCGAATTATGCGGACAAAGCCAGACCCCTCATGAAGTCCACCTCCTTCCCCCTTACGGAAGAAGCGCGCGCGGCCTTCTCCCTCATCAGGGGAGACATTGCTAAGGCCACTATGCACGCAGTGGATGAGTCCATCCCCTTCCAAGTGGAGAGCGATGCATCCGACTTCGCCCTAGCCGCTACCCTCAACCAGGAGGGGAGACCGGTGGCCTTCTTCTCAAGGACCCTCCAGGGCCCTGAGATCCGACACTCTTCGGTCGAGAAGGAGGCCCAGGCGATTGTGGAGGCGGTACGCCGCTGGAGGCATTACCTCGCAGGCAAGCGATTTACCCTCCTCACCGACCAGCGTTCGGTCGCTTTTATGTTTAATAACAAGCTGAGGGGTAAAATCAAGAACGACAAGATCTTGAGGTGGAGAATCGAGCTATCCACCTACGATTATGATATCTTGTACCGGCCTGGTAAGCTGAACGAACCCCCTGACGCTCTATCGTGAATTACATGCGCCAACGCGCAAATTGATAGACTTCAGACCCTCCACAACGACCTCTGCCACCCCGGGGTCACCAGGCTTTACCACTTCATTAAGGCCCGCAACCTGACCTACTCCATCGAGGAGGTCAGGACCATGACCAGGAACTGCCAGACCTGTGCCGAGTGCAAACCGCACTTCTTTAGGCCGGACAGAGCAAGCCTGATCAAGGCCACCCGCCCCTTCGAGCGCTTGAGCATCGATTTTAAGGGGCCCCTCCCGTCCTCTGACCGTAATGTGTACTTCCTCAACATTGTTGATGAGTACTCCCGTTTCCCCTTTGCCTTCCCCTGCCCAGACATGACCAGCACCACGGTCGTTAAATGCCTGAACGACCTCTTTGCCTTGTTCGGGTTCCCAAACTATATACATAGTGACCGGGGCGCCTCCTTCATGAGCGAGGAACTCCGTCAGTTCCTACTAGCGAGAGGCATCACCACTAGCAGGACCACCAGCTACAACCCGCGAGGGAACGGCCAGGTGGAAAGAGAGAACGCGACGGTATGGAAGGCCGTCCTCTTAGCCTTAAAGTCTAAGGGCCTCCCAACCTCTTGCTGGCAGGAGGTCCTCCCGGCGGCGCTGCATTCCACCTGGTCACTACTTTGCACTGCCATTAACGCCACCCCCCATGAACGAATGTTTGTTTTCCCCAGGAAGTCGACTACGGGAACCACGCTACCAACCTGGCTGACCTCTCCGGGGCCTGTCCTGCTGCGAAACCACGTGAGGGCCCATAAAACGGACCCCCTGGTCGAGAGGGTGAACCTCCTGCACGCCAACCCCCAGTACGCCTACGTGGCATACCCAGACGGGCGGGAGGACACAGTCTCCTTACGAGACCTCGCACCCTCGGGCACTCCGGAGACACCACCGCTACCCCCCCCCACCGCCCCCCCAATTCCAGCCCAGGTAGACGGTACGCCGGAACCCCAAGAGCCTTCGCCTACCTCGCAGACGCCAGCATTAACACCGGAGAACGCAACACCGCCGCTGCGACGATCAGACAGGCTTACGAGGCCTCCGGACAGACTGACATACCAGAACTGGTAGTACACTTCACCCCGCCGGACTCAAATCTAAACAAGGGGTGAATGTGGTAAACCACTTTTACCGTTTACTATCGTTACACTATAGTTATCACTGTTAGATCGTTTCCCTATAGTTATCACTGTTCACATTGTTGTATCACTGTACGAGGTCGCCTCTTGTCACGCTGCTATACCTGGGCTGACCACTGCCGACTCCGCCCATGGCTCCACCTACCTGCCCGGGTATAAAGGTGGTCGACTGGCTGGTATTCCTCCTTCTTGGATCCGATCACCCATGAGGGTGGGCTCTGTTATTTAGTCAATAAAAACCTATAGTTACTTTCTTAACTCGTCGCTTTTCATTGGACGAATTGATAGGTATATCAAGGTTCACATAAAGCCAGATGCCCAGCTAAGTTCAGACTTGAGATACAATGGTTTACGGAATAATACAGGCCAGGAAGCTCTCAGGTTTGATCTCCAGGCTGTCCCGAGTTAGACAAGCTTAGCCGAAACCAGCAGTAGGTGTATTATAATTGGCTTCAGCGATGGGAGGAGACATTCGACCAGGGCTCCCGCTCCGAACTGCTATCTAATGACCCCCCTGCTGGAAGTGCACACACGCAGCCATGAGGTTAGGACAGCTTCAGCTGTAGTCAAATAGCTTGCCGTCACTCAGCCTCTCGCATGAATAATGACCACATGGGGTAGACTGCTCGTTACCCTCATCCTTCAGGAGAGGGGGAAAATTGGCAGACAAATCTTGGCTCTCCCACACGACAACCTGTGGCCTCAAAGTTATTTGCAAATAAAAAAAAGCTGCACGTTTGATTTCTTCCAAAAAGTCCCCTTTGGTCAGAGAATAACATTTGAAAATGCAAAAAAAAATCTAGTCCCACTGCTAACAGTTCTATTAGCCAAATTTATCAGCTATTAAGTTTGCTAAGTGATTTTTCTTGTGCAGTTTACTCATTAAGAACCTAAGTTACTCACAGGATAACTGGTTACATGATTTGAAAGTTAGTACAGGACTAATTATGTATGTTGATATCTTCCAGTAACCCTGGACCATAAACACGGAGTTATCTTAGTGGGATGTCCTTGAGCTATTGGGACTTCTATGTCAATCTTTAGATTTCTGAGTCCTGATTGGTTACAAAAAGCAGGGGGTGAAACATAGACAGGAAGCATTATGTCACAAACCAGCCTAATGTAGGTGAGGGTTACATGGGCCTATTAAAAATATCACAGCACCCCTTGCACAGTTCTAAATAGTAGTTTTAAAAAAAAGTATATTGTGTGGATAAAGCTTGGGCCCAATCCCATTCTTCATTTTCAACAGATTGTGTCAATCAGAAACATCAACCATCATACAGAAAGGTTTAAAATATGCCTGCAAACAAAATGCACCCTTTTACCATCAAGGAGAACCTTTCTGCTCCACAGGAAGATTTAACAATGAATGATGGCCCTGTTACAATTTGCACAACCAAAATTTTTTAGCAATATTTCACTATGAGTTCCTGATATGTGAGTAGAATTTTGTGAAACAGACCAGAAACAGGAATTTACTGAACTACTTAGTGTTTGATGTCTTCCTTCACAGATTCCTGCACTCTTTTCCCCTGGGACAATATCGTTCAGATGCAGTCTTTTGCTCTTTCCTTCAGTGCTTTCTCTTGCGGGCTGGATTCCAATCTCACGCTCTCCTTTTGCCTTTCATCCTCACGAGTTTCCTCCACCATATGCTTGTCATCTTACCTCTGAGAGATCCAGTCAAAGAAGTCATTATGGAGCAAGTGGATTGTGGAGGAAACCATGTTACATGACTTGGTCACCAGTTTCAGGGGGCATGACCTTTGCTAACAGTTGTTCAGGAAAGCCCAATTCCTGCCTGACTCAAGCCTACCGTGAGTGCAACCAACTTCCCCCAATCCTCCATCCATGGAGATAGGTGGAGAACAAAAGCGAAGAATTATTTAAAGGGAAAGATGTGCAGGGAACATGGGAGTGCTTTAATAAGATACTCTTTACACTGCAGAGGCAGTATATCCCAGAAATGAACTGATGACTTAACAGGAGAGTAAAATCAACATGAATGAAAGTGGAAGTCATAAGGGAGAAAGAGCATGTATCATACTGAAATATATAGGGAGGGAACAAGATGGCGAGAACTGTAAAATGAAACATAAGAACATAAGAAATAGGAGCAGGAGTCGGCCATTCGACCCTGCTCCGCCATTCAATGAGATCATGTCTGATCTTCTGCCTCAACTCCATTCACTGGCCCTATCGCCATATCCTTTGATGCCCTTACTAGTCAGAAATCTATCAACATCTGTTTTGAATATACCCAATGACTGAGCCTCCACAGCCCTCTGGGGTAGAGAATTCCAAAGATTCACCACCCTCTGTGTGAAGAAATTTCTTCTCATCTCAGTCCTGAATGGCCTACCCTTTATCCTGAGGCTGTGGCCCCTGGTTCTAGACTCCCCAGCCAAGGGAAACATTCTCCCAGCATCCACCCTATCAAGCCCTGTAATAATTTTGTATGCTTCAATGAGATGCCCTTTCATTCTTCTGAATTCAAGAGAATACAGGCCTAGTTTACTCAATCTCTTCTCATACGACAGTCCCGCCATCCCAGGAATCAATCTCACGAACCTTCGTTGCACTCCCTCTATGGCAAGTATATCCTTCCTTAGGTAAGGAGACCAAATTTGTACACAGTACCCCAGGTGTGGTCTCACCAAGGCCCTATATAATTGGAGTAAGACTTCTTTACTCCTGTACTCAAATCCTCTTGTAATGAAGGCCAGCATATCATTTGCCTTCCTAATGGCTTGCTGCACCTGCACATTCACTTTCAGTGACTCATGTACAAGGACACCCAGGTCCCTTTGAGCATCTGCATTCCCCAATCTTTCACTATTTAGGAAATACTCTGCCTTTCTGTTTTTTCTACCAAAGTGGCTAACTTCACATTTATCCACATTATAGTCCATCTGCCATGTTCTCGCCCACTCACTGAGCCTGTCGAGATTCCCTTGAAGCCTCTTCACATCCTCTTCACAACTGACACTGCCACCTAGCTTTGCATCATCAGCAAATTTGGAAATGTTACATTTAGTCCCCTCATCCAAATCATTGATATAGATTTAGAATAGCTGAGGCCCAAGCACCGATCCTTGCGGTACCCCACTAGTCACAGCTTGCCATCCTGAAAAAGACCCGTTTATCCCTACTCTTTGTTTTCTGTCTGTTAATCAATTCTCAATCCATGCTAGTATATTACCCCCAATTCCATGTGCCCTAATTTTGTTCACCAACCTCCTGTGTGGGACCTTATCGATGGCATTCTGAAAATCCAGATACACCACATCTACCGGTTTCCCTTTGTCTACTCCACTAGTTACATCCTCAAAGAACTCCAATAGGTTTGTCAAACAGGATTTCCCTTTCATAAATCCATGTTGATATATAAAACCATTTGCAGATGGTGAAGAAGGCAAATAAAATGTTGGGATGTAAAACTAAGGGTCTGATTACATGTTTGAGGAGATTATGTTGAAGTTATATTGTGGCAGCTGGAGTAGTGTTCGGTTTCGATCTCCATAATACAGGAAAAATGTAGAATTATTGGACGGAGCCCAGAGGAGGGCTACGAGCCTGATTCCTGAACTTAGGCTGTGTTATGAGGAAAGATCGTCTACCCTGGGACTTCACTCACTCTTGGGAGGAGAAGGATGAGGAGAGACTTGTTAGCAGTTGTTAAAATTCTCTCAGTTTTAGAGATTTTGGATGGAGGAAAGTTCTTTTATCAGGCCCAGGATTTGAGCACTAGGGGACACAGTTTAAAATTAAGGAAATAGGAATTGTGGGCAACTTGTTCTAGTAAGAGGGTGATAGAATTGCTGAACAGATTAATGGGCCGGTGTGGGGAGTGAAACGAAAAGCCATGGAAGGTTTTAAAGAAGGACTTTATAACTTTCTATTAGGAAAAGGGATGCATGGCTATTTGTTCAAGAATCACAGCACGGAAACTGATGGGTAGTTTGAAAGAGTAAGCTAGATGGACAAATGCCCTTGCCCTGCTCCAGAAGTTGCAGCAGTACTACTGCTGTGTAACAATGTCAGGCCTGTAATGGGAGTCTGGAGTTTGAGTATCATCGGAATCAAGCTTTGCACCAGCAACAATACGCATGGTGGACATTGCAGCATCATTTTCTCGGCTCTGCAGAGACTCGGGTGCTTTTAAAATTAAAACATTTACCATTAAGATGGCTCCATTTAATACTAGAAACATAGAAAAATAGGAGCAGGCCATTCGGCCCTTCGAGCCTACTCCGCCATTCAACGCAATCATGGCTGATCCTCTATCACAATACCATATTTCGGCTCTCTCTCCAATTGCCTTGACCCAGGACTTCTTAAAATTTAAATTAGCAAGACATTCTGGCCTGATTGTGTTACAGTCTTCACCAGGTACACATAATAAGCCTATGTATAACTAAATACAACATAAAAAGGGCAGGAGCCTTATAATCCTGTGTAACGAGACAGGATTAATTAAAAATGTCCTAGTAAAGGATCCCCTTGGAATGAGTGACCATAACATGGTTGAATTCCATATTCAATTAGAGGGTGAGAAGGTTGGATCTCAAACAAGCGTGCTAAGCTTGAATAAAGGAGACTATGAAGGTATGAGAGCGGAATTGAGTAGAGTGAATTGGGAAAATAGATTAAAGGGTAAGACGATACATGATCAGTGGTGTACATTTAAGGAGTTATTTTACAACTTCCAAAAAAAAAATATTCCACTGAAAAGAAAAGGGTGTAAAAGAAAAGACAGCCATCCGTGGCTAAGTAAAGAAATTAAGGATAGTATTCGACTAAAAACAAGGGCATCTAAGGTAGCCAAATCTAGTGGGAGGATAGAGGATTGGGAAAACTTTAAAAGACAGCAAAAAATAACAAAAAGATTGATTAAGAAAGGGAAGATAGATTATGAAAGTAAATTAGCAAAAAATATAAAAACAGATAGTAAGAGTTTTTATAGTTATATAAAAAGAAAAAGGGTGGCTAAAGTAAATGTTGGTCCCTTAGAGGATGAGACCGGGAAATTAATGGTGGGAAATATGGAGATGGCAAAAACACTGAATGAATATTTTATATCAGTCTTTACAGTAGAAGACACAAAGAATATCCCAACACGGGACAAACAGGGGGCTAAAGGGGAGGAGGAGCTAAACACGATCAAAATCACTAAGGAAGTGGTACTCGGTAAAATAATGGGACTCAAGGCGGATAAATCACCTGGACCTGATGGCTTACATCCTAGGGTCTTGAGGGAAGTGGCGGTAGGGATTGTGGATGCATTGGTAATAATTTTCCAAAACTTCCTGGACTCGGCAACGGTCCCGGCAGACTGGAAAACTGCTAATGTAACACCCTTATTTAAAAAGGGCAGTAGACAGAAGGCTGGAAACTATAGACCGGTTAACCTAACATCTGTGGTAGGTAAAATTTTGGAGTCCATTATTAAGGAGACAGTAACAGGACATTTGGATAATCATAATTTAATAGGACAAAGTCAGCATGGTTTTATGAAGGGGAAGTCATGTTTGACAAATTTGCTGGAGTTCTTTGAGGAAGTAACATATAGGGTGGATAAAGGGGAACCAGTGGACGTAGTGTATTTAGACTTCCAAAAGGCATTTGACAAGGTGCCACACAAAAGATTATTGCTTAAGATAAAAAATCACGGGATTGGGGGTAATATTCTGGCATGGATAGAGGATTGGCTATCTAACAGAAGGCAGAGAGTTGGGATAAATGGTTCATTCTCAGACTGGCAATCAGTAACTAGTGGTGTTCCGCAGGGGTCAGTGCTGGGTCCCCAACTCTTTACAATCTATATTAACGATTTGGAGGAGGGGACCGAGTGTAACATATCAAAGTTTGCAGATGATACTAAGATGGGAGGGAAAGTAGTGAGTGAGGAGGACATAAAAAACCTGCAAGGGGACATAGACAGGCTAAGTGGGCAGAGATTTGGCAGATGGAATACAGTACTGGAAAGTGTGAGGTTATGCACTTTGGCAGGAAAAATCGTAGAGCAAGTTATTATCTTAATGGCAAGAAACTGGAAAGTACTGAAGTACAAAGGGATCTGGGGGTCCTGGTGCATGAAACTCAAAAGGTTAGTATGCAGGTGCAGCAAGTGATCAAGAAGGTCAATGGAATGTTGGCTTTCATTGCTAGGGGGATAGAATATAAAAATAGGGAGGTATTGCTTCAGTTGTACAAGGTATTGGTGAGACCGCACCTGGAATACTGCGTACAGTTTTGGTGTCCATACTTAAGAAAGGACATACTTGCTCTCGAGTCAGTACAAAGAAGGTTCACTCGGTTAATCCCGGGGATGAGGGGATGGACATATGAGGAGAGGTTGAGTAGATTGGGACTCTACTCATTGGAGTTCAGAAGAATGAGAGGCGATCTTATTGAAATATATAAGATTGTGAAGGGGTTGGATCGGGTGGATGCGGGGAAGATGTTCCCGATGATGGGTGAAACTAGAACTAGGGGGCATAGTCTTAGAATAAGGGGCTGCTCTTTCAAAACTGAGATGAGGAGGAACTACTTCACTCAGAGGGTGGTAGGTCCATGGAATATGCTGCCCCAAAAAGCTGTAGAAGCTACATCATTACATAAATTTAAAGCAGAAATAGACAGTTTCCTAGAAGTAAAGGGAATTAAGGGTTACGGGGAGCGGGCAGGAATTTGGACCTGAGTCTAGGTTCGGATCGGTCATGGCCCTGTGGGTAGCGGAGCGGGCCCAGGGGCCGTGTAGCCTGATCCTGCTCCTATTTCGTGTGTCTAATTCTGTTAGATTCAGGAGATGGTTCTGTGATAGTAGATTGGCGGTTCGGATCAGATCAGCCATGATCTTATTAAATGGCGGAGCAGGCTCGAGGGGCCGATTGGCCTACTCCTGCTCCTATTTCTTATGTAATACAGACAATGTTTTAATCAGGTCGGTTAGTGGGAGACAATGAACCAAAATACATTCCTGCAGAATAAACTTCTGAAGTGAAGTTGGTTTAGTTTCAGAGGTATTTCAAGTACACAACTGAGGAAACCTTGCAACAGTATTTTAGATATTTCTGGAACCAAACCAATTCTTTGCTGCTAATAGTTTAACCCAACAATGTGACATGACACCATCTCACTGTATAGCACTTTTTGTCAAGACGCACAAGGAATGGATAATTTATATTAAAATCAGGCAAACGCCTTTGAATTCTCTTGATTCCGAAATAAAGTGGGGAAGGTAAGCAGCTACACACAGCAATCTGTAGTCACACTGAGTAAACACACTTGGTAATGAATGGTAGAAATCTGTGGTCAGGACACAAGAGGAGGATTGCAGCAGTATTGAGAATGGCAAGGTCCCTTCTTGTATTGATCATTACATTTATACACACACCAGCAATACTCTATTTGATGTTCTAGTAGAAGCAGACCTGATCTCTATGGATTCTCGGACACTCTAATACTGCTCTGATTAGATTCTCAGCCTGCGGCTGTCTACTAGTTATTTCATGGTCAGGACCAATTGGTTCGCGGTAGAATTTTCCACTTGGCAGAAGCAAAAGAAAAGCTTCCCAAACAGTCGTCATCAAACCACTCCTGATATTTGACTGATTCCAACTTCAGTTTCAAGACAATCACCATACAGAGAAGGCCAGTGATGAACTGGGAAAAAAACAATCGAGAGTGCCTCCACTGTCATAGTTTTCCTCCTCTTTGTTTTACACCGATATACCATTCTCCAGCTGGTGCGGGGGAGTAAGGTGACACATGTCGCGGCTTGGTAAAGTGCTATTTTCTGACGAGCTGCTTGAAGGTGCTTCATTACAGTCACCATTGACCCCCCTCCTTCCTTCACACTGTAGAAGCCATGTATGTTTTGCTTTCTGACACTATTTCAGTGCCAAGTATTTTATGCCCCATTTGAAGTCTTTGGCAAATCACTGCTCTAACAATACAGGGCCCAGCTGGATGTAGGCTCAGGCTACAAAATGAAAATTGGGACTATTCTCTGAAGCTGCCAGCCATTGATGCTTATGGCTAGGACCTATTGATATGTGGCATTAGAGGATCTCTATTTCTAATGGGTACCTGTACAGGATTGGCTTAAGTAATCTTTCCAAAATTGCTTGGCAGCTGAATGCACACTGATCAGCTGGTCAGGGACTAGGTCGCTGTCGGCCACCTTATACAGCACACTGATCAGGAACCTATGGGGCATCTCATACAGCACACTGATCAGGAACCTATGGGGCATCTCATACAGCACACTGATCAGGAACCTATGGGGCATCTCATACAGCACACTGATCAGGAACCCATGGGGCATCTTATACAGCACACTGATCAGGAACCCATGGGGCATCTCATACAGCACATGGATCAGGAACCTATGGGGCATCTCATACAGCACATGGATCAGGAACCCATGGGGCATCTCAAACAGCACATGGATCAGGAACCTATGGGGCATCTCATACAGCACACTGATCAGGAACCTATGGGGCATCTCATACAGCACACTGATCAGGAACCTATGGGGCATCTTATACAGCACACTGATCAGGAACCTATGGGGCATCTCATACAGCACATTGATCAGGAACCTATGGGGCATCTCATACAGCACACTGATCAGGAACCTATGGGGCATCTCATACAGCACATTGATCAGGAACCCATGGGGCATCTTATACAGCACACTGATCAGGAACCCATGGGGCATCTCATACAGCACATTGATCAGGAACCCATGGGGCATCTCATACAGCACACTGATCAGGAACCTATGGGGCATCTCATACAGCACATTGATCAGGAACCCATGGGGCATCTTATACAGCACACTGATCAGGAACCTATGGGGCATCTCATACAGCACACTGATCAGGAACCTATGGGGAATCTTATACAGCACACTGATCAGGAACCCATGGGGCATCTTATACAGCACACTGATCAGGAACCCATGGGGCATCTCATACAGCACACTGATCAGGAACCCATGGGGCATCTTAAACAGCACACTGATCAGGAACCTATGGGGCATCTCATACAGCACACTGATCAGGAACCTATGGGGCATCTCATACAGCACATGGATAAGGAACCCATGGGGCATCTCATACAGCACACTGATCAGGAACCCATGGGGCATCTCATACAGCACATTGATCAGGAACCTATGGGGCATCTCATACAGCACACTGATCAGGAACCCATGGGGCATCTCATACAGCACACTGATCAAGAACCTATGGGGAATCGTATACAGCACACTGAGCAGGCAGAGGTCGTGGTCCACATTGGGACCAACGACATAGGTAGGAAGGGGGATGAGGTCCTGCATCAAGAATTTAGGGAGCTAGGTAACAGATTAAAGAGCAGGACCTCAAAGGTTGTAATCTCTGGATTACTCCCAGTGCCACGTGCTAGTGAGTATATAGGAATAGGAGGATAGAGCAGATGAATGCGTGGCTAAAGAGTTGGTGTAGGGGGGAGGGTTTTACTTTCCTGGATCACTGGGCCTGCTTCTGGGGAAGGTGGGACTTGTACAAGTCGGACGGGTTGCACCTGAACCAGAGCGGGACAAATATCCTTGCGGGGAGGTTTGCTAGCACTGTTGGGGGGGGGGGGGTTTAAACTAACTTGGCAGGGGGATGGGATACAGAGGGGAGCTGAAATAGGGGGTGATGTGCTGCCAATTATAGAGAAAAAAACAAGTCAGCTTGGTAGACAGGGCAAATATACAAGGGCAAGGCTGGATGGCATCTATTTTAATGCAAGGAGTCTTGCAAATAAGGTGGATGAACTGAAGGTGTTGATAAACACATGGGAGTATGATATTGTTGCTATCATGGAGACATGGTTGAGGGAGGGGCAAGACTGGCAGCTCAATATTCCGGGGTACAGAATCTTCAGGCGAGACAGAGGGGGGGGGTATAAGAGGAGGGGGTGTAGCAATATTAATTAAGGAGTCAATTACTGCAGTAAGGAGGGATGACATATTAGCAGGTTCCTCCAATGAGGCCATATGGGTGGAGCTTAAAAACAAGAAGGGGGCAAGCACTTTGCTGGGAGTGTACTATAGGCCTCCAAACAGTCAGGGGGAGATAGAGGAACAGATATGTAGGCAAATCTCAGAGAAATGTGCAAATAATAGGGTAATAATAATGGGGGATTTCAACTTCCCCAATATTAACTGGGATAGTCAGAGTGTGAAAGGCACAGAGGGTGTAGAATTCTTAAAGTGCATCCAGGAGAGCTTTTTGAGCCAGCATGTAGAAGGTCCTACAAGAGAGGGGGCGGTACTGGACCTAATTCTAGGGAATGTGGCCGGCCAAGTGGAAGAAGTGCTAGTAGGTGAGCACTTTGGTGACAGTGACCATAATATGGTGAGATTTAAGGTGGTCATGGAAAAGGACAGGGATGGGCCGGAAATAAAGGTTCTAAATTGGGGGAAGGCCGATTTTAATAGGATAAGGCAGGATCTGGCCAAAATGGACTGGGATCAGCTACTTGTAGGAAAATCCGCATCGGAGCAATGGGAGGCTTTCAGAAGGGAGATTGAGATCATACAATGGCAACATGTTCCCGTAAAGGTCAAGGGTGGCTCCAAAAACCACAGGGAACCTTGGATGTCAGGGGATATACGAGAATGGATTAGAAAAAAAAGGAGGGCTTTTGGCAGATACAAAAGGCTAAAGATGGAGGAAGCCCTAGAAGAGTACAAAAAGTGCAGGGGGATACTTAAAAAAGAAATTAGGAGATCAAGGAGGGGCCATGAAATAACACTGGCGAGCAAAATAAAGGAAAATCCTAAGATGTTTTATTAGTATATTAAGGGTAAGAGGATAACTAGGGAAAAAATAGGGCCCATTAGGGACAAAAGTGGCAATCTGTGTGTGGAGCCGGAAGATGTAGGAGGGGTTCTAAATGAATTTTTTGCATCTGTTTTCACTATGGAGAGGGACGATGTAGACATAGGAATAGGGCGGGGGGACTGTGATATGCTCGAACACATTAACATCGAGAGGGAGGAGGTATTGGCGGTTTTAGCAGGCCTAAAAATGGATAAATCCCCAGGCCCGGACGAAATGTATCCCAGGCTGCTGTGTGAGGCAAAGGAAGAGATTGCGGGGGCTCTAACACACATATTCAGAACCTCTCTGGCCACAGGGGATGTGCCAGAGGACTGGAGAACCGCTAATGTAGTTCCATTATTCAAGAAGGGGAGTAGGGAAAAACCGGGGAACTACAGGCCAGTGAGCCTAACATCAGTGGTGGGAAAATTATTGGAAAAAATTCTGAGGGACAAAATCAGTCTCCACTTGGAGAGGCAAGGATTAATCAGGGATAGTCAACATGGCTTTGTCAAGGGAAGATCATGTCTGACTAATTTGATTGAATTTTTTGAGGGGGTGACTAGGTGTGTGGATGAGGGTAACGCAGTGGATGTGGTATACATGGATTTCAGTAAGGCCTTCGATAAAGTCCCGCACAGGAGACTGGTCAAGAAGGTAAGAGCCCATGGAATCCAGGGTGCCTTGGCATGTTGGATACAAAACTGGCTTAGTGGCAGAAGGCAGAGGGTGATGGTCGAAGGTTGTTTTTGTGACTGGAAGCCTGTGGCCAGTGGGGTACCACAGGGATCGGTGCTGGGTCCCTTGCTGTTTGTGGTCTATATTAATGACTTGGATATGAATGTAAAAGGTATGATCAGTAAGTTCGCAGACGATACAAAAATTGGTAGGGTGGTAAATAGCGAGAAGGGTAGTCTCAGTCTGCAGGACGATATCGATGGGTTGGTCAGATGGGCGGAACAGTGGCAAATGGAATTTAACCCGGAAAAGTGCGAGGTGATGCACTTTGGGGGAACTAACAAGGCAAGGGAATACACAATGAATGGTAAGACCCTAGGCGGGACGGAGGGTCAGAGGGATCTGGGTGTGCAAGTACACAGATCCCTGAAGGCGGCGGAACAGGTGGTAAAAAAGGCATATGGGATACTTGCCTTCATTAGCCGAGGCATAGAGTATAAGAGCAAGGAGGTTATGATGGAGCTGTATAAAACACTGGTTAGGCCACAGCTGGAATACTGTGTGCAGTTCTGGGCGCCACACTACAGGAAGGATGTGATAGCTTTGGAAAGGGTGCAGAGGAGATTCACCAGGATGCTACCAAGGCTGGAACGCTTCAGTTATGAAGAGAGACTGGGCAGATTGGGTTTGTTTTCCTTGGAGCAGAGGAGGCTGAGGGGGGACATGATTGAGGTGTACAAAATTATGAGGGGCATAGATAGGATGGATACTAAGGAGCTTTTTCCCTTAGTAGAAGGGTCAATAACTAGGGGGCATAGATTCAAGGTAAAGGGCGGGAGGTTTAGAGGGGATTTGAGAAATAACTTTTTCACCCAGAGGGTGGTTGGAGTCTGGAACTCACTGCCCGAAAGGGTGGTAGAGGCTGGAACCCTCAACATTCAAGAAGCATTTGGATGAGCACTTGAAATGCCATAGCATACAAGGCTACGGACCAAATGCTGGAATATGGGATTAGATTAGACAGGGCGTGATGGCCGGCACGGACACGATGGGCCGAAGGGCCTCTATCCGTGCTGTATAACTCTATGACTCTAACCCATGGGGCATCTCATACAGCACACTGATCAGGAACCCATGGGGCATCTTATACAGCACACTGATCAGGAACCCATGGGGCATCTCATACAGCACACTGATCAGGAACCCATGGGGCATCTTATACAGCACACTGATCAGGAACCTATGGGGCATCTTATACAGCACATGGATCAGGAACCTATGGGGCATCTCATACAGCACACTGATCAGGAACCTATGGGGCATCTCATACAGCACACTGATCAGGAACCTATGGGGAATCTCATACAGCACATGGATCAGGAATCTATGGGGCATCTTATACAGCACATGGATCAGGAACCTATGGGGCATCACATACAGCACATGGATCAGGAACCTATGGGGCATCTTATACAGCACACTGATCAGGAACCTATGGGGCATCTCATACAGCACACTGATCAGGAACCTATGGGGAATCTTATACAGCACACTGATCAGGAACCCATGGGGCATCTCATTCTGCACATGGATCAGGAACCTATGGGGCATCGCATACAGCACACTGATCAGGAACCTATGGGGCATCTCATACAGCACACTGATCAGGAACCTATGGGGCATCTCATACAGCACACTGATCAGGAACCTATGGGGCATCTCATACAGCACACTGATCAGGAACCTATGGGGCATCTCATACAGCACACTGATCAGGAACCTATGGGACATACAGCACACTGATCAGGTCAGGTAGGAGGTTAAAGTTTTGGAAAAACTGAATCCTGACCCCCAACCCGCCCACTTCCGGTTTTAACGGAGGCCGAACAGAGGATGGGCAGCCAATCCACTGCCAGGAGACGGGTCGCCCATCTATATATATAATAAAGGAATCGATCTGTCTGTCTGTCCTCGGGTGTGCATCTGTCCGGCTATGCGCTCGAAGGTTATACGGCGTACCTACGCACGCGTTGCCTCCGAAGAAAGCTTACGCTTCCGGGACGCTCGTAAGCGTATTTACTTTTCGGTCGGACGAAAGTTGTTCGCGCCTTATGCAAAAAACCTTCAAAATTAAACTCATAATCTGCTAGCATTGATTGACTGACGTCAAGGTTCGACCAATCCTGTGCCGTCACAATTGACCAATCCTACAGTACGGTCCCCTGATGGTTGGCCAATCGGTGTGTGTGTGTGTGTGGGGGCGGGACTAATCATTTTCATCTCGGGGATCTGGCAGCCATTGTTTCACTGCCATGACTTCAGCTTCCAGCTCAAACTACTTTGAAAGTTAGTATCTCTTTTAAAAATAACAAGATTTACCAAAAACGTTTTATAAGTACTTTCACTTTCATCTTTCAAGGTATTAAAAGGTAGAAATGTTGCCCGGCAGCAGACTCACACAGGGAGAGAGAGAGACAGGGCCTGAAAGCCCTTTGATCATCCAGCTTTGAAAAAGTTAGTTTCTCATTTAAAAATAACAAGATTTACCAAAAACCTTTTATAAGTACTTTCACTTTCATCTTTCAAGGTATTAAAAGGTAGAAATGGTGCCCGGCAGCAGATTCACAAAGGGACACAGACAGGGCCTGAAAGCCTGGCACTCGATTTAAAATGTTGCCCGGCAGCAGATTCACAGAGGAACACAGACAGGGCCCAAAAGCCTGGGACTCTATTTAAAATGTTGCCCGGCAGCAGATTCACAGAGAGGCCCCAAAGCCTGGCACTCGATTTAAACCACCCGGCCCAAAACAGCCCTGGCAAAGCCGGGCTCCCCCAGCTAGTTTAAGTATAAAGAGGCTGACGTGCTTCATATTTAACCACCATCACAAATTTAACTCTGGCTGGTCGGGTTTTTCAGGCCACGGGGAACCCGTCAGCTAAGGTAAGGAGAGGACTGCTGTATCCAGTAGGTAAGTGCCTTTCCACTTACCTCCTGGAGCCAGCATCCCTGTCTCATCCACCCCCCATGATCTGACCCTCAAGGCCTCCGATCTCTTTTCCCCCCACCCCAGGCCTCCGATATTTGTATTAGCCTTGTGAAAGTGAGGATTTAAGTATTGTCCCAACCAGACTTTGGTAAGATCGATGAATGGGGAGGTGAACCTTGTCTGAATATAATTGGGACTTCCTTTCGAATGCCGTGCCCCAGACTGAAATAAAGCAATAAATTGGATAAATTGTAACTTTTTAAATGTAAATGTCAGTGTTCGAGAACCACAGTTTGGGGATGTCACAGTGCAGCTCTTGTAAGGTTCCCAAATCCCCTGCAGTTGGCTCATATGATGTTTATGATAGTCAGTGGCACATAAGGTAGCATTAAGAAAATGCTTTTAATAGCAGGAAGGTCTGATAAAATTAGAGTTAACAGGGCTCGTCAGCAGAAAACTCGCATCAGGAAAGATTGAAAGGTCATCCGTGTTACCAGCATTTATCATTTTTAAGAAAATGTCTGAAACCCACTTGAAACCTCATTTCCCTGCACAATTAGGCATCAGTTGTTTGAAGCCTGCATTCATTTTTTCTGCTTTTGTTTACAATGCATTCTCCACTGCCTACTTTTTTTTGATCTCTATTCCCGGTGCACACTTGGGGGTCCCTAAGCTCTCTGGACTTACATGTGGGTTTTTACTTGGGGGGGGGGGGGGGGGGTGGGGGGTGGGGGGGAGAAGAAAGAGTGCATACCCCAAATCAGGCAAACAAAAAGTCTAGGTGTGGATTTCTTGGCAGTGATGGGTTTCTGCACATGCCAGATATGCAAGTCCCCAATGCCTGAGGTACTCCCCCAATGGGTTCCTATTTCATCATAGATGGAACAACAGGGGTCCTACATCTCACAAAAAGTGGGAACAATAAAATAGAAAGTGGTCAATAAAGCTAAGGGATAGAAGCAAAGATATATCCAAGTAAATTCACAATTAAAATAAGAGACAAGGCAAAGTGGCCCTGTCAGCTAGTCTACCAATGTGCTGTGCTAGAGATGTAGGATGCCAGTAATTTGGCACATTAGCAACTGCAACCAGGTGATTAAGAGAGGAAGTTAAAAATTAAGCATTTTACTTTCATGAGATTTTCCTGGATTATGCATTAGCTTAATGATACATCTTCACACTTATGCTTCTTAATGCATATATTTTATACCCTGGTGCACATCTGGGAAGCTCTTCAACCTGAGCAAGACTACAAGCCTCGACAAAGACCATGCAGGAGGTCATACATGAATCGCACTCTGAATGATCATTTGCCACAGAAGCAAAGAACTGCGGCCTTATCATTAGTCTGTAAGAAGAAATGCCAAGTATCAGCCAGTCCCGGGAAAATGCCACGGTAAATCAGCCATCACCATTGGCAATACTGAATTAAATGTCATCAGCTGGTTCAATTATCTGTCGAATGTTCTGAAAAACTCATCGGGAACCAGCATGGAATTCAGCTCATACCAAAGCTTAAAGTGTACAGGGAAACAGCCAGCAGTACTTTGGAGATTTAAAAGGATAGAAAAAAATAAATTTACAGAGGCTCAGAAACTATGCCGGAAAAACTGAAAAAGCGAAGACAAAATAAAGAAAAAACTGAAACACACCATCCATGGCTGAGGGCAGGCAACTGTACTGAAGGTTCCATCAAGTGCTGCTGCGGAAATAGTGGTTGGGCAGCAGGAGAAGGCCACTAAGCCCCTCGAGCCTGTTCCGCTATTCAACTACATCACAGATGATCTGTATATTAACTCCATCTACATGCCTTGGTTCCGTAACCCTTAGTACCCTTGCCTCACAACAACCAATCAATCTCAGTTTTGACATTGTCAATTGACCTAGCTTCAAATTTTTTAAGAGGGAGATTGCCCAGATTTCCAGTACCCTTGCGCATGAGTGCGGGGATTAAGGTCTTTCCTTCCTGTGAGGAAATGGATGGCCTCCACTTGAAGCATCTTCCTGGCAGCACAGCAGACATCAGGAACTTTGTGTGTGGAAGAGGAATGGAATACAAACCATTGTCTCATCAGTCTGATTGCTTTGCTTTTAAATCAACTTCAAAGAATATATTGTTGATGTAACATTTATCATCAAATGAGCATTGGTGTGATGGAAAAAGGGATAAAACGCGTAATGAGGTTAGTAAATTAAGGTTTTTATAGCCCTTTAAAACAATGATGTCTCATAAAAACAATTTACATTGCTTGCTTTTAAAAAAAAACTGCAATTAGCTACCAGAAAAAATGTATTTAAATCCAGCTTTTATCTGTATTTGTAAGTAAAATTGAAATTATGTCGACATATTGTAAAGTACTTGAGGGTTGGCCATTAAGGTATTTTATCAGCATGCTGGGATGTACATGATTGAGGGCAAATATGCTAGATTTTGTTGCAATTGTAGATTAAAATACCCATGAAAGTGCAAATTGTATCAACATAACAGATTGACTTACATATTAATGCAGTGTAGTTTCAACCCAAAATGTGTACTCCAGATTTTACTGTGGCACGTCAAGAAAAACATCACTCAAGGAAATTGTTTCTAAAGGTCTAGGAGGAAAATGTATTTTTCCATTAAAAAAATGGTTTTTGATTGTCCTTCAAGGGTTTCCTGTTTAACATAGAGGGGAGGAGAAAGCTGGGGGGCGGGTTGGTGGGAGCGAGAGTGTCTCGTCCAAAATAAAATAATCAGAATCCTCGCAGCAATAAAAACCCATTCAAAAGCAGTGTACTTTTTCTGCAGTTCCGTCCATTGTTGTGCTGATGAGTAATGATTTATCAAGTATGATAGCGTAGTGATTAGGCACTGGACCAACAATTCAGAAGCTTGGATGGATAATCCAGAGAGCGCGAGTTCAAATCCCACCGGGGCAGTTTTCTGGAAATAAAAGTGATCATGAAGCTGTCGGATTGTCATAAAAACCCAAATGCTTCACACTTGTCTTTTAGGGAGCTTACTGGGTCTGGCCTATCTGTGACTGCAGTCCCACACCGAAGCCTAGCAAGCCATTTAGTTGCACCGCTGCCAGCGGTTCAAAAGATGGTGCAAAGCCTTCTTGCCACCTTCGCAGG
Organism: Somniosus microcephalus; assembly: GCF_052327205.1. Lineage (NCBI taxonomy): Eukaryota > Metazoa > Chordata > Chondrichthyes > Squaliformes > Somniosidae > Somniosus > Somniosus microcephalus. The sequence goes on along the minus strand of NC_141009.1, from coordinate 25,716,928 downwards.
GTTGCCAATAATGCCCAGATCACGAGAATGAATATAAAAACAATTCATTATATGGAGAAAACAGCAGATTCTAATCCACCCATCACCACTCTGGTCCAAAACTTTGGTATTCCAACATGCTATGCCACCAGTAGCAGGAAAGTGCTCTTATTTTGTGGGACTCTCATTTTAAATTAATTGATTTAGCCAAGTACTCTTCTCGCTTAGGCATGGTGGAGACAACACAAGTCACTATCACTGTGGTTGGCTCTGACAATGGAACTTAAACTTCAGCATTTAACATTATCTTTAGAGCAACACATTTTTCTGCATCAATTGACATTTATTGTCTATTCTAGGTCTTCCAAAACTTGGACATCGTAATAGTGCTACACTCTCAGTATGTGCATGTTGTGACCTTATGCTCTCAACAGCAACAATTGCTTACACTTGTAAGAAAACATCTTGAAGTTCTCCACAGAGGCAAAAAATAACTGGAGCCCAAAGGAAGGAGGATTAACGTTGGTGACTGCCCTTTTTAAAAACTTGGATTTTGGTTTCAGAGAGGTAGCGGGGGTGGGGAGGATGCAGCAAGTGCTTCAGAGTGCAGACTCCATACAGCTGAGGTTCTGCATTCAAATAGCACTGAAAGAGAGTTATGCAAAAGGAGGTCCAAAGCAGATGAGTGGAAGGTGTACACAGGAACATAAGGCTGAATGAGTGCGTAAATATAGGGATAGGGAGAGGTAAGGTCGGAGAGATTTGAAGATAAGGACAAAGATTTTGAAGGTATATAGGGATCCCACAGAGGCTGGTGAGCATAGGAGTTATACTGGAACATGAATTAGTCTGGGATAAGATACATGTGGCCGAATTTGAGGAGTTGCAATTTGTAAAGGGAAGAACTTGGGAGGTCAGCAAGGCGAGTGATCGAGCAATTGATTCTGAAATTGACAAAAGACCCAGTTAAGCATTTCAGCAGCAGTGGAGGCAGAAATAGGCAGTCTTGGTCGCAACAAGGATGTGGGATTTAAAGTTCAGCTCAGAGTTGAACAAGGTTGTGCACCATCAGGTTTAGTCTGAAGAAAGAGAGAGGAGGAGGGAGTTGGGTGGAGATTGAGGCAGGAGACAAGCAGGATGGCTTCAGTCTTGCTAATATTGACTTGATGTCAGTGATGCACATTTCATTTGAGACCTTTGCCCCTTTAGTTAACTTAATTTTGTTTAAGCAAAGTCATGAAATACTGCAGAGATGCGAAAAGTGGTTGAATTTATTAAACTCAGCTGAGAACCACATTTGTGCCAGAGTGAATGTGAATCCAGATTGCCAGAATTGAAACAATTCAATTGTTTGAATCAGCAGCAGTTCCTGGAGGATCCCTTAAAAAGGGACTTCTTTTAAATTTATGGCTTAATTGTGGTGTGTTGATGGGAATGAAAATTTGAAGCCATCTAAAAATTGGTTGATAAAGAACATGCCAACTAAAAGTTAGATTTTTTTGGAAACTGCAGATTTTTATACATTTTGCCAGAAAGAAAAAAATGTTTTAAACATATTATACATTCCCATACTGTCCTCAAATGACAGTCTGAAATAATACCAGCTATTTCTTACACAGTGCTTTGTCATTATATTACAGTTAGCAGGTACAATGCAGGAACATTTACAGGTCACAGTAAAAACTAATGTTTATTTCCTTCGCAGGTCATAAAAAATGTATTATTCAGCTGTTAAGAAAAAAAACTGTTAAACTATTTGTCCAGTAATTGTTTTTAAAAGAATCAAAAACGGAAATTATATGGTTGTGTCCCACATGATTATTTCATCTTTGATCATGTGACAAGCTACGACACCTGTGTAAAGTCACTTGTCAGACAGTGCAATTCATTGTATCCATATTCCTTAGGTGATTATATATGTGGACCCTCCCCATGAATCAAAGCACAGGGAACCAAACCTAACCACTTGTAATTTTCTCTGATATGGCTGCTTGTCAAGAGGAAGAATCTTGGAAGTAAGCCTGCATCCCAAAACAGGAAGCTTAGGATCCTTTGAGCACATGAATAGCAAGAGATCTAAATGTCTCCAAATTTTAATCAGTTTTCTTTGCTCTGCTCTGCTCTTGGCAGCCTGGACAGGTACAACTTCATGGTTCCATCTCCCACCGGCGAGACCGCGGGGAATTTCCTCAGCGGAATTGTCTGGACAGTTTATGCCGAGGCTGATGCTACTGTCCTGATTTTTTGTCCTTCTGAAAGCTGAAGCTTGTTCTTCTGCTAAGCTTTCTTTGTTTTTGAGCCTGGTAGTCTGCTCGTGCTGAACTTGCTCTGGATTCCAAAATATAGTTAATCTAACAACAACAAAAAAAAAACACACACATTCAATTATTTTAGCATACTTGAGAGATAAGAGAGACAAAGAAATTCAGTGTTGCACAAACATTCGCCAACAATTTGAAATGTACACATTTTATATTAGATATTTCAACAAATTTTCAAGAGGCTGTAGAACAATCACAGGGAATATACGGTCGGATCTTGGCTCAGCTGCACCAAATCGATTTCAATATTAGGAGTATCTGATTTTTTTTTAAATTTTTTTTTTTTAAGGTCAAACATTTGCTCAGGCAGAGGCCGAGAGCTCTTCTGTGCTTAATAATCGACTATTCGTTCACACATTGGGTCAACTACTAGACTTCAATAAATTACTATCAGTGACAACCCTATTAGTACACACAATTTACCACCTCACTGTGTTCTGAAAACCACTCGTAATAAACACACTAGTTGGGTTACTACAAAGCTGCATTTCCATTTCAGCATTTGATGGATAATTTAGAAATTTTGTTCACATTTCAACTGAAATGCAGCACTTTGAAATACGGTTCAATCACCGAAATGTTACTGGTGGCAGTTGTCTAATTTATATGAGCCTGAATATAAACTTGTAATGGAGAAGGGTTAAACTAGAAGTTTTTTTTGGTAGCAAAAATATCATGGCAAATTTAATAATTAGGATATTCTATGCACATGAAAAAACACAAACTTCACCAATGAAATTTTAGTCTTTCACCAGACACTTGACAGAACTTGGAGCGTTACAACTTTGTGCATTTTTAGCAGAGCCAGGGAAATCCTCTAAATAAGTACATAAATTTCAATGACAACGCTCTTTTTACACCCGGTTTTGATTTGCAAAGTACAGAAAGTGCTATAATTAAATTTCATGTTTGCTGTAAAATAAAGGAGGCATTAATCCTGAGAAAGTTGCCTCTAACTGACATTTAGACACCAGCAAGGCTTCAGGAATCAGCTTTATCTTTGAATCAAAACATGGTGGAAATGATTTCTCTTTTCAATTAAAAAAGGTACCCACTTTATCTGAGCTTCTTTCTCTTTATATAACAAAATGCCAACACCTTTGGTTTGGTGGCGAATATATAAAAGCATCTAGTTTAATCCCACGAACAAACCTAAAAAGGTGACAAGCACTGAATAAAATTGACACAGAAGCTGGTTCAGCATGAAAGACAGTCACATTAGCAAATCGTAAATACTTGTTTTACATGTCTCATAAAATGCTAATTTATTGGCTATGATACTTTGTGATGATAGCCGTGATAATTTTTAATGGAAGGTTAATGTAAAAATCAAAATGCAAAAAGCCCTTTGGCTTAGCATCAGTTGGTTCACTGGAAAGATTTGGCAGCTTAAAACCTGAACAGTTTTATGTACTGCTGGGTCTTCATAGTCGTTAAATTTTAAAGCTGCTACCTTCAACTGATTTTGAATATTTTTTTCATGGCTAATAAAACCTTAGTCTGGACTAGCTACAGTGATTGAGACGGTTAACTTGCTAATGTCCGAGTAAATTGGACACATCCCTGATATAGCACACACAAGGTTTGCCAGATTTTAGGCAAATCAATAAACATGAAAGCAAAACAGTGATGGATAAAACAAAAAAATATGATGGGGGCTATGTTCATACCGTCAGGCATCGAGACATTTCAGACAGTTATGTTGTGTTGGCTGGCTTTTTAGCGCAATTGCTAAGAACATTGCATATACCGAGAGACAAGCCCAGATTTTCTGCAGGGTGCCATTTCTACCCGTCTACCCTGGTTTCTGGGTTCAGCCTAATTCAGGCAAGCTCCTGATGGTTTTCCCACCTTTGATTGGCAGCATGTCACACGGGGGAGGGAGGGCCAGGAACGTGTGTACGGCTACAGGATTTAAAGGCTTGCAGCAGCTTAAAACAGGACAGGGCGAGAGAAAATCTTAAAGAAAGCAACAGCACAATTTGGCTTGCAAGCAAGCAATGTTTGTGGAGGTTTGAGGAGTCTGCAGGAGGAGACAGAGCCCCCAGGTCTTCTGATTATGCAGCTGAAGATCTTCCCTCAGAAGTTAGACAGCAGAGGAATGCCCTGTTTGGACCCAAGTGTGCCAGACCCAAAAAGGAGAGAAGAACAACAGCAGGAGGCGGCCAGGGCAGTGACAGCCAATGCTATAAGCTCATGCATGGCAAGTCTCTGCCACAAAAAATTAATGATCTTACTGAGTCTGATAAGGCAAGAGGAGCCAACTACACCGTCCAAGACGACACTGTTAAAAGTGTATGAATTGCTTACCATTAATGCCCTGGAGGCCACCACCAGCTTTCGCCTGGAAATCTTCCTTTACTCATTGTCTTGCATACATTCTCCCCACTAAAAGGTCACATGGTATTAAATAGCTTTTAGCATGCATCAGTCATCACCCCCATTGTGATCTGCTTACTGACTTCTGGGCTTTATTGCATCTCATGGCAAACAAAAGGACATCCTCACTGTTGTGGAACCTTGCTGTGTGCAAACTGCTGATTTCCTACATTACAACAGTGACTACACTTCAAAAGTACCTCATTGGCTGTAAAGCACTTTGGGATGCCCAGAGGTTGTGAATGGCACTAGATAAATGCAAATATATCTTTATTTTTCCTCTCCTCTAAACGCACCTCAAAAGAAAGCAGCAGCAGAGGAGGAAGATGAAAACCCACACGCCAGTGTTTCCAGCTCCGGCAGCTCCTCTTCACATGCTGTCACTCTCTTCCTACCAGGCAGAAGCCCCCAGACATTAAACAACAAGAGGGAAGTGCGCAGAGTGAAACACAGAGCATGTGGGTCGGAGCGGCTGGGGGGGGGGGGGGGGGGGGTGTGTGAGTAGAATATGAAGTGGAGGACAATGCTGACTAGAGGGTCCAGAGACATCACCCCATGGCTGACGTGCCTGGGGACCCAGATCTCTCAGTTCCTGCTTCTAAACAGTTGCAGAGCATCACGTGTACGTGAATGCACTGGGGACGGTCTGTGACATTGAGAGACAAATACCAGATGATTTGGAGAAGTCCACCACCCAGAACTGTGGTAGGCAGACGGCTCGAGTTTGCACTAGAGCATGATCGGCTCCTAGCAGGTATGCAGTGGAAGCCCCCCCATAACAGAGGTTTAAATCAAATCAAATCAACTTTTACTGTCATTGTTAGTGCACAAGTGCAGTACAACGAAATGTAGGCTTGCGGCTCCCGAGAGTGTACAATTTGGATTAGGACACTTAAACATTCAACATACATTTATACATTTGGCTTGCAGTATATTAGCATAAATATGACCATAATAAAGTGCATTGGCAGATGTGCAGGCTTTAGTGTTTATTTGTGGAGTTCAGTAGGATGACAGCCCTGGGAAAGAAGCTGTTTCTAAATCTGGTCGTACGGGTGCGAATGCATCTGTAGCGTCTTCCAGATGGTAGGAGGGCGAACAGACTGTGGCTGGGGTGGGTAGGGTCTTTGATGATGGACCGTGCCCTCCGTAGGCAGCGTTTCTGATATATATGCTCTATGGTCGGTAGCCGGGTGCCGGCAATCTATACTTCCTGCATGGATACTTCAGATTGCTATGGTAGAGACTGGAGGGGAGGGTGATGCTGGTGCAAACTGCAAACACAGCCACACCTTTTAACGTAGTAAAACGTCTCAAAGCGCTGCACAGGAGTATCGCAAGACAAAAAATTTGACACCGAGCCACAAGGATAAATTAGGGCAGGTGACCAAAAGCTTGGTCAAAGAGGTAGGTTTTATGAAGCATCTTAAAGGAGGAAAGAGAAGTAGCGAGGCAGACAAGTTTAGGGAGGGAATTCCAGAGCTTAGGGCTTAGGCACCAGCAGGCACGGCCACCAAAGGTTGAGCGATTATAAACAGGGATGCTCAAGAGGGCAGAATTAGAGGAGCGCAGATATCTCGAGGAGTTGTGGGGCTGAAGGAGATTACAAAGATAGGAAGGGGCGAGGCCATGGAGGGATTTCAAAACAAGGATGAGAATTTTGAAATCGAGACACTGCTTAACCGGGAGCCAATGTAGGTCGCGAGCACAGGGGTGATGGGCGAATGGGACTTGGTGCGAATTAGCTCACGGGCAGCTGAGTTTTGGATGACCTCAAGTGTACGTAGGGTGGAGTGTGGGAGGCCAGCCAGGAGTGTGTTGGAGTCATCAAGTCTAGAGGTAACAAAGGCATGGATGAGTTTTCAGCAGCGGATGAGGTGAGGCAAGGGCAGAGACAGGCGATGTTACGGAGGTGGTCTTTGTTATGTTGCCGATATGTGGTCGGAAGCTCATTTCGGGGTCAAATATGATACCAAGGTTGCGAACAGTAACATAAAAGGTATCTTTTTTGTAAAAATGCTGATTCTCCAATCACAGAAGGATGCAAGTAGCTTGGGTCATAGTTGCAAATAAAGGCCACCACAAAGCAAATGCACAGGATTTTCTTAGATATATCAGTGGCCTGAAAAAGGTCGCAAAAATGAAAGTGGAATATAATAAATTGGTCCACGTCACAACACAGAAGCCATAAAGCAATACCCCCTACCCACCTCCAAAATGAGCATGATTCCCAAGCATTTCAAACTTTCTGATGAAGGTGACAGCATCCCTCTGAAGTAGAATTGTTTAGTAAATGTTCTTTTATAAATAAATAAATAAATGCAGGAGCGCACAAGCACCGTTCCTGATATCTTTCATAATCTACGGTGGAGTTCTGCTTTCCGGCATGGTTATCGAGTCTGCATGTCAAATCCATTGATGTCCAGCTGAATTCTACTGAGAGAATGATCACCAGTACGCTTTTATCGACACCAACACTTTGGCTGCCCGTGCTTGCAAACATTGCACCACCACACCTATGCCGCGAATATGCAGTCTCCAGAGAATACAACTGCTACACCAGCAAAGACATGCTAATCCAGGCCAACTTGAACAACCTACCACCAACCTGTCTCAAATCTAGGCGGCCATTTTGGACCGTCACCGAAGCCCTTCAGCGATCTCCCCTCAGCCTTGATGACCGATGGCAAAATACTTGGAAGAACTGTGACACACAGAATGGATTCCTCAGAGGACCCCACAGTAGAACCTGAAGGATCAAATCTTCCTCGCAAACAGTGGATAACCATCAACCGCCTCAGAACCAGTCATGGTAGATGCTGCCACCTTCTCCACAGATGGAAGATTAATGCATTCCCATCATGTAACTGTGGAGCTCCTAATCAGACTCTGGCGCACATCATTGAGCACTGCCCTCAGAGGAAATTCGCATTCAGTTAACCTATGGTCGAACCTTCTTCAGCTGCTTTATCAATGACCTTCCCTCCATAAGGTCAAAAGTGGGGATGTTCGCTGATGATTGCAGTGTTCAGTTCCATTTGCAACTCCCCAGATAATGAAGCAGTCCATGCCAACATGCAGCAAGACCTGGACAACATTCAGGCTTGGGCTGATAAGTGGCAGGTAACATTCGCGCCACACAAGTGCCAGGCAATGACTATCTCCAACAAGCGAAAGTCTAACCACCTCTCCTTGACATTCAATGGCATTATCATCGCCGAATCCCCCATCAACATCCTGGGGGGTCACCATTAACCAGAAACTAAACTGGACCAGCCACATAAATACTGTGGCAACCAGAGCAGGTCTGAGGCTGGGTATTCTGCAGCGAGTGTCTCACCACTCGACTCCCCAAAGCCTTTCCACCATCTACAAGGCACAATTCAGGAGTGTGATGGAATACTCTCCACTTGCCTGGATGAGTGCAGCTCCAACAACACTCAAGAAGCTCGACATCATCCAGGTCAAAGCAGTCCGCTTGATTATCACCCCATCCACCACCTTAAACATTCACTCCCTCCACCACCAGCGTACCGTGGCTGCAGTGTGTATCATCTACATGATGCACTGCAGCAACTCGCCAAGGCTTCTTCGGCAGCACCTCCCAAACCCGCGACTTCTACCACCTGGAAGGACAAGGGCAGCAGGGGCATTGGAACACCATCACCTGCAAGTTCCCCTCCAAGTCACAAACCATCCCGACTTGGAAATATATCGCTGTTCCTTCATTGTCGCTGGGTCAAAATCCTGGAACTCCCTCCCTAACAGCACTGTGGGAGCACCTTCACCACAAGGGCTGCAGCTCACCACCACCTTCTCAAGGGCAATTAGGGATGGGCAATAAATGCTGGCCTTGCCAGCAAAGCCCACATCCCAGGAACGAATAAAAAAAAATGGTGGCCCTGCTACACAGCATCGCATCATCTTGAGGACAGTCCTTTGTGTGAGGATACATCCCTAAGCTCAGTATTCAGTTTTGTAGACCTGTGAACAGAATAAATGACATTTTAAGAACGTGAAGTCATGGTAAGATACTACACATTGCTACAATCATATTCTTGGGTTTTAATGGTTCTGTTGTTCCAGGAGTGAATGCAACTACTGTGGCATTGTAAAAAATATAGAAACGGTACAAGTGAAATTACTTTACCTGCAATATTTAGGTTGGTCTTGAAGTAAAGTGGGTTTTCCTCACTTATGTCGCCACTGTTTTTTTTATTTGAACTCGCTTAATGCCAGTCACTTTTCTTTACTCCCCTCCTCAACGCCAGTTATATTGGCAGATTTGAAGCGTTCTGGTTATTGATCAAGGGTGCAACTTTCAGATTTTCTGGAAGGTTCAGTCACGTGCGGCACTTTATCTCTTGGGTTCCGTTATCCTTAATATATTCATGTAGAAGGTGGCATGAATTATGCCAATTGCAACAGAGTAAACATTTCCTCCATGTAAATATTACACTTGTATTCAGGGTGATGTGTGCATTCCAAGTACTGCACCAATACAATATGTTGCAGTTTTTTGTACAGGCTGTGCCACACAATGCTGGAATTTTTTTTGTATTAATGCACAATACTTACAAATGCATCAGTATGCTATTCACACTTTAAGACATAAATTGAGTCAGATGTGTTTAAAAAAAAAAAAAAAAATTTACTGGGATCATGCTAGCTTTAATCCATCAGCGTTAAGTCTAGTGTGAGTGGGATGCGCAGTGTTCATGTAGTATACCTTGGAATATGCAGAATCATAGAATAGTACAGCACAGGAGGCGGCAATTCGGCCCATCGAGTCTGCGCCGGCTCTTTCAAAGAGCAATCCCGTTAGTCCCACTCCCCCGCTCTTTCCCCATATCCCTGCAATTTTTTTGAACGTTCAAGTATTGATCCAATTCTCTTTTGAAGGCTACTGTTGAATCTGTATCCATCACCCTATCAATCAGTCAGTGCATTCCAAATCACAACCGCTCATTGCGTAAGAATATTTTCCCTCATGCTGCCTCTGGTTCTTTTGCCAATCGCCTTAAATCTGTGCATCCTGTTATTGACCCTTCAGCCACTGAAAACAGTTTCCCTTTGCTTACTCTATCGAAATCCTTCATGATTTAAACATCTCTATCAAATCTCATCTTAGCCTTCTCTGCTCCAAGGAGAACAACCCCAGCTTCTCCAGTCTATCCACATAACTGTAATCCCTCATCCCTGGAACCATTCTAGTGACTCTCTTCCATACCCTCTCCAAAGCCTTCATGTCCTTCCTAAAGTGTGGTGCCCAGAATTGGACACAATACTCCAGCTGGGGCCGAACTAGTTTATAAAGGTTTAGTATAACTTCCTGGCTTTTGTACTCGTGCCTCGATTTATAAAGCCCAGGATCCCATCTGCTTTATTAACTGATTTGTTAACCAGTCCTGCCACCTTCACAGATTTGTGCCCAGGTCTCTCTCTTCTTGCACACCCACTTTAAAATTGCACCATTGAGCATGTATCGTCTCTCCTCATTCTTCCTACCAAAATGCATCACCTCTCACTTCTCTGCGTTGAATTTCATCTGCCACGTGTCCGCCCATTCCACCAGTCTCTTAAGTCTATTACGAACTTCCTCACTGGTTTACTACACTTCAAGTTTCGGGTCATCTGCAAATTTCAAAATTGCGCCCTGTACCCCCAAGTCCAAGTCATTAATGTATATCAAAAACAGCAGTGGTCCTAGTACTGAGCCTTGGAGAATGCCACTGTATATATCCCTCCATTCACCACAACTCTCCGATTTCTATCCCATAGCCAATTTTGGATCCATGCTGCTACTGCCCCTTTTATCCCATGGGCTTCAATTTTGTTAACAAGCCCAATATGTAGTACTTTATCAAATGCCTTTTGAAAGTCCATATACACAACGTCAAGAGTTCATTTAAGTTAATTGACCCCTTTGCCCCAAACTAATTGGATCAATTCATGGTTTTAGTTCACTAGAGTATAAGATTTATCACTATTATACTTCGATCAGAATTTGAGAATTAGCATAAAGTTCCAAGTAAACTAAATGTCTAGGTTGCCATTTTCTGAATGGCTGTATTGGCATAAAAATTACTAGCAGTCTGAATACAAGCCTCATATTTAAACGTGTTTTAAAGTCAACAACATAATTGAAGAAAATATTACCCTTTTGAAATAGTCCAATGTTAGGTTGGTATGATATGATTCTTTGTTGGGTTAATGTATTGGGCAATGGTGTGGCAGGATGGAAACTGGTGACTGAAATTCCTCAGTGACTATCGCATCTCGGCAGGCTGTCTGGAGGTGGAGCTGGTACAAGGTGTCTCTGTAAAAGGATGGTGTGAAATCTGAGAGAAAGTATCCTGTACCGTGCATCTCCGGGTTTAAGAACAGCGTCTGCCAGAGAGGTCTGAAGGGAGGGGCGGGGTAGGCATTGCGGGTATATTGACACATTAATTGAAATAATTTAAAATGTGTCCTAAACATAAAACTCAGCGGCGGGCACACCTAATTTTGGTGGCGCAAACTGATTTTATTTTCATATTTTGTAAGCATGTCCTAATGGGCAGCTCCACTCACACAACAAATTCATTCTTAGCTGTAAATAACCAAAGACAATTTCCAGTGAGACGATGGCTATCCTCTATTTAAAATATCCTTTTTATTTGTGGATCCAAGTTTCAGTTTAGCTCAGTGTAATACTCTTGCCCCTGAAACTTTTATTTGAAGTGCGTAAAGCACAAACGCTGTCCGCCCTCTGATGTCAGCCATTCCTGAGCTTGATTGCTGCTCCATGCTGCTAGGAAGCCAAGGGAGGTTGGAGATGGGGCAGTCGTTTGCAAGGGCAGAAGGGTCGAGGGTGGTTTTTTTTTAATTTTTATAAAAGAGAGGGGGTGATGGCGGTTTTGAAAGGAAGAGGGGCAGTGCCTGGGGAGAGGGAACCATTTACAATGTCAGCTAGCTTGGAGGCCAGGAAGGGTAGTTGGGTGGGCAGCAGTTCTGTGGGAATGAGGGTCAAGCAAACAGGAGGTGGGACTCATAGATGAGATGAGCTTGGAGAGGACATGAGAGATAGGAAAGAATCTTGAGACAGATATAGGTTCAGGGAAGAGGAAGGGTAGCGGGGGAAGCAGTATAGGCAGCTGTACAGATGGCCTCTGTCTTGGGGACAAAGACGTCCATGAGCTTTTTACAATTGCTGTTGTGCCCGAGGGTGGAGGGGCAGTGGAGAGGGGTTCGAGCAGATGGTTGGCAGCGGAGAAAAGAAGCCGTGGGTTATCGTTGCTCTCCAGGTTGATCCTGGAGTCATCGGCAGAGGAGAGTGGGGCCCGACGGTGCTTGATGTGGTCCAGTCGGATCTGATCGATAGCTAAACCTGTTATGCACCAAATATGGTCAGATCAGTGCCTCTTGTCTTGTGGAAATGAATTCTCAACAACGTGGTAGCACTGAATGTTGTAGTTGCAATGTATTGCTCCACAAACTAGTGGGACACAAGTCAACACCATCACCCCCACTCTTGGAGTTCCCAATTGGATTAAAACTACTGAGCAGTGGCAAGAAGCAGCGATCAGTATTTTCCTGCACAAGGGAGGAGAGAAAATAAATGTCACCTCAGGCATTTTCTTCTGCCTGTTTGTGGCCTGTTTCAGTGAGATATTGATGGGAGGTCAGTAATCAGATCACCACTCAACATCTTGGTCAGCGCTGGTGCTGTGCAAGGGCATCCAAGAAAGGAAAGCAAAATAGATTAAAAAGAGCAAGTTTCACCCTCAGCAAGGCAATTGAATTCTTATAATAGGATCAGTAAGGACACTTTTTAGGAAGCTTGGTTTATTACAGTGCTGCACATAGAGCAGCAAGACAAGATTGTGCACTTGCAATTCCCTACACAGTGATTAACTGATCTCAGTAGGACTGTCTTGGGAGAGGCTGAGCTTAGGCAAAGTGCGTCCCATGGAAGGAAACAAAGAGAAAAAGGGTGTCAACCTGTGCAGCACTAATAAAAAAGTTAAGCAGCAGCAGTGTCACAGGTCGGAGAATGAAAAACAGCTTTAAAAAGCGCAGAATTGCACATTTTTGAAAAAGACAACAAATGTACAAATATATTGGTTACAATGTGAGTGCAACAAAATGTAATATAATGTGGACCCATGCAGTGAATTATTCATCTCAGGTATGTTGTTAAGAGATACTGCATGTAGGCCAGGTAGTGAATAGTGGGAAGTAGCAAGAACCACTCTTAACCATGGTCTGCAGTGTGAAGAGGCCACCAAATGGAAACAGGAGAAAGAAAACACCAAGGAACCTTTTGTTTCACAGATGGAATGACTGTCTATGGCCATCACTCTACATTCCCTCTCTTTGTAACTACATTTTTTATTGCCAAAAGTCAGAGAGAGATCCATCTCTGAGCAACTTCAATCTTGGAAAAGGTTTCTAACAAGCTCTAAATTCCACAGGGATGGGTCCCATTCTGACTAAAGTCTCTTCCCCTCATTTCCCCTCCCCTGAGCTAGTCAGCAAACTTAAGTTACTCTCTGGTGCTGTCAGCCCATAGATGCACCATTTCAGAGCTTGGTGCTGTGCTTCTTGGAGACAACTTTGTAACATTAGTCACTTAGTCAAAGGATACCCTTAAAAAACTCAACTTCTTGACCAACAAGGGAAGCGACAGCAGAATGTCTGAAGCTGGGAAGAATTTATGCCCATGGAAGATGCCATTGATCCAGGAAATGAGTTACATAGGTGACACCTCAATATTAAAATTGTCTTGGGGTTAAAGCACTGAACCATACAGACTAAGAAGGTCCCATGTTTGATTTTGTCTGCACTGAGTTAGCTGATCTTGCCTGGGTAGCAGTGAGAGCATTATAATTGGCTTCAACACCCCAAGCTTACGAAGTGGAAAAATTGGTCAGGGTTCCCATTTTTGGTATCCAGTGACCTATCCTGGAATGCATGCATGTGGACATTGGACGAGAACAGGCTCTTGGCTGCGATACTCCCTCTGGTCGAATCGTTAGCCATCACTCACTATATAGAATTAAACCATGAAGAATGGTCACTTGGATGAGGACGCCCCATGGGTGCGGAATCATACCCCAGCCACTCGTTCGTGTCTTCAGGAGTGAGGATGCGAGAAAATCAGTGGAAAAAAAATATCTAAGGTACCTCCTGCAATTCTTACTCCAGTTAATGAGAAGGATGCATGTCAAATAAAGACATTCTACATCCTTAGTTTTAAAAAAATATTGGAAGAACTGAATGATTCCCCACTGCTGAAAACACTCACCAGAGGATTGAGGACAGCAACTGTGACTTGGGATCCATTACCAAAGAGCGGTGAAAGCACAACAGGAATTGACCCAGGTCTCAAACTCTTTCTGGACTCTGTACAAACTAAACAACTGTCCAAAATCATAATGGCAGATACAGAAATGTGTTCATAAATCTTATCCATCCTGACCGGAAAAGCTCGACTCTGCACAAAGCAGTAATTTATAAAGCTGGATGCTTTAGGTTAGAAGTTCCTAGTCCAGCCCATAAATGTTTCTCAGTTAATTCTCTTACATATTTACTTTTTTTTCCTACCCCAGTTGAGATACCTTTTTATGGTTGGGATTTTGATCAATAAATTTGGTCCAAAATAGCACTAAAAGTTTTGATATTCTGTATGGATTTGGTTTCAAAGCCAAACATCTATGCTTCATTATATCCCTGGTTAAACCTCAGTTAGCTTCAACATACCTGAATACAAGCGACATCGCAATAGATTTATTCCTACTTCAGGTCAATGAAACTGCTTCACATTATATTATTTACATAAATCTTTGAGTGCCACTTGATTACAACAATTAAGCCTATAAATACTTTTTAGTGTAACTGCCCACACTAATATTAATTTTGACCTTTCGGGTAATCCTTTAATCCCTGTATAGCCTATGCATCTCATTTTCACTGAAGGTTATATTTAGCTGTAGTTGAGGCAGCTGAATTAAAAACAAACATTAATATGTTCTTTCTTCATAGCACATATTTAAAATTCATTACAAGTTTGCTACTGACCCCTTACTGCTACAGCTTACTTTATATTAATGTTACCCACCAAACTGGGTATGTGCCACTACATTTCATCAAGTTAATCTTCATTGAAGAGTTAAAAGCTGAGCTCCCAGCAGCCACGAAAATGCTATGATTAGATGTGGAATGCTTCAATTCCACAATGTTTTTTTAATATAGTGAACATGTTATGACTTAAGTAAAATGGCAGAATTTTATTTCCAAGGAATCTTGAAATTAGTGCAGCATTGGGGGAAAGGAAAATCAATGTCAAGAGCTTACACCATAACATTATAAAGAGGAACATTTAATCAAACTGACATGTCAACAGCTCTATTTTTCCCCTAAAACAGGCTCTTCAAAATTGTTTGAGCTTACTGAAGAATTAGGTGTACAAAACATGTTCATTATTGCTCATTCGCTCTCTCTTTCCACAGACTTGTAGATTTTTGCCATTAAAATAAATACCCATTCAACTTAAATGCAATTTGAACAATATTACATCTGTTTCAACGCTAATGTTTTTACAACAGAAGATTTTAATTTTGATAAGTTAAAGCATTTTGATGAAGCACTATCATTTACATTTGAATTGCAATTGGGATGCCTTACAGAATCTGTAAATTCCTGCAAGTATCGAATAATATAAGCTGTGCATGCGCCCAAAAATTAACAGAATAGAAAATGAAAGGTGAATAAAAATAAAAATCATAACAATTAGAGAGTGGTGGTGGTCAACAGTAATGTTCTTGTTCCAGTAACGACATGATATTTCTGTTTAAGTGAATACATGAGTTGCCTTTTTTTTTTAAAAGTGTAAAACATATTCAATCAATTCCCACGAGATCAGTATCACTTGTATGAAAAATACAAAAATCACTGGTCACCAGGTTAAATAAAGCTGCTTTTATATTCAACTGCTGCCGCCAGCTTCCAAAGCACAGGTTTTGTGCAGCTTACTGGATCTGAAGAAGTCTGCGACCAGGAACATTTTATTAAAACTGGGTCTTCCTAATTGCCCAACGGCTTTGGGCATCCAGTAAAAGTGCTGATTGGATGCGCATCCTCGCTGCAACATCATCACACTTAACTTATAAAAATACATTCTCAACTGTTACCACTCTGGCTCAGTTTACTTAGCCAATTTAGTTTAATTTTATGTGGCGTCGAACTAGGCAGAATAAAGTGAGTGGCGAGCCTGCACAGATCTGTTGCTATGGATTTTAATCTTGCTGCAGATGGTTTAATAAAAGGAATGCTATCATATTTTTTTTAATGTTTTGAGGATTTATCGAGCGCTCTGATGCTATGGTGCCAGGTCTTTGCGCACGTGCCCATGATGGTTGAGGATGCACAAAATTCCTGTTCCCAGCTGGTCTAGAGAGACCGACAGCACTAGTTAGCTGTAAATGTAGGAGGCTGGTGTACTTTGCAGCGCAACACAACTGCCAGTATCTGTGTGGGACTCCACAACAAAGGTAAACACGCTCAACTTTCTAACACAAGGTGACCATCCATAGAGTAACAGGACAGTTCATCTGATTTGAGACAATGCATCACTTGTGCAAAGACCACTTATGAAAGAACTGCTAGAACTCACTTTCACTGGCGAGATGTCTGCTATTTCCATAAGATGCAAACAAACACTTGAGATAAAGTGGAATTACTTTCCCTGTCGAAATGCAGCGATGATGCCGCACACCTCTAGCAAGTTACAAATCATCTTTGAACTCGTTAGTCAACCAACATTATAACCCAAGTGTACAGAATTTATTGGCATGCTGTCATTAGTAACCATCTTTTCTTTGGTGACCAGTTTGTGAAATACCTGCTCTGCTACTAACCTTCAGCACAATTTCATTGACTGTGTTGGTGTCTGCTTCAAAGTAGAGATGTTTGTGGTCATGATTGCTTAGATATGTGAGCTTGAATATTGCATGGCCTGCAAGGCAAACAAAGGACAGGAGTCAAACAGATGAACAGAGTTTTACTACGGATGCAGCTTGACAAAGAAACAGATGGCGATATTAATGTCCCATCAGCAGAACAGAAGGAAATTGCATGATGGCGACAGCCTCCGCATGTCATTTCAACATCATTCAGGCAAAACTCACCACAAAGGCAACAGAACCCTTTTTAATATAATTTGATTCCCCATCCTATCACAATGGACAAAGTGCAAAATCAATCATTTGGTTAGTTAGGTCCTCTGTCAATTCTTTTCTGTTCTTTGAGGTTGGGGGGTGAGAGAAGAAAAGAGAAGAAACCAGACTGTGCTTGGTACGGCCATTACAGGAGGAAAAAGTATTTAATATTTGTGGTAGATTTATACAGGCATTTACTGCTTCAGACTGATGTAACATGTTAATAATCTGCTACATACCCTTTCTTAATGCTACGGTTCTAGAGAGGTTATATTAACATGTATTACAAAAGAAAAGCTTTTTAATTTTGTCTTTTGACGTAAAGTCAATTTAAAAAATATATATAATTAATTCAATACCCACTGCTATTCAGATGATGAAATAATTTAGTGCAGTGAAAACATTAAAACACAGTGCATAATGGATTTTTAAATTCATCTTACAGAAAAATTACCAGAACATAAAAATTAAGCATCATAAGGACAACACTGCATCATTGTTGTTCTTTCATTGTTTAAGACCATTGTAACTTCATTATGAGTTTACACTTTTGGAACAGCAGCATCGGATATAAAATTACTGTAGAGAAAATAACTATAGAAATGGATTACAGAAGCAACCCATGTCATGCATCATATCATCTTATGCCACAACACAATGGTGGCACAGCGTGTTCGATGCTGCCTGACCTGCTGAGTATTTCCAGCATTTTCTATTTGTATTTCAGTTTTCCAATATCCACATTTTGATTGTGTTAGAATTGGGGTTCTCTTGTCTTTTTAAGTCACACAGTTGTGTACCATGGAGCCTCGGGGGGGGGGGGGGGGGGGGCTACATATCTGTGCTCCCATTAATCTGCATATATCACTGGTTGCCAATATTAACAGATCTTGGTATTCTTATTTAGGATTTGTCCATCACTCTGGAAATAGCACTAAGCACAGCCCTCGCCAAACCTCCAGCTGCACAAAATTCAAACAGAATAAACCAGCGAATAAGAAATGCAAGTTGCTTAGGATAGATTAGTAGGCCTCATGGGCTGTATGTGGCCCACGAGGAGTAACTTAGAAACTCCTACTGTACGAGTTCGCATTTTAGGACTTTTTTGGTATGATAAAGAGCAGCATAGTGCTGGAGTACATTGGTCTATCAGCATACCAGGCCACTGAATGGTATGACATCGATTGGCATTTTTAATTGCCCACGTGGCAAGTTCCTGAGCTTGCCCGTCAGGGGAACTGCTGAGCACAAGAGAAGAGAGAATAAAACCAATCCAGATTGCAGCCACATATCTCCAAACACGGACACTGGGGGAGGGAAAGGAAGGAAGGAAGGAAGGAAGGCAAGAGGGAAAAATTATACTGAAATAAAACGATCCCAAATGTATACTGGGCTTGTGACTATGATCATTAGTAACATTTTAGGAATTTTCCACCAATTGCGTCACTTTCTACAATATTAACAGACCTGCACCGCTGAAATTCGAGGTTTAAAAACCACAAAACCTGAACGCTCGCAACACGCAATTAGTGTCAACTTGTCTATAGGTGTAGAAAAAGCAAAAAGTAGAACATTTGCGGGTTTATTAAGGAAATATTGTCTTCATTTACTCAAATACTTTTGGGTTCAGTTCTTCAATATCTGACCAGATACAACAGATTTGGATTTAATTGTTTAATTATCATGATACGCATTGCTCTTCATTACACATGGTAAGTGAAACATGTATCATTTGAAAATTCCAAATAATAAACTAAATTGCTTTCTTGAACTCTCCAACTTACTTTTAAGTATGCTGATTTAATAGAATTATATAAATTCAGTTAATGTAGGCACAATATTTATTGACTGCTAATTCTTGACTACAATTGCCCGGATTTTGCATGGATAATAATGGTGAGGCTAACAGCGCTCACCATTAGAACGGGATAAATCGGACAGCAACTTCTGGCGTCCACACAGACGCAGTTAAATGCGGAAATCCGAAAGCGGCTGCCGATAGACTCGGCACTGAAATGAATGCAATGGTGTGAACTTGGGGTACTTGTCCACTAGTTCCTCACTAATGATGGCAGAAAAAGTTAGCAGCTGGTGGATTCAGGAGTCAGTGAGTTTTTAAAACAGTGTGTTAAGTGATAATTACTGCCAAAAAACTCTGCTGGCCCTGAAAATTTAATTTTACAAGTGTGGAGTCTCATTCCCTCAGAAGTTAATTAGTGTTGGAGATTTAAAAGAAATAATTTTTAAAAAAACTTTTTGTCTGTCTGTCTCTTTTAATCCCATCTGTCTTTTCCAATTGTTATTCCACTTTCTGTACATGATTTAAATCTAATTTATACTTCCTGGTTTAGACTCTGCGTTTCTCAGTGAGGATTCTTCAATCTGATTGGTTGAAGAGCCTTGCTGTTTCTTTCCCTGCTCACAGATGCCACAGATTCCCCCGTAGAGAGCACTGCACTGGATTAGAGCTAGTCTCCGATCTAAAACCCACAAAAATTTTGTGGGCAGCTGTCAACAAGGTGAATGGCGAGCTCCATTCCTTCGCCGCTGACCGCAAAATCTGGGGCATCATGGTGACATTTGCCTATTTCCAAGGAGATGCAAATGTAATCATAAGTAAACATGGTCTTAAAACAAATAAGGCCAAACACTGAAAGGACAATTTTATATTATGACACATTGAACCATGGAAAAAAACTTATCTTTGCAAGATTTGCTGCTCATGTTCTGCAACAAACAGTTATTTAAGTTTTCTGAGGTTTTGCAGTAGAATATAAAAGCTACATTTTTTTGTTGTACAAATGCACATTGAACAATGAGCATTAAATACCTCTAGATGCATCAAATATATTAAATAATTATTAAGGGCTGCTTTTTTGAGTCTCAAATCACCTGGTACCTTAACGCTTTTGTTAATTTTCTTGTGTCAACATATCTATACAACAATGCAAATGTCAATGCACAAGGAGGTTTTAAAAACAGAACAACTTTGCACATCCTTTTAAAAGCTAAAAACAATCCACCTTTCCTGTACAGAAGAGATTAATGATACCTTCCAAGCGGTCATAAAAGCAAAACATTTTTCAAACATTAGTGGTATTCCTTTTAAGATCAAATTTCAGTTTACAAGAATTTGGAATTAAAACTGAAATGGTCCCTTCATAGTGATCACAATAAGACATGCATCACAACATCTTCTGCCTCTAGGTGTGGCTAAAGTCTATTCTTAAAAAACAAAATCAAGACATCTAGTGGCAGTAAAAGGTACTGTACTAACCTTAGCTTTGGCGCTTTTCTCCTGGGGCATAATCTATCAAACTATAGTGAAATAAATTGGACAGAAAATATAATGGAATAACCTCGACTTAAACAGTGCTTTAAAATGATCCTAAAATGGTCATATCTCCATGGAAAAATGTTTGGCAAACTTTCTGGGAGAAAAGACAGAAAGACAAATAAAGTCATTTCCATTAGATGTCACCTCAAAATGAAGTGATGGCGTGTCTGATGCGATTTACATTACCCGGTTCTGAAATAAACAAAGACTTTTCTCAAATATTTGTTCATGAAGATGATTCAACAATTCAATTTATAAAATAAACCGTATACTGAATCCCTCTGTATGCACATAAGGAAAAAAATGATCTTGAGCAGGATTTACTGCTTAAGTAGTTTTACTGCACTTCCCTTTCTGTTCAAAAATCCTAAAGATAATGATTTCATTTTATTTCAGAAGTGTGTGTTTTGAGTTTCTGGTTATACGTCGAAAACGGGGAGCAAAAATAATTTTGCTAAAAAAGATGAAAACAAAACAAAATTCAGCACCGACAGCATAATTATTCCTGCAATTGACCAGACAAAGTTTGACCTTTATTCTCTGATAAAATACACTGCAATCCATTTCTGGGAAAGGGGTATTTTAGGCCAAAGGTATTCCTGCAGCACTTCCCTCCTAAGCCAAGTATTGATATCCCAAATAATTGTCTCCATGTGAAGTTGTATTAAAAATTGTAGGTTTTTTAGTGGTTACTTCTGGGAATAAACCGTTTGTGAAGGTCAGATTATTACTCAGAATTCCTACCCTATAATTTCTTGTAAGGCTAGTCATTTGAAATCAAGCTACACTGTAGTAACCATTTAAATAAAATGGTCAGCAGGATTTATCCCTGTCAAAAGTATAGAATGCAATCTACTAACCAGGACATTCATCATTTTACAAAGGATGTACTGAAAATCTTTGTCTAATAACTCAAACATCCAAGAAACCTCTTAAAGACTTGGATCTGCCCACAAAGTAGCAAAGAACTAACAATGCAATGTGGAATCTACATGCTCTTCCACATCTAAATAAGGCATGTTAAAATAATAGAAAGACCATTACCCGAGCCAAGTGAAATTTAGGCATCACATAGGAGCTTATGATGAGGGGAGTGTCACTCGCAAGTTATGTAGTGGTGACCAGCCACGATAGTATAAAGTTATTTCCCCTCCAAGTTGACATGAACACCTTAAAAATAGTAGCATTTCAGGTCAGAAACCTTACGCAATGGGCTTTGGGGACGGGGGAAGTGGCGGGGGAGGAAGGGAGACACAGTTTATGGAAATCTAGTTTTGTGGGAAGGAAAGTGATAAATGTCCCCCTCCAAAAAGTACTTTAACCAGCAGGCACCTACAATAGGACAAGACCTGAAGCACAGCACACAGATCCCCAAACTAAACCCAATTACACAGGGGAAACACATACAATTATAGGTGAAAACAGCTAAGTTGTGGCAGGCTTACATGGAATTATGATAGTGCCCATCCTCAAGAACTTGCTTTGACCTTTTTACCAACCAGGAGAACCACTGTTTTCACTGCAAGAGTGGTGTAACAAGTCTCCTAGCATTACCCTCAAAGATCAACATTGGGGTTTGGTGAAGAAAGGAAGGAGTCCTTATGTATGCTGAGGAATAGCACTGAAAACAATCTCTTGGATTCCAGCATCTTTTGCCCACCGCAGATTGCACGGATGCTTGGATTGCAGATTTCTCTGCCTTTTGGGACTCAGCAATTGTGTCTCAGGAATCATTGAAGTGGACTAGTTATGGGTTCTATATTCCCAAAAGAAACATGCAAAAGATTGCCCTTTTTGAAATCAGTTTATTACTGTACTAAATCAGTTGAAGGATATTTGGCCTTATTGATCAGTTGAGCTGCTAGATCTTGAATTCTCTTGCAAGTAATACAGGAACAATCAAGTTTTAGGCAATTTTTCTCCAGAGTCACTGCTAGTTTCAAGGCTGCCGTTGGTAGATAGGTCAACGACAACATCCAGATCTTCAATAGGAAATGCAGACTCGGGGAGCAGTTAAATTGTCCACGGTAAACCTCAAATACTCTGAATTTCAGTCCTCAACATGAAGGGGGCATGGGGTAGGGTCCACGTGTTAATGTGAAACTGATTTTCATAGTGGATCTGGTCTGCCTCAGAAACTTCACAGTATTGACTACCTCTATTACTGTTCCACCGAGTGCCATCCTTAAAACCACAATGATCCCTCATTAGAGCAACCTCACAGATCGCAAGGGTAGTTTTGTTAAACAAGTTAATTTTGTGTGTGAGCAAACTAGTAGCTGTGCAATAAAATATTCTCGGTGCTTCTTGGGTGACTTCATCTGGAAATGTAGGGCTCGATTTTCCAAGCCCCGAGGAGGCGGGTTTGGAGGTGGGAAAATTGCAGAATCGGGGGGCAGGAACCCATCCGCCCCACAACCCGCCTCCGTGCCAATGTCCCAGGAGGCGGGTACCCGACCCGCGCCGGGTCCCGCCTCCCCGTGGCGGGAAGGGGATTAGTGCCAATTAACTGCCTGTTAACAGGTAGCTTTTTTGCCTAATCTCTATTTTTAGCCCTGAAGTGTGGGCTGTCCGACGGCTCCGAACTACGCCAAGTTAGCGAGGCGGACCGTCGGTCTGCAGGGGTTGGAGGGGTCGAGATGTCCGTTGTGCAGGTGAGTGATGGGTGCATGTGTGCCGAGGTAAATGTCAAGTGTTTTAATAAGTTTTACTTACCTTTACTTTCTCCTGCAGGCTTCCTTCCTTCAGTTCTCGGGAGTCCCTCAGCTCACCGGCACAGAAAGCAGAATGGCCGCTGAACTGTCAAAAGCTGCAGCCTCTGCTTTCTGGTCTGGAGAGCTCTCTAACTGAGTGAGTAGAAGGACTCAAGTTAGAAGACAGATCGTCAGTGTTTGACAGCTTCACAGAGCTGTCAAACGCTGATTTTTCATCTGTCAAAAACTCTTGACAGATGAAATGTCAATCGCTGACGTCGTCAGTAACCAGGTGTCCCTGGGTCAATCAAGGGAAAGTAGCGTGGGTTGGCCACAAGTCGATGGAGGCAGGACTACAACCCAAAAAGTGGGAGTCCCGCCTCCAAAAGCTCCCCATTGACAAAATCGAGCCCGTAATCTCCATAGTAGGAAAAATTTACCAATTCCATGCTCCCACTAGGAAGGGAATGGTTGGAGATGAGGCTACAATACTGCAGCACCAATTCCGATCCATCCTCCCTTTAAGCGTGGCTCCCCAATAGGAATTTGGGTAACAAGAGAAAGATGTCCCCCTGTCTGAAGTCTTCACACTGATCACTGTAAATGATTTTCCAAAGTTGCTGAAATATTTTTTTTTTGGGGGGGCGGGGGGGGGGGGGGGCGGGGAAAGAGTCACAAGTTGAAGCCATTATCTAACCATACTAAAAGGCATTTGTGCAGGGTTGTCTGCTACTGGAATGGCTTTTCTGTAGTTCCTACAAATCTCAAAGCCTAGAATCAGCATGAAGGAAACATTTTCTGGAAAAGATCAATAATGAGCTTAAACTGTGAAAGATACCAAAGGTGAAGCCACAGGCCAAATGAACACGGTACTAATTTTAAAAAAAAGCTTTTATTTAACCAGCTGGTGTGAAGATTAAGTAACGAATTGTAATAGCAGCAGACAATAATCATGTTGCAGCCAGGCAGGGGAGGGGCGGAATGAGGTGACCTTTTATAGTAGAAGTCAAATAGTTACCAAGCAAAAAAAATCGTCGCCATCACCCAACTCCATGATTTTTCAGTGGTGTGATTCAGTTTATTCATGGTATATGGTGGATTATAATTTAAGTTTAATTCTTCCATTTACAAAAATGTTCTGCAGTTTACATTTTTTAAATGCACAAATATTTCTGCAAAAAAAGGGAAACTACATACTAGTGACATTAATTAGAGCTTCCTACTGTTTTTGTTGTAAAAAAAGCAATTAAACATAATTATGATTTACTAACCATTAAGATTAATTCCCAAATTGGAAATTGTCAAATAATTTAAAAAGTACTTTTAAAGCATTTGACAAAAAGCCCCTAGTGGTACTAATGTCCAATGTATTTTAAAAGTCTCAATGAAAAAAAATCTTAATTAGAGGCTCATTAGTATGTAAATGCATTCATGTTTTGTTACAACTGAGTAGGGATGGCTCTACAGAAAAACCTGTTTAAAAAGTTATTACAACAAATGCAAAGCTCACTATTGGTTGGTTTACAGATTTTTTAGATAAGAAAAATAATGCTACTTTCTCATTTCAGATGTTGGCTGTGCAACATCTGGTTTAATGAGGCACTTCTGTTTGCTCTGACTTTTTGTTATAGTGGTGGCAAAATCTAAAATAGTCACACATGCATAATTTTCTCACCACCTTTTATATATATATACAAATTAACTGCTTGAAGACTCCAACAGCTGCTCTTCAATATCGTGCCATCATACAGGAGGCCAGATAGTGAGCATTATCAGGCTATTCAATAATGTGGGGCGCTCAGCCCACTCCTGTCCTCTCCCAGCATCTACACCCACACCCTCCCCCCCCAGACACCGGAAGGAGTCATTAGATAGTGCAGGAGTGGAATCTTTGGCCAATTCTACCCTACTGTTCCCTTCCCAGCCCAGAAGGCCAAATTGCAGTACCCCCACTGCTACCCCAGATGAGATCAGCCAAGTCAGCACTGCCCAGGGGTTGAACTTGGGACCTTCTTGGTCTGAATGATTCAGTGCACACAAGGTGGTGAATTTACTACTGACCTCTCGGTCTTTGGCCTCCTACATTGTTTTAACGAAGCTCAACGGAAGCTCGAGGAACAGCACCTCATCTTTCGATTAGGCACTTTACAGCATTCCGGACTCAAATTGAGTGCAACAATTTCAGATCACAACCTCCGCTCCCATTTTATCAGACAACCTCCGCTCCCATTTTATCGGACAGCAGCTGTTGGTAATGATTCTGCTGTTGCCATTTACACCGCCTCTGAACCCATCTTTTGTTTCTTTACTTGTCCCATTACCATCCCCATTTGCCTTGCACAATCATCCCTTTTGTCATTTAATCTCTCTTGCCTTCCACCCCATCACAGATCTTCCCTTTTGTTCTTTCCTCCCCTCCTCCCTTTCCTGGCGCTTGTTTAAAACCTGTTAAATCTCTAAATTTTTCCAGTTCTGATGAAAGGTCATTGACCTGAAACGTTAACTTTGTTTCACTCTCCACAGATGCTGCCTGACCAGCTGGGTATTTTCCAGCATTTTCTGTTTTTATTAGTGAATTTACTAATGTGGATGTCGAGGGAACTTGTGTAAGCATATTTTGAGTGTTTTCTTAGAAAATTCAACACTTAAAAGGATTAATATATTTCTCCAAAGAATTTGCAATACTGGATCATTTAAAAAAAAGACGGTTGTGTAGTGAACAAGTGCTGTAATTTGCCGACGCACACTATCTGTCTGAATACTACTGAGATTAGTGAGTTTATCTGAAGAGCCATACTAGACATTTACAGGTGCTGCATATGGAGTTCATGCTTGACTGAGTTATAGTGCTGCTGTGGTTTTTTTTCTTTTAATATGCTGTGGTAAGATTTTTTTTTTTTTTTTTTTAAATGGCAGCTAAATTGCAAGTAGTTCGAATAACGTAAAACAGACATCACTTTGATATGCAGCAAAGACATAAAATAATTTTAAAAATAAGAATGTTATTTGGCACTTTTCCCACCTCACCAAAAAAATCATCCCCCACACCAGAGCTCAGCCTAACTGCTGCTGCCAGAAGATCAATAACTCGAATATGTTCCCATACATGGAGCAATCTTTCCAAACGGCATGCAGTTAAACACTCACTCATCCATTTTTACATTTTCTTTTGGTGACGCTCACTTTAGAATTTATATATATTTTTCACAAACAACATTAATTTTAAAAAGCAATACCAAAATGACCTATGGGAAAGAATTAAACACTTTTAGAAAGGAAATGTAATGCATTGTGTAACTGGCTCTCTTCACAGATGCTGCCTGACCTGCACTACGTTTTTATTTCCGATTTCCAGCATCCACAACATTTTGCTTTTGTATTATTGTGGGGAAAGGCTCAACATAAGGACGTTAAAAAATAAGAGAATGAAAGGGTTGTATAAATGCTTAATAAATGAGAAGCTGGAAAAGTAGTGACCACAGGTGGCGTTAGATCGAATGAAGAATGAATAGCATTTAGGGTGCATGCAATCAGAAAATGGATTAAAAGGTTCCGTAGGCCAGAAAAACACAGGTGGATACAGATCATCAAGTTTGTTGAAGTACTGCAACATTTAAATGAAAAAGACAAAGCAGACTTATTCAAGTATAAAATATTTCAAAATACTGCGATAAAAGAATGCAACAGGGCAGAAAAGAAACAACAAAAGTAGGTTGCATTGAAATGGCAAACCCAAGAAACATGCCTCTCTTCAAAAATAGTAATATAAGTAAGATTGTGTATGTTTTGCTTTGAAGTGTAGAAGCATTGATAATTTAAAGTGAAAGCGGGGGTAGGGGGTGGGGTGTTAACATTAGTTAAAAAATCAGAATTTCTCAGAACTACAGTACTCCAAGATAATTTTTGGTAGTTCCCCCCGCCCCCCCCCAAAAAAAGCAGCCAGTTTCTACAACTGTGTTTTGCTCAAACAATCTGTTGCAATACATTGAGGAGAGAAGTAGAACAGAACAATGCAGTTTCTGATGGTTCAAATTCCAGCATCTTGTTGACACACTTGACCTGCCATCAAAGGCACTGATGCAAGAAGGTATGAGCTACATTTGTGTTGCATTTTTACAAAAAATCTTAGTTTGCTAATTTTTATAAAATATATAGAGTTGGAATTGAAAGAAGTTAAAAAGGTTTTATTATTATATATTAACATTTCTGTAAATCAGCCATCACTAGTAGGATGACAAATAAAGGTTTAAATGTGCAATTTAATTGGAACAGTTTCATCTAACTAGACTAATTCACACCAACATTATGGGATACATATCAGGAATAGAGCAGACTGCTTCACTCTGTGGCAAAGTGACAAAAAGCTCCTCATTAATACACTGGTTAAATGGCAGGGACTGCAGTTACTAGCTGTGCAAGGGCTAAACTCTTTGCTGCAGACTCGCACATCCTTTTCCTTATCTTACAGATTTCCCCCTCTCCCAACTGAGCGCCCTTGGAATGCATTGCAGCGCACCCTGTAAATCACAGTACACCCCACTGCCACCACCACCATCACCTCACCAGTCTTGTTTTAGGAACAGATGATAAATAAATCAAAGTGCACTAAGCAGTGCTTCCACATGGCAATCGCCTCCCTCATTCCTTCTGCAGCTCATCAATCAAACTATTGTCTACTTGAAAGCCAAGGCTTGTAAATGTCATCTCCACTCAAGCCCAAGGAGAAGAAAATCAAAATGCTGCAAGGAGTTTTAATTGGATAGTGTAATTAAACTAAAAAACCCCGGTAGGCCAGCTTTGACAGGATAGCTAAGACCCCTTTTAATAGGCCTATGAAATAGTATTTGTTACAAGGAATATGCAGCTCATGATTATTTGTTCTTGTACTTCCAATCCTGGTATTACTGTCGCTTGCTACAATCTCACTTAGGTTTTGAATGAGTGGAGTGATTTTTTACACGATCAAACTAGCACATTTTAGAGGGAAAGGAATACTCATCTACTAATTAGAAGACAAAATGACTTGACGTTACATTAGCTTGTTCCACCTGCAATATCCATAGTTAGGTTAAGAAATTAGACCGAATTCTGAAGTTTTTTTTAAAAAGCTAGCACTTCTCTAAGGATTGGAATTTATACAGTTAACTGTTTTGAATATTGAATTTTCTTGGCACTTTACAGAACACAATTTTAATAATCACAAAGAATGGCTTTTGCGGAGCGAGGGCGAAGAATAGAAAATAAAGACAAAAGAAGATGAGCACAGAAGATAATTTTGCCTGAAGGCATTTTGTTGTTATTTAGATCCCTTTCTCCCCTTACACGTTCACAAGTTGAGAACAGGGATGTGGCCTGTTCCTAGGGCTCTGCTATGCTAACAGCCATTTGGAGGTGCACAAGAGCAATCTGGGTTGCTTCTTCACCCCCACCCAATTATATTATAGAAAAAAAAATTACTTATTCATAGTACCTTTTTAATGAATAATTAAACATACCTGTGAAAAGCATTAATCACAGTATCCAAAATATTTTAAACATCTGTTATCGATATATTTTCTAATTGGCCAGGACTTGCAAGGGAACAACAAATCAGAACAGAACTTCCTGTGGTCATCATGGAAATCATGACCAGTCAATCAGATTCGTGAACTGAACCAGGACTAGAAGAAAGAATCTACATGTATATGGATTAGCATAGATGCAAGAAACAGTTAAAATAATGCTGATACCGACAAATACTGTCAAATCACATTAGAGGGGGTTTGGCAATAACAGTTAGGGAAGGACAGTACTCCACAACATCAAGGCCAAAATATTATTCGTCAACACAAAATCTGGACTTTACCTCAACACAGCCTTGTCCCAACAAAAATGATTACCGGTTCCAAATTATAACAAAAGGAGGAGAAAAAAATACACTTTTCTGTAAATGACTCCAACTGTAGGGCTACATCATTGAAAAAAAATACATTGAACAGTATGAGGAAACGGGGAAATATGCCTTTACTTACCTATCACCAGTTGCCGCTGTTGTTCTTCGGCACTCTATCCAACATGGTTTAAGTAGCACCAAGTAGGGAAAATGCATTAACAGAGAAATTTGCATGTGGCTTTTACATCTTGCCAAAAACAACAAATTGGCACCAGGGCTCAAGTATAGATTATCTTGTCTGACAACTGTGAAAGCATCCCAAGTAGTCCAAATGCAATATTAAAATCTGGACCAATATCAAGCTGGCACTTGCTGCTCTGTAATGAACCTATACCAGCACCTTAGGATTACTCATATGGGTTATTTCTTAAACAAAACGTTTCTTCAGTAGTTTTAATGAAGCAGCTGAGGGCACTTGTACTGCCAGGTACTTTGCAAAAAAATACTGGCACGGGACTGATAATTTTGTGAACTCACTGCTCATATGTAATAAGTCACAGAAGAGGTCAGTATTAGTGGAAAGTCAGTAAACAGTAAGTGTATATTAAATGAATTAAAATTACCTTCTTTTAAAGTTTACTTCCAGTGCAATCCATATTACAGCAAGATTCAAGGCATTAATTACACTGAACTGAGTAAACATAAGAAAGGAGCACTGGAGGGCACAACACTACATTAGCATGTGTCAAGTATCTTTGGTTTTAAATGAAAACTACATAAAAGCATTTCTGCCATCAATTTTGCTATCACTAACAGCCAGCATGAATTCTGCAAGAAAAGCTATTTTCGTGCAGATGTGAAATTCAATGAAAAAGACCGACTCTTGTAGGAACATCAATCAAAACGTCGGCTGCAGTGACAGATCTCAACGGTGAGGGAGGGTTAAAGGTCACAGGTTAAGGAAAAAGCCAAGCTCTGGTTCAGCTCTAATATCTCTGCGGTGGAAGTCTTGGAAAGGTACACCCTCCTGTATTAGCCTACCATCATTAATCTTCTTGCCACCTTCTTTAGCTAGTCAAGCAGAACTGCTCAATAGAAAACTATATGATGGGGCACTACTAGGAAGGCCCAGTCCCCATTATCAGGTTAACATTCTGTTAAGCCCCTCTGCAGCAATGGAATGATAACTCTTGAAGAGATCAAGGTCACATGATGTACTGCATGCAATTAATGACAAGTGGGATTTAACAGTATAGAGCAGTGCTCACAAAAGAAGAAACTGAAATGTCTTTGTTGCATTTAATAGTCTGAAACGAAGCAATCTTTCATCCAGTATCAAGGTTTGACATATATATTAGCATACTATCATTTCCTTACATTTCCAAATGGTGCAATACCAAATGCTTTTTACTGGCTTGTGCATAAACCAGGGAATAAAAGGTGCTAATTGGTTAAATCAATGCATCATTGCAACGGCACCGCATCTAAAAAGCTATTTAAATATTGGCTGGATTGGCGAGCCATTTTGAAAGGTGGATTTAAAGTATTGTTGATTCTGTGCTGTGAAGTGCACCAAATAAACTAGGATTAAAACCACTATCCTTCAAGAGAAAAAAATGAACCAACTGGAACAATGAACTGCAGAGGGATGCACTAAAATGTTGAATTTTTTTTTTTTTTACTCTATGGGATTTTCAACATTATTCTATAAAATGTGAAGCATTCTTGTAACGATACATATTTAACACATAACATGCATCATCAATTTAGTGGTGTTTTGGCTGTTGTAAAACAATTCCTACTGACCAGTTCTTTAAATCAACAACTAATTTTGGACAATTAAACATCAACTTGCGTTTATATAATGCCTTTAATATGGAAAAAATGTCCCAAGGCACTTCACAGAGATATAATAAAAAAAGAATGATAAGGCAGAGAAGCATCTACTAGTAGAGGTGACTAAAAGCTTGGTCAAAGAGGTGGGTTTTAAGTATTGAGCTACGCCTTCATTCATCTAGCCCCTATGCTTTGGAATTCACTCCCTAAACCTATCCATGGCATTAAGAGGGAGCAGGTCGTTCTTTCAGTGCCCTGGCCAACATTCCTCCCCCAAGAATACTACCAAAAACAGATTATTCAATCATTCAACTCAAGTACAGGAACAAGGATGTCTTGCTGCAGTTGTACAGGGCCTTGGTGAGACCACACCTTGAGTATTGTGTGCAGTTTTGGTCACCTTATCTGAGGAAGGATGCTCTTGCCATGGAGGGAGTGCAGCGAAGATTCACCAGACTGATGCCTGGGTTGGCAGGAATGACGTATGAGGAGAGATTGGGTCGATTGGGCTTATACTCGCTGGAGTTTAGAAGAATGAGAGGGGATCTCATTGAAACTTATAAAATTCTAACAGGACTAGACAGACTAGATGCAGGAAGGATGTTCCCGATGGCAGGGAATCCAGAACCAGGGGTCATAGTCTAAAGATGAGGGGTAAGCCACTTAGGATAGAGATGAGGAGGAATTTCTTCACCCAGAGAGTGGTGAACCTGTGGAATTCTCTACCGCAGAAGGCGGTTGAGGCCAATTCATTAAATATATTCAAGAAGGAGTTAGATATATTTCTTAAGGCTAAAGGGATCAAGGGATATGGGGAGAAGGCAGGGACAGGGTACTGAGTTTGGATGATCAGCCATGATCTCATTGAATGGTGGAGCAGGCTCGAGGGGCCGAATGGCCTACTCCTGCTCCTATCTTCTATGTTTCTATGTTTAATGCTGTTTCAGATATTGCTGTGTGCAAAAATGACAGCCAAATTTTTATGCACAACAGTCACTACCCTTCAAAGTAATTAATTGTGCAGAAAGTGCTTTAGATGTTTGAGGAATGTGCATGTTTTTGTTTTGAAAGGAATGTCTCAGTCAACCCACTAGGTGTACAATGATTTGCACCCTCCACCCCACAAACATTTTCTTTATTTGGAAATAATTGTTTTACATTATGACCAATATTTTTTTTTTTTTTTTTTAAAAAGAGAAAAAGAGGCCGTTAATCTTTAACTGAAAATAGAGAATTACTTTCTGAAAGAAGCACAAGTGACCTTCCTATAAACCATGTGTGATACAGTAGCTAGTATAACCTCACGGGTAGCAAGCTGGAGTTCTTGCAGAAGCCGAGGGGGACGTGAATCCATAAGTAAAACAATCATGCTTTATCATTTTAAATCTCAGTTCCCACAAGAAAGTAGTTTTTTTTGTTTTCCCCTTCAAGAGTTCAGAACTGTAATACTGTCCTAAAATAAGATAAATAAAAATTCTGATGTTAGAGTTTAAAACCAACAAGCACTACTTAATATTTACATAAGTACTGAAAAACTTCTCGAAGCAAGTTTAGATCTTGTTTCTGAAGGACAAAAAATGTAAATCGAAACCATGTAAACCTCGAGACTAGAATCTTGCATCTTATCCTTCTTCAAGCAGCTTTAACATAAATCCCCAAAAGCAGTACTTGTCAAATTAACTTGAATATCTATGTACAGACTAAAAATGGTTCTGATAAAATACAAAAATACCCCCCACTAACTTCTTCCTAATTAGCATTACTGCTTTATGTACAATTCTGTAGCTTGCATTTTTAGAAAATAGAGCAGGAGTGAGATAAAAAAAAATCTGACTGACATTAGAACACCAATAACTGATTGGTCGTGGCAGATCATATTAAATTCTCAACTTAACAAATTTGACCGGGTTTATCACCAGCAAATTCTGATGGATTAACAGGGCACCATTGCACAGAGTGTGACAAAATGTTGTTCAACCTTTAGACAGCTGAAAATTTTGAAATTGATTTCAGTAACATAATACAGATACGCAGCTAGCAGTTTAAAGGATAAAAAAATGTATCATAGGCACCACTGTCTTATCTAATATTAAACCTGTGGACAATATGCAGCTCTAATTTTTCTATTTGAGTGCATGCACTCACTCACACAACAGCACAAAGATAGAGCGCAGAAATGTAGTGCTACATACTTGGACTCTTTTCTTCCACAAGGTCACAAGCGCAGAGTAGATCAGAATCAATTGAAATGGGTTTCTGTTTAATCCAGAACTTGGTGCTGGCCTTCTGATTAGTAACAGGGTCTATCTCCACCTTTTCTCCCGAGATACCTGTGAATCAGTGGGGATATAAACCAGTGGGCCATGTAAGTGATTTTATATCAACCATTTGACACACTTTATAAATCTTATGGAATGAACACATAAAGTACTCTCTTAAGCCTTCCAAAACGCAAGAGTTTTTCTGCAGCATATGAAGTGGAGACTGAATATAGAGCAGATTTCTAGACCACCAAATAAATTAAAAAATGATAAAATAGTGTCTGAAATGGATACTGTACTCTTCAAAACAGCAGTGGTGTAGTATCCTGCATTTTGGCACCAGTTAAATAGAAGCTGCTTTATTCAGCTTAACATAAGTAAGGTCTCCAATTAGTACTAGGGAGTCACAGAGACAAATAAAACAGTCATAGCATTCCCCCAGCTATTTATAATATAAAACTATATGAATTTATCAAATTTGAGTTATGGCCAATTGTGGTTTGATGATATTATAGTAGTTATATTATTATGGCAATACAAAAGCCAATTTCTCTTCGTGCATGGATATCATGTATTACACGTAGCAGCGAGCTACAAAGTAATAAGAAAATGCCAACTTCGAAAGATGTCATCCAGACCCTGAGACACAATGGTGTTCAAATCCATGAATTTTGATATATATACACACACACACAAGACTCATCAAGATCAAATTTAAACTATACATTTTTTTTTGTTAGTCATGACTTATCAATTTAAGCTTTGTGGGGAGAAAGCCAGCTAAGGGTCTCGATAGTGTACGGTAACGAGAATGAGGAGGAGTTGACAGCAAACAAAGCTTCATGGTGTGGAAGCAGAGTTAATGTCACAATATAACTATGTACTACTTGAAGCAACAGAATGTCTCATGACTCATATGAGGGTACTGAATGTTCAATTGGAAGTTTTACATGGGTGTGTAATAGAATCTTGTGCACATTATAGTCAAAATTCTACAGTTCTAGGTAATAATTTTTAAGTATCATTCAAATAAAACTCAAAAACATATTTGTGGATGGGAAAAATCCACAACATTGTAATGGCACTTGATGAGCTCTCAGTCAGTTGCTTTTTTTTTAAAAAGAGAAACAAACTTTTTAATGCTGGGCTAGATCTATCAATATTCTGTTCAACCAATGTAAAATCTACTTATTCTGTCAAAAAAAAACACCCTTCTTGCAAAGGGATGCACTAGTAATCATTCAGTGGCAACTTGAACTTACTTTTCTCAACCGTAAACACAAATAGTTTTCTAATGGAGGATAGAAATGAGCCATCACTTTCAACTTCATTGTGCTATTTAAAAGCCTTCAATTTTACTTGTATTTGGTTCTTGAGTTCACATTTAGTGCACAACTATTTTTCTTAACTTAATGGCAACAGTGTCCAAATAATTTGGAAATCTGGCAAAAATTCTACGTTAAGCACTGATGTTCAAAAATTTTAATGTCAGATTGTAGTTTATGTAAATTTGAAGTGAAAATGCAAGTTCACAAAAACAGCAGCTGCATAAATCATTAGCGAGAGAAACAACAGAATAAAATGCTTTACAACACTTCAGTGAATTTTAATGTGTAATTAGTTTTCATAATTTCAGACTTTCAATGTGATCAATAGGCTATAGTCACCATTTCTGTCCTTATGTTTAGCGGTATTTTTTTTTTGGTTTAATTTTCGTACAACAACTGTGATGTGCCTCAATAATCCCGAGACTCGATGTTAGCGAAACAAAACAAGGCTTTTATTAACTTAGAAGTGGAGAGAGGTATCTTCCCTGGAGGTCTGCAGTACTGGCTGTGAGGCCAGACTGAGCTGGCTTACATAGAGGCCAGGTATGGGCGGAGCCCTACACACAACACATTCCAATACACAATACAATGGTGAGGAGAAACCTGAAACCAACCACAGTCACAGGCAATACAATGGTAAGGGGGAACCTGAAACCAACCACAGTCACAGGCAGTGATGAATGGAATATTTCATCACATTCACCCCTTCTATAGATTTAGTCTGTTCGGGGGTTTGGTAGTCCTCTGCGACCGACGTGGCTGTTGTGGTGTCGGCTGGGTGTCCCCGGTGGCCTCCTGGGTCTCTGCCGGGGGTGCCGCCAGGGTTGTTGAAGGGGTAGTTGGTGAGGGTGCCATTGGTCGATGTTCTTCCGGGGGTGATGAAAGAGTAGTGGGTGGGTAAGAGTTGCTGTGGTCGTTGTTGCTGCTATTGCCGTGGTTGCTGTCGTTACCGGCTGGGGCGACGTCTTTTATTGACACGGTGTCCTCCCTTCCGTCGGCGTGCCGGACATACGCGTATTGGGGGTTGGCGTGGAGTAGGTGCACTGGCTCCACGAGAGGGTCCGTCTTATGGCCCCTCACATGCCTTCGCACGAATACCGGACCCGGGGTGGAGAGCCATGACGGCATGGATACGCCTGAGGTGGATTTCCGGGGGAAGCTAAACATTCGTTCATGAGGCGTGGCATTAGTGGCAGTACACAATAGCGACCGTATCGAATGGAGCACATCTGAGAGGACTTCCTGCCAGCGGGAGATAGGGAGGCCCTTGGTCCTTAGAGCTAGAGTGACTGCTTTCCATACTGTCCCGTTCTCTCGCTCCACTTGACCGTTACCCCGGGGGTTGTAGCTGGTGGTACGGCTCGTGGCGATACCCCTGGACAGCATGTACTGGCGTAGCTATTCACTCATGAAGGACGCCCCCCTATCCGTGTGGATGTAGCTCGGCATACCGAACAGGCAGAACAGGCTGTTGAGGCATTTAATGACCGTGGCGCTGGTCATGTCTGGGCAGGGGAAGGCGAATGGGAACCGGGAGTATTCATCCACAATGTTCAGGAAGTAAACATTGCGGTCGACGGACGGGAGGGGGCCCTTGAAATCTAAGCTGAGCCGCTCAAAGGGCCGTGTAGCTTTGATTAAGTGGGCTCTATCAGGGTGGTAGAACCGAGGCTTGCACTCAGCGCAAGTGCGGCAGTTCCTGGTCAGAGACCGAACTTCCTCAATCGAGTAGGGTAAGTTGCGGGACTTTATGAAGTGGAACAGCCGCGTGACCCCTGGGTGGCAGAGGTCATTGTGGAGGGTCTGTAGCCGATCCCCGGTGGCGCTGGCACACATCCCTCATGAGAGGGCATCTGGGGATTCGTTAAGGGCCCCTGGCCGGTAAATGATGTCACACTCGAAGGTGGAGAGCTCGATCCGCCACCTAAGAATCTTATCATTTTTGATCTTCCCCCTCTGTTTATTATTGAACATAAACGCTACCGACCGCTGGTCGGTAAGTAGGGTGAAGCGTTTGCCGGCTAGGTAGTGGCGCCAGTGGCGCACTGCCTCCACGATGGCTTGGGCCTCCTTTTCCACGGAGGAGTGTCTGATCTCGGGCCCTTGGAGGGTCCTCGAGAAGAAAGCTACGGGCCGCCCCGCCTGGTTGAGGGTGGCCGCCAAGGCAAAGTCAGACGCATCACTTTCCACTTGAAATGGAGTGTTCTCGTCCACTGCCTGTAGCGTGGCCCGCTCAATATCCTGCTTAATGCTTTTGAAGGCGGCGTGGGCCTCAGCAGAGAGCGGAAAAGAGGATGCTTTCAAGAGGGGGCGGGCTTTGTCGGAGTAGTTGGGGACCCATTGGGAATAATAAGAAAATAACCCCAGGCACCTTTTCAGGGCTTTGGGAGTGTTGGGCAGGGGCAGCTCCCGTAGGGGGCGCAATCGGTCGGGGTCTGGTCCGATTTCCCCATTCTCCACCACGCTGCCTAGTATGCAGAGGCGCGTGGTGTTGAAAATGCACTTGTCCTCGTTATAGGTGAGGTTGAGTTTTTGTGTGGTTTTCAGGAACCTCTCGAGGTTCGAGTCGTGATCCTGCTGGTTGTGACCGCAGATGGTGACGTTGTCGAGGTAGGGGAAGGTTGCCTGCAAGTGGTGGTCATCGACCATGCGATCCATCTCCCTCTGGAAGACCGAGACCCCATTCGTCACTCCAAAGGGGACTCTGAGGAATTGGTAGAGGCGTCCGTTCGCCTCGAAGGCGGTGTACGGGCGGTCCTCTGGTCTGATAGGGAGCTGGTGGTACGCTGACTTGAGGTCGATGGTGGAGAACACCCGGTATTGGGCGATTTGGTTCACCATTTCTGATATGCGGGGTAGCGGGTAGGCGTCTAGTTGGGTGTACCTGTTGATCGTTTGGCTATAGTCGATCACCATCCGTTTCTTCTCGCTACCCCTTACCACCACCACTTGGGCGCGCCACGGGCTATTGCTGCATTCAATAATGCGCTCTTTCAGGAGCCTGTCTACCTCGGTTGCGATAAACCGCCTGTCCTCCCAGCTGTACCTCCTGCTTTTGGTCGCTATTGGCCGGCAGTTAGGGGTAAGGTTCGCGAATAGCGAAGGCGGCTTTACCTTCAGGGTAGCCAGGCCGCACACTGTGAGGGGCGGCTGGGACCCACCGTGCTTGAGCGTGATGCTTTGGTGGTTGCACTGGAAATCCAGGCCCAAGATTACGCTCGCGCATAGATTCTTCATGATTAATACTTTAAAATTATCGTATACAGTCCCGTTAACGGACAATTGTACCGTGCAGTAACCCAGAATGGTCGATGTCTGGGTTTTATCAGCCATAGAGATGGTACCCCGAGTAGGGACCACCTTTAGGGAGAGTTGTCGTGCCAGTTCCGGGTGGATAAAACTCTCCGTGCTTCCACTGTCAATTAAACATTTAACCCCGCACCCGTTTACCTCGATGTCCACCATTGATTTGGATAGCGGGTGGGGCCTGGTCTGGTCCACTGTGACCGATGCCACTGTAGGGCCCTGATCGAGACAAGATGGCGTCCGCGCTGTCTGCTCACAAGATGGCGGACCATACGAGGTCGGGCAAGATGGCGTCCAAGATGGCCGCTCCCACGGCGCACACGCGGCGGTGGCGGGTTTTGGTTTTCCAGCGGGGTTCCCTCTGCACACCTTCCCAAAGTGCCCCTTCTTACCGCACTTAAAGCAGGTGGTGCCTTTCGCTGGGCACAGGTTTCTGGTGTGCTTTGGCTGCCCGCAGAAGTAGCAGTTGG
This sequence comes from Somniosus microcephalus, assembly GCF_052327205.1. Taxonomy (NCBI): domain Eukaryota; kingdom Metazoa; phylum Chordata; class Chondrichthyes; order Squaliformes; family Somniosidae; genus Somniosus; species Somniosus microcephalus. Next base: position 25,678,946 of record NC_141009.1, on the reverse strand, counting down.
GTTCCCGACGCGTCGCGGCTGTCGTCGGGCTTCTGGGGGGAGAGCGGGGCCCCGACGGTGTCGGGCGGGGAAGATGCCTTCCAAGATGGCGGCGCCCTTGGTGCACACGTGGTGGCGTGGACGGCGCAGGCTGAAGAGTAGGCGTCCGAGTTTCTCTGGGCCACATCCAGGGATCGCGCGGTGTCCGCAGCCTGTTTCAGGTCCAATCCCGTTTTTTCCAGCAGTCTTTGCCGGATGCAAGTGGAGCTGAGGCCTGTGATAAAGGCATCACGAACAAGCTCGTCGGTGTACACTGCGGCTTTTACATCTCGGCACTTGCAGTCTTTGCCAAGCATTTTCAGGGTGCCTAGGAACTCCTCCACCGATTCCCCAGGTCGCTGTGCGCGAGTGGCGAGCAGATGCCTAGCATACACCTCATTTGTAGGCTGCTGGTAATGCACCTTTAAGATGTCGCAGGCGGCCAGGTACGTGTCGGCGTCTTGGATGAGGGGGTAAACCCGGTGGCTTACCCAATTCCGCAGAATTCCGAGTTTCATACTCGCAGCGTCCGTAGCGTCTTTGACGGCTGCGGAATTGTCCAGGAAGAATTCCATACACATAAACCAGTGTCCGAAGCGTGCTGATGCGTCCGGAGCATGCTGATCCAAATCCAAACGTTCGGGTTTCAGGAGTTGATCCATTGTGTTGAAAAATAAGTTAATAAAATTGATGTGCCTCAATAATCCCGAGACTCGATGTTAGCGAAACAAAACAAGGCTTTTATTAACTTAGAAGTGGAGAGAGGTATCTTCCCTGGAGGTCTGCAGTACTGGCTGTGAGGCCAGACTGAGCTGGCTTACATAGAGGCCAGGTATGGGCGGAGCCCTACACACAACACATTCCATACATTCCAATACACAATACAATGGTGAGGAGAAACCTGAAACCAACCACAGTCACAGGCAATACAATGGTAAGGGGGAACCTGAAACCAACCACAGTCACAGGCAGTGATGAATGGAATATTTCATCACAAACTGAGTTCAAAACCATTCAACGTGCTTGAATAACATTTAGAGAATGAATGAACTTAAGATTTATATAGCACCACATCACATCCTAAAGTGCAGTCACTGTTCTTACATGGGTAAACGTGGCAGCCAATTAGTTCACGGCAAGTTGCCACAAACAGTAAATGAATGAATGACTAGGTACAGGAAACTTTGTGTTATCCGGAGGCTAAATGTCCAGCAAGTTCGAGCCACCGGCAAAAATCAGGAGCCGCTTTGTTAGGTTTTTTTTCTTCTCGTGGCTTTTTTTCCCCCAACAGTCAGGCTCTGCAAAGTCTCTCTGAAGCTGTTGCTAAGCGACAGAGACGCTTCCAAGGTATGGCCGACTGTTTAGAAGCTGTTGCTAAGCAACAGTGTTTGTTGCCAGATACGGTATGCTTCAACATTAACGCTGGTTTGTCCGGCAGTTTTGAGGGAACGGCAACAGCTCGGTCCCGTCGGTGCCGGATAGCACAAAGTTTCCTGTAATCTGTTTTTTTGGTGGTTTTAAGCAAAGGAGAGATATTGGCCAGGACACCAAGTGAACTTTATGCTCTTCTTCGAATAGTGCTGTGGAATGTTTAATGTCCACTTAAGTAGGCAGATGGGGGGGGGGTCTTGATTTAACATCTCATTTGAACAATGGCACCACTGCCAGTGCAGCACTTCTTCAGATCTGTACTCCAGTATCAGCCCAGGTTAAGTGCTCAAGTCTTAAGTGGAGTCTGAACCCACAACCTTCTGATTCAGACAAGAGTGCTTGCTACCAATTGAACTAAGCTGACACTGAATAAAAAGATATTTTCAGGCAAGTCACAGAAATAAAAATTTACACTACAATGTAATTCACTGCTGAATAGATAAATTTGAGGCCAAGATGGCATTAAAATGAATATTTTATCTCCGTTGAGAGATTTTCAAGATGGCAGGAAGCCAGCTACCTCTGGAAATTTATATTGCAATGGATATCACTCCATTGTTTCAACAAGAATGGTGACTCGCACACCGAACAGGTGTATTAAAGCTGCTTTGGTGCTCACAATAGTCAGGAGTAACAAAAAAATATATAGTTTGAATATAATACCAATATCCAACCCACTTGGACATTTAAAAAACAGAATTATCTGAGAATCGATGACATTGATTTAACTTGTGAAAGGAAAGTCTTATTTCATGAGTACCAGAGATTATCCTCCTTTCAGAATACAGAAACTCAAAAGCGGTCAGATGCCTGGCAAATAGGCATATTAAGTTCTGCAGAGATTTAACCCATGTTTGCCTGACCACTGTTGAAGACAGCAGCTTGCTTTCATCAACAATGACAACTTTGCCCGCATAACAGTTTCTGCATTTCAAAAATAACTCATCACGTGAAGTACTTGGAGACATGTTAACATGATAAGGAGTTCGATGAACTCAAGTATAAATACAATTTTGTTTTGTAAAAAGATTCAATCGATTTCCACTCCCACTTCACAGGACCGGATATTAAGTGGGCACCAAGTACTAGATTAGTGCGTCGCTTCCCCCCCTTCCTCCTCCTCCCCACCCCCCAACAAAAATAGGTCTTTTTATTAACATAAATGTAAATATAGAGGCCATCAATGTGATGACACCCAACAGTAAAAATTTGCCTTTAATCAATTGCCATTTGGAGAAAAGACAACAAATTCAATATTTTTTATGATGATTGTAATTTTCATTAAACAAGGAAGACAACATTAAGTAACAGGATGTGCAAACCCCAGAGGAGTAGTCAGATCATTAAAAGCTTAAAAATATGTTTATCGCAATAAAATTACTAATTAAAGTAAATAAAATGTGTACGCACTAATACACTGAAGATAGTGAATAATTTCACATTTTACATTTAAAAAAAAATAAGTGGTAGGTTACAAAATAAATCGTAGATATTTAGAAAAAAGCTTGGGTTTATTTATTTATTTTTTAAAGATACATTTTAAGTTACTGAAATCTGTCAAAGAAAAAATGAAACAATTGTTTCTACTTTCCAAAGCCCCCAAAATTGCAAACTAAAAAGGGAATACATCTAAAATTCATTCTATGGTCCAAAAGCTCCAGAAACCACAGAAGCAGTCAATATTGTTAATGTACCTTGTTAATTTGATGGGATTTGTCAGGTAACTCCACTGGAAAATTATATAAAACTGTTCCAGATGAACAGATGATAGTGACATGAATTAAACTGATAGAACAATACCAGAATATAAACCAGAAATGACACCTAAAGTGGCTGTTGATTTATTGCCATCCTGAGTTTGGTTCTGGGCTTCCATGTATATTAGTGCTACAAATCTGGGTCCATTTAGCAGTGAGATGCTCGTACATACATCACTAGCTCCTGCTTCAAGCCAAGGTCATTCCCCATTGCATCAATCTTTTCAGCAAAGGCTACTCCGCCATTCTACTAGTTTTTACCCATTCGGGCTTTGAAATTTTTTTTGCGGGGGGGGGGGGGGGAGGAATAATTCAGGGATCGGATAATGAAGCTGTTTCTACTACTACTTCCTAAATCATCTTTAATTTTAAACACTGCTGAATTATTTAACTGATTTAAAGAAGTTCACCATTTAATGCTTTTGGCCAATCCCTTTTAGTAAAAATAAAAGTATGTGAATAGGAAACTTTTCTTCCCCTCTTCCAAAGTACAGTGTGCAAATTAATACATTTATGAAATGGTGAAAAATTAAGGTATAATGTAACAAAATCATATTGCATCTTTAAATGGCAAAAGTAGTCACTGGGTCAGTAAGGATGTATGCTTCATGTACTTTATTCAGAGTTTTAGTTGGTATTAACACCTCTGTACAGTCTGCAACAAACTCATTTTTAAAATATCAAAAATAATTGTTGTTGGTTTAGATATTCCCAATTTTCGTTAATCATGAACAACACTCATTTTTGTTGGTGATAAAAAATACTTTTCACTGCACTAGTTAAACACAACTGCTGCTTCTGGAAGTTTGTCAAGTTAAAAATGTTACCTTTACACAGTAAGGCGTGAATAGCAGTTTCTTCGCAAGTTTTTTTTTTGTTAGGTGTCGTCCAAGGCACTTTAGAACTCAAAGTATGGACTTAAAATGGCAGACATTGTCACAGGAATATAAAGCATTACCTGAAAAATTGAAGCATTGTGCACCTTTTACAGTTAATTCTTTATAAGATTATTTTCTCATTTGCCAAACAAAAGTGCAATTTTTGGGGGATTTAAAAAAGAGACATTAATAGGAAGCTAAACACCAAATAAAAAATCAGATGTGAACTGGAAGATTCCAAGTATTATTGCTACTACGATGGTTTACTTTTGGTCTGATTCAGTTGCGTGAGGAAACTGCGAGCAGATGACTATTTTTGAAAACATGATGAATGATGTCTTGTTCAGATATGGCGATAGAAAATACTTGCATTTATATAGTAACTTTCATGTCCTCAGGATGTTCAAAATCGCTTTGGAGTCATTGAATTATCTTTAAAATGCTGTCAATGTTGTTTTGCAGGCAAAAGCAGCAGCTAATTTGCACACAACCAGATCCCACAAACAGCAATGACATAAATGACAGAATAATTTGTTTAGGCGTTCTTTGTTGAGAAAAAAATGTTGGCCAGGACACCGGGAAAACTCCCGCGCTGCTCTTTAAATGCGGCATGGGATCCTTTACCACCCGAGAAGGCGTCTCGGTTTAACATTTTATCTGAATGACTGAATCTCTTACAATGCAGAACTCCCTCAGTATTGTACTGAAGTATCACCCTAGATTACGTGCTCAAGTCCTGGAGTGGGGCTTCAACCAATGACCTTCTGACTCATGTAACTGTAGACAGGATATGCTGTGAGCACTCTTTGTAGCCAACAGACTCTTAAGATTTTCCTCAGTTTTGATCAAATATCCCAGAGGAAAATCCTCAGTTTTGATCAAATATCCCAGAGGAAAAAAAAAAGTATCTTCCAATTACCACTACAGCATACTGGTCTTCAAATATCTAGGCAACCCAAGTCAAGGTAAGTAGTGAAGGAAATCCATTTTAGAATAATCAATTACACTCTGGATGGAACAGGTTTGATGGACGGAATGATTTTTATTTGCTCTGGATTTTCTTATGTCTCCAGCACCCAGGAATAGACAATTGTTGACAAACAGCACCTGGAATTTCAGCTTACATGAGTGAAATTAAGACTCCATTTTGTATGTCATAAAGATGGCAAGTAATTCTGAAAAAGGTCCAGCTAAACTGAAGGAAAAAAGGACACGCGAAAGGCAGCGTGGCAGTGTAGCATTAATACATGGGCCTGCTGCACTATGGAGTGGGAAGATTCACGTTTTTGTATAGTTACCTAAAGAGGTGGTGCAGAGGACAAATGCATGCCCTCTAAGGGAGGGAAAGTTGTAACGTAGGAAGGAATTAAACTATATCATTCTTGCCCACCCCAAACTATGCAGATCAAGCCAGGAGTGGGGTGATGAGGAAAAAAGGAAGAGGCGTCCCACAGTTAGAGCTCCCACCTGTCTTGGTAGAGGAATGGTGTATAGAGCTGGTGGGAAAGAGACAGAGGTGAATAAGTTGGTCAATTTAATAATTTAATGTAGAATTTCTTTAAAAAAAAAGTATCAGCAATGTCTAAATTCTTGACGACATCCTTCAGGAAGCTGCCCACAGACACTCCATTTCAAGTTCCCATTCAAAATCACTTAGTTTGCCTGTGCTTGATTTCAGATGTGGAGTTTCCCCTCATTCGGGTGGTAATTGGTCGGAGGGGAGAACACATGCAAAATGTGCATGTGGGGTGGTCACAACAAGAATATCAACTGGCACTCACAATACCACGGTGGCATTTTGCATGTCTTAATAATGCAACACCAGGGTCAAGATTCTAGAATTGTGACAAGTTTGTCCAGGCACTATCAAGACTCAACACTGTCTGCAATTAAGGAAAAAGATCTGGAGAGCGAACTTGTAAATTGCACACTTACTCCAGGACAAAATCAGTTCTGGTTTCACTCTGGAACTACATTCTCTTCAAACATTGCTAAATTTTAAAACCTTCGTATTGAGAAAACAGCAAAAAATGTTTCAACCCTATTAATGTGTTAAACACCGTTGCCTAGTCATCACAATTCCTGTATAACTGTTAGTAACAGATATAAATGCCAACACATTTAAAATTTGGCTATAGATTTGCTGACTAATATACTGATGGAAAAAAACACTTTTTCCCTATTGAGAAGTGGTGCTTGAAATTTGAAAAAGGGGGCAATATTAATTTTGGTTTTGGTAACAAGTTTACTTATTTGAAATAAAATCAGTAAACCTAGAAATTATCTGAAGAGACCCTGCTTTTCGTGTACATTAACTTCATAGTGGACATCAATACCGTTGGAAAAGAGACCCAGACACATTTGTATTTACCATGTGGTAGAGTGTACCTTACATAAAGCAGACAGACAGAATTAAAATATGACTGAAAACTCACATTTATAAGCACACTGAAAGGTGCATTAACCCCTGAAAGCTGTACTCACAGGTCAGTCCCATCAGTACTGAACAAGTTGAACCATTCGTTTCACCTAACAGCTCCACTCCCCTTATATCATTTATCTTTAGTGATAAGGGATGACCTTTTCAAGCTTTCTGTTCTGACAGCTTCCAGATGCAGAGAGGCAAAAAATTCTCCTCGAAGCAAACTAGCAGCGACTGGCAAAAAAAATGTGAGCTTTGCAAAATAATTTCTTATGCGAAGGGCAGCATGCAATTTCTTCACTTTCATCACAAGAGTACAAAACTTTGCACAGCGGCTAAAAATTCAAATAGGATATCATATTCAAAAAACTTTCCCATAGCGCCTGGCACTGACAAAACAATAATACTCGGAATCACAGAAATTTCAGCCTTTTGGCCCATTATGATTAAGCCAGAGCTACCTTAACATTGGATTTAGCTACTTTAATTTAATTTCCCTGTACTCCTTTAATATTTTTCATCTTCAAGTGCTTAATTTCCTCTTAAATGTTGTGGCTGATTTGGCAAATTGTGTTGATTTAACAGCCACTTGTGGTAATGCATTTCACGTTCTAATAACACTTTGCATGACGCTCTCATGAGGCTATTCTGCTGAAAATACAAATCATACAGTATTTCACATGCCTTTCACGTTTGAGAACAGTGCATATATAAAACTATTACTCCAAAAAATCTGTAATTATTAGAGCGCAAATGATATTCAAAAGAAGAAATTTAATGCTTTTCACGTTGACCATTTAAAAAAAAATTGTGCAAATGTCACCAGTGGTACTGAATATTATTGCTGATACTGTATAAATATTATATTTATAATTTGTTGATTTAACAGACAAGGTTGTCTGGACTTGTACATCTGCCAAATTTATCTTCAAAATGTGCATTTCAGAATTGTGTGTTATATCACAACATAGTTTCAGATCAACCTATATAGTCAAAAGAATTGAACAAAGAGAGACCCAAATCAACAATATTTAAACTTTGCAAGAGTTTTACTTCCCGTTTTACAATAAATTTGGTGGAACAAAGTTATGGTTATGAGCTGCAGAGATGTTCATCAATGACTTGTACCACCACTGCCTTTAAAAGGTTCCAAACTCCTAATATAATGGCATCTGATCATTGAGGCCTTGATCATTCCTATCTTATTCCAGCCACATATCCGCAACATAATGAAGACCACCTATTTCCACCTCCGTAACATCGCCCGTCTCCGCCCTTGCCTCAGCTCATCCGCTGCTGAAACCCTCATCCATGCCTTTGTTACCTCTAGACTTGACTATTCCAATGCACTCCTGGCTGGCCTCCCACGTTCTACCTTACGTACACTTGAAGTCATCCAAAACTCGGCTGCCCATGCCCTAACTCGCACCAAGTCCCGTTCGCCCATCACCCCTGTGCTCGCTGACCTACATCGGCTCCCGGTTAAGCAACGCCTCGATTTCAACATTCTCATCCTTGTTTTCAAATCCCTCCATGACCTCGCCCCCCTCCCTATCTCTAATCATCTTCAGCCCTACAACCCCCCTGAGATATCTCATTCTGCCCTCTTGAGCATCCCTGATTATAATTGCTCAACCACTGGTGGCCGTGCCTTCTGTTGCCTCGGCCCTAAGCTCTGGAATTCCCTGCCTAAACCTCTCCGCCTCGCTACCTCTCTTTCCTCCTTTAAGACGCTCCTTAAAACTTACCTCTTTGACCAAGCTTTTGGTCACCTGCCCTAATTTCTCCTTATATGGCTCGGTGTCAAATGTTTTGTCTTTTAATACTCCTGTGCAGCGCCTTGGCACGTTTTACTATGTTAAAGGCGCTATATAAATACAAGTAGTTGTTGTTGTTGTTGTGTAGGTTGCATCAAGTATCTTAAAAAGGGGGGACATTGTGGATCACAATATTTAGGACAGGAGAAACCTGGAGGAAGAAAACAAGTGCATTTCTTGTGACATGCTTAAAGAAGAAACAAAAAGCTTCCATTAAAACTTTATGTGGCAACTATTATCCTTAAGAGGAGAACTTCAGAATGTCCATCAAAAAAAGGTAATCATGACCATTTATATTTATGTACAGTAACTGCAATGATCCCATGTGGTATTGTTAATCTAGAACGGTGGCAAAATTTGGCAGCAAGCTCCAATTCTGCTCTGTTTAAATGCCTTATACCAGTTTGTTTCCTTTTGTCGAACTAACTAGACCCCAACATCTAAAATGTCAACTTCATTAAATTGATGCAAAGCAATTACAAAATAAGATTTTAGTTTGATTTAAAAAATATATTTTATATCTAGAGAAAGGACACCACACTTATACGTTAAGCTCCTATTAACACATCAATTTAGTCATTGTATCTTAAATAATTATGGCACCCTTTCTTCAAGGTGAGGCGAGAGTGACTGCCTTTGACATCAAGGCAGCATTTGACCGAGTGCGGCATCAAGGAGCCCTAGTAAAACTGAAGTCAATGGGAATCAGGGGGAAAACGCTCCACTGGCTGGAGTCATACCTAGCACAAAGGAAGATGGTTGTGGTGGTTGGAGGTCAATCATCTCAACCCCAGGACATCGCTGCAGGAGTTCCTCAGGGCCAACCATCTTCAGCTGCTTCATCAATGACCTGCCCTCTATCAGAAGGTCAGAAATGAAGATGTTCGCTGATGACTGCACAGTGTTCAGTGCCATTTGCAACTCCTCAGATAATGAAGCAGTCCATGCCCACATGCAGCAAGTCCTGGACAACATTCAGGTTTGGGCTGATAAGTGGCAGGTAACATTCGTGCCACACAAGTGCCGGGCAAAGACCATCAGCAACAAGCGAGTGTCTAACCACCGCTCCTTGACATTCAACGGCATTACCATCGCCGAATCCTCCACCATCAATATCCTGGGAGGTCACCATTGACCAGAAACTTAATGGGACCAGCCACATAAATACTGTGGCAACAAGAGCAGGTCAAATGCTGGGTATTCTGCGGCGAGTGTCTCACCTCGACTCCTCAAAGCCTTTCCACCATTTACAAGGCACAAGTCAGGAGTGTGATGGAATACTCTCCACTTGTCTGGATGAGTGCAGCTCCAACAACACTCAAGAAGCTCGACACCATCCAAGACAAAGCAGCCCGCTTGATTGGCACCCCATCCACCACCTTAAACATTCACTCCCTCCACCACCGGTGTACCATGGCCGCAGTGTGTACCCTCTACAAAATGCACTGCAGCAACTCGCCAAGGCTTCTTCGGCAGCACCTCCTAAACCCACGGCCTCTACCACCTAAAAGGACAAGGGCAACAGGCGCATGGGAACACCACCACCTCCAAGTTCCCCTGCAAGTCACACACCACCCTGACTTGGAATTATATCGCCGATCCTTCATAGTCGCTGGGTTAAAATCCTGGAACTCCCTCCCTAACAGCACTGTGGGAGTACCTTCACCACACGGACTGCAGGGGTTGAAGGCGGCTCACCACCACCTTCGAGGGCAACTAGGGATGGGCAATAAATGCTGGCCTTCTCAGTGACGCCCACATCCCATGAACGAATAAAAAAAAAAAATTAATACTTTCCGCAGCAATCTGAATAATTAGTTTCTTCATGTTTCAGTACAATTAATATAATTGGCACCTACATTATAGCCAGCCATTAAAGAATTATTTTGAAAATGAGCAATTTACAGGAAAGAGGCCAATTTACTTTAGGTAATAATGTTTAAAAAAATCAAATTTTTGGTTGTTCTGAAATCATTGTGAAATGCAACCTTTATGCATGTCCAAAGTACTAAGAATTACCTAATTGGACATCAGTGGTGAATCGAAGCTTGTGAACAATGCTGACTTTGTAAGATTTGTAACGATGACTGCTCAGAATATCCTGCACTGTAGTCATATCCAGAGGTGGCTCGTCCTCTGAACTCTCCTCTCCTCTTGAACCTGCAGGTAAAAAAAGGAACTGTGAAGTAAAGGAAACCTTCCAAGTGCAAAAAACATTATGTACTTGTTTAAAAATTAAATCAATCCAACTTTTGAAGGGATTATCAGCAATAGGCATTATAGAAAAAGGAAAGAATATTAGTTTGACATAATAAGCAAATAAATTACAGAAAATACTTGAAAGACTGATGAGTTAACGTTTCACTCATTGAACTCTGTCAGAACTCATTTTTGACTTTCAAATTGCTATCTCCTCAAACTAATTTAATCCTCTTAAAACACTGACTCCCTCACTGGGACATGTTTGCATTGACACAGGTCAACCTTTGGTACCTTGCTCAGGTGGCCATTGAAGCCTCAACAGTGCTTTCCAATTTGACTAAGGGTTCACACCCTAAGCGCTGGGGCAGATTTTCAACTTGCTGCCAGGGTGTGAAACTGCCACTGCAGATCAGCTGCCCGCACTAGAAACCGCCAAATATTCATTTCCATTCATTTTAAAATCAGGCAGTTTCCAATCAATTAACTCGCAATGCCAGTTTTACGCTTGTGCAGCAAGTAGAAAATCTACCCCAAGAAATCCTCTGTTCTCTCCGCAGATGCTGACCGAGTGTTGCTGTGTTTCTTTCAGCTTTCCAGCATCTGCAGTTTTTTGTTTTTAGTTTAAGCAAATAAATTATGTTTGACACACGAAGCAACTGTGCATATTAAAGTTTTTTTTGAAGAACTCCCTCTTTAGCAGGACTGCAGCTCTGTTACTGCTCTTGGAGAGGAGTCTTTGTAATGTGATTTTCCAAACAATGCTCAACATACATTGATCAAAAATGATAAATCAAGAAAGCTATGAACAACCTATGCAGAACTAATGATGTGGAAGCAGTATCTAGCAGAAATTAGTACCAGTGGCATTGCAAACAAGAGACCAAGTTCCAGTAGCCCAAGGCGAGAGTCAATGTTTTAAATTACTTAGCAGCACTCGGAGTTCATTTACAAAATGTTTCCAACAAAAGGAAAGTTTCCTTTGTCTTTGAAGGCTTTCAATTCTTCCCAAAACACTATTACCGTACTTCCCAATTACTTTTTATTTTCAGTTGTCCTTTTACAAAAAAAACCTTCCATTCCTTTCTTTTTGTCACTTAAAATGCTATATAAATGCAAGTTGTTGTTGTTGCTGAAATATTCATTTCAGATTGTCAGAACACTGGTTTCCTCCTCCTCTTAAGACACTAACTCCTGCAGTGGGGTATATTTCCATGGACACATGTCAACCTCTGGTACCTTGCCCAGGTGGGACAGTATCCATGTTCAAGTCTTGACTGCGAGGGCTGGAAGGCTGTCTGACTGTGGGGACATCATGGCTAAAAATGGATGCTAACCGCTGTTGATCTCCATACATGCCCATTTCCAGTAGCGATGAGAAGCAGGACTGGCGGATTTGCCCTCATCTAACCAAGAAATACAGGAAACTTTGGTTTATCCGGAGGTTAACTGTCCGGAATGCTCGATCCACCGGCAAAAATCAGGAGCCGTTTCGTTAGGTTTTTTTTCTTTTCGTTGCTTTTTTTCCCCCACCAGTCAGGCTCTGCAAGGTCTCGCTGAAGCTGTTGCTAAGCTACAGAGACGCTTTGCAAGGTACGGCCGACTGTTTAGAAGCTAAGCAACAGGGTTTGTTGCCAGATACGGAGCTCAAAAGCTCCGTATGTTTCAACATTAGCGCTGGTTTGTCCGGCAGTTTTGATGGGACGGCAACAGCTCGGTCCCGTCGGTGCCGGATATCAAAGTTTCCTGTATTGTGGGTAGTTGTAGTGCCCCATCTACATCACAACAGTGACTGCACTTCAAAAGTACTTCGTTGGCTGTAAAGCGCTTTGGGATGTCCTGAGGTCATGAAAGACCCTATATAAAATGCAAAACTATTCCCTCTGGCAAGTGGGTCAACAACCAGAGGTCATAGATTCAAAATTGTTGGCAAAAGATCTAGAGAGGAGACGAGGGTCAATTTTTTCCACTCAGTTGTCGGAATCTGGAACGCGCTTTGAAAAAGTGGTGGAAGCCGATTCCATAAATAATTTTAAAAGGGAGTTGGACGGGTACTTGAGGATAAGGAACTTACAGGGTTACGGACCAAAAGCGGGGATGTGGGACTGAGCACGACTGATCTTTCTAAGAGCCAGCACAGGCACAATGGGCCGAATGGCCTCCTTCTGTGCTGTGAGCTTCTATGATTCTATGAAGTTCTCTCTTTTCTATTACTGGCCCAGCGAAGTACTGATCGGGGATGAAACCTGGGACCTTCCTGGTCGGTACAGGTCAGACAACAAAGATGTCATCTCTGAGCCATCAGAATGTCAAATTCATTTTTATTGTAAAAAAAAGGAACTTGCAGAATTTTGCTCTTGAAGTGAAGATTGTGAACATTTGAAGAATGGAATATTTCCAGTGTCAGCATCAATCAAGCATGTGCAGGTCAGGTACAGCAGTCAGCTGCGGAGTAAGGGACTCTGTACTGTGGCAACGACGTGTCTTCAACCCAATCTCATACATGTAAGTAGTCACACAACACCAGGTTATAGTCCAACAGTTTTATTTGAAATCACAAGCTTTCGGAGTGCTGCTCCTTCGTCAGGTGAAGTGGAGAGATGCATAAAGACACGGCTTATATAGTCAGAGAATAATGCCAGATGATTACAGGTAATCTTTCTAACTGCCATTTATCACACCTCAGCAGAGAGATAGTCACAGCAATCAATGGTGTGAATGGTGTCCAAACAGGTTAGTCAGGAAAACATTACATCAAAGTTTTTCATACAGACCCCAGCATCTGCAACATTTGACCCCTTGTGACCCCACCTCATTGTTCTTTGATATAATGTTTTCCTGACTAACCTGTTTGGACACCATTCACACCTTTGATCGCTGTGATTATCTCTCTGCCGAGGTATGATAAATGGCAGTTAGAAAGATTACCTGTAATCATCTGGCATTATTCTCTGACTATATAAGCTGTGTCTTTATGCATCTCTCCACTTCACCTGACGAAGGAGCAGCGCTCCGAAAGCTTGTGATTTCAAATAAAACTGTTGGACTATAACCTGGTGTTGTGTGACTTCTTACATTTGTCCACCCCAGTCCAACATCGGCATCTCCACACCATGGCTACAATCTCATACAGACAGCTGTTTTTGCACCAGTGGAAACTTGCTCTTCATTTTTCACATCAGCTATCCTTGCAGCCTCTCTGAGTGAGACATTCTATTGGTGCTAATTAGGGGCCATTTTCTGCTGTGATCCCACATTGTGGAGATACTGTCCAAACTCCTTTCAAGTTTCCTCATTCCCTTAGAATGTTCACACCCTGGGCTGGGTTGGATTTGAATCCATGTCCAAAGGTGCAAGGAACACCCACTGGGCTACCCAGAGATCTTCCCTGGTTTCTTTTGTCATCTGATATTTTCTCTTTCTTTTATTGTCTTCATCGTTCCAGTCTTCCTCAACTATCACTACGCTTTGTCTTTCTACGTTTTCTACAATGCTTTCCTTAATCCCAGTAGTTTAAGTCTCTCTGATCAGCACTCATCTTAGATTTGCTGCCATTGCTCTTTAGACAGATGTTCTTATGAGGACCTAATGTAAGAAAATTTCACAGCCTAGTGGAAATGGGGCATTAAGGAATACTGGTAAAGGTGACTAGTAAATAAAATGTCTCAACACAACGTATACCCTTATTCATTTTGCATTTTAAAATCTTTAACTCATCCACTAGCTCAGTGAATTAGTGCTGGTTCTTTCAGTTTGACAAGCACTTTGTGCAGTCAGGTGATGTGAATGATATTTCAAGCACACTTTATATATTTATATATTAACACTGTCCGTTGTGTTTAACAAATGAAACGGCTTAAAAACACAATTTTGCATATGGTTTTCCCAAAAGAAAAAAAAAAGTCATAGGTAATCGATCACTTAGTCATCAAGAAAGCCTACATAACAGGAAGCAAGTCGCTTTCACTCCAAGTGTGACATTTCCTGGCGCTAGGCTGTCGGCTAGAGCCAGTATTAAAAGCCTGCTGTCACTTGCTGTGAATTATACATTATTTGAATCCCTGGCATTTCATCTATTTTTCACTCTGAAATGAAATCAAGCACATGCTACACTACATCAGGCAAAGAATGTAAATGTTAACACCTGTGCTGAACATCACAGAGAAAATCACCCTCAAGTATAAAAAAAAATCCATAACAGCAACTAAATGCGTGTTGAACTTAGTACACAGCTTCCTGTATGACAATCACACATCATCTCCATTAATACAATCATGATTTCAAAGGTTTAAAAGATCTACATTAAACTGGTATGTTAAACCCTTCATAAATCAAGATGTCACAGACAGAGCTGGTAGGGTGTATTTCAGTAAGTTTACTGAAGAATTGCAAAGTCTACACAACCTAATCTTTAAGCATTGAAGCAGGACAGTAATTGTTCCACAATAAGTGCTTCTCAGTTTGGAACATGTATTCCTAGCACAGAAAATGTTGGAAAACAGGGAATTTCTTGACCATTATTACATCATTATGTCTGAAGCAGTATCACATGCCTTTAAAACTAGATGATTTGCTTGCAACTAGTATTAGGAACTCTATAGAACCGAAGGATAAAAGCATATATAGCAAATTTAAAATCATAACTTCTTGTTAATAAACCTTTTAAGGAAGCTTGTAATACATACTATTTGCCAAACTCTTAGTACAAGGTTTTTAGCTTACAAGGCATCATGCCAATAGGATGCACAGCACTCAAAATGTAACCTCCGTAGACTACAAACATATAGAACTATTTAAGCTTTCAGGTGTATTTTCTGTAGAAAACCCTTGTATTGGAGAATGGGGGTGGGGGCAAACAAGATAGAAATGTGATGTGTCAACTGCAGCTTAGCAGCCAGACTCAGTGCCCAGGCAAGATTAATGTTTGTAAATACAGGTGCACTGTAACACTATCGATTCGGCAAGAGTGGGTAGTATTAGAGCCTCTAACATAACTTGAGTAAATGCTGCGTTTATCACAGAATCTTTCAGTGATGGTTTGGTAATCAAGGGTAGTGCATGCAACCATCAGCCATCTTCTCAAATACACACTGGGGATTTACTAGAGTCACATTTTTCTGCAATTGTTATTAGTGGAAGATTGCCAGCTCGTCTCCCAGGGACCTCAAGGTTCAATCAACGGTTTCAGGAAACAGCATTACAAAATTATACGTTCTACAATTTGGGATTAAGAATGTATGTAACAATTAGGGACAATTGGATAATGATATCAAAAGATTATTTTATTTGCTAGTTTTCTTCGTAAAACAATTGGATGTAAAATAAGCTGCTCTTCCCCATCCATCAACTTGTTTTTTGGATTCATTTGTACAAATTTCTGAATATAAAACAAAGGATTTCATAGCTCAAGGCTTTCACTCTTAATAGAAATACCTTCTAAAATCACCATGCCATCAGAGAGAATCACAAGTAACCCTGAGGGACACTTATGGTATCATGATGTCACCCAAGCAACTATCCTTTCACATGAAGGGGTGTTCTTCCCTTATCCACCTCCTAAAAGATATTCATAATGTGATAATATGGTAGCAAAAAACCACCACAAAAAACATTTCATCTACAACTAATCATTTCCAATTGGGCCGATTGGAACTTGGCATGTGGAGAATCATTCCATTAATTTTTGCTCATTACGCTGCTGCGAAGGGCCTTGGGCCGTTTTCCTACGTTAAAGCGCTAGATCAATGTAAGTTATTATTGTTGAAAGCCATACAAGGTACATGCCCTGTGGAACACAAACAACTGTCTAATTTTACAACTGATCTCTTCTTATACATGGAGAGGAGAGTGCAGTTTGCATCTATACAATGGGATCCATGCTGCACTCCTGACGGAGGAAGAGTCAGACAGGACAGTGTAACAGCAAAAGCAAAATACTGCGGAAATCGGAAATAAAAACAGAAAATGCTGGAAATACTCAGTGGATCAGGCAGCATCTGTGGAGAGAGAAACAGAGTTAATGTTTCAGGTTGATGACTTTTCATCAGAACTGGAAAAAGTTAAGATGGAAAAGGTTTTAAGCAGGTTTTAAGAGGCAGGGAAACAGGAGGAAAGAACAAAAAGGTCTGTGATAGGGTGGAAGGCAGGAGAGATTAAAAGACAAAAGGGATGCTGGTGCAAGGCAAGAGAGGGTGGTAAAGTTAAAAAGATGGATCTAGAGGAGGTGTAAATGGCAATAGCAGAATCATTACCAACAGCTGCCCGAGAGGGATGAAAGTCAGGCTACTTTAGTGGGGACTTCAGATGATGTCGAAGGATTACTCTAATCTAACATCACATGCAATAAGATTGATCAAACACTACAGTTTCTGTTTACCAAACCTGCAATTCTTTTGCTACAAGAACATATACAATTTCCAATTGGGATTTAGTAGATGCTGCGGATACTTAAGGATGGATGAAACTTCACACAAAGCGAGGCCATCGCTAAGCTTATTGCTGCACGCCTTCCTGGAATCTACAGTTCCCACCAACAAGTGGGAATCTGCTCCAATAGCCATGTTGTTAGTTTGAACCTCCTCTTCCAATGTTTACCACTCATCTTTACTCCTTTTATATTCAACAAATCCCACAAGTTTGATTATTTTGTTCTCCAACTTCACTGTTCTCTCCTTCAGGTTCTATGGCTCAGAACAGATTAAATACCCCAACACCCATCCTCCTGGACCCACAAAATCCCATATTTTCTTCGCAGCCGAGGAAAACGAGCTCCTAAACCTTTTGGGGCCAGAATATCTCTGGCAGGTGCACTGATGGTCTCAAAAATTTCCCTGCTGAATCTTGGGGAAAGAGGTGGTATGCCTAGGGAATAAAGGGTATAACATTCCTTCACCGCCTTCCTCAGCCAGATATTCCTAAAAAGAAATGCTTTCCTGAGCCAGCAATTGGTAATAATTTGCCCTATGGGTCGGATATGAAATCCAAAATTCTCAGCTAAGCACGCATGTAAAGCAGAATCCCTAGGCTGCAGCCCATATCGATGTCTCGAGGCATATCTTTGTTGACCATAGACAACTCAAATCGTTTAGCAATGAGCTTTTAAATTATCCAAACTGAAAAGGGAACTGACCATGATGGCATGAAAATCTGCAGTAACTGTTGCACTTACTTTTACTACTTGCTTGTGTACAAATTTGATCCAATAGCCTAGATGCAATGCAGTCCTCATCTAACAGATGCCCAGGATAGATAGATAGAATAAATATGCATAGCTGCATTCTCCGTTATGATACTTTTTAGGTTCTTGTTGTGAAGAATCAGTGCTTCTCCAAGTACAGGTGGTTTATCATGTATAGTCTGTGTAATACCACTGAGGAACCTTGAACTAGCAGGTACAAAGGGCATCTTAAGTTGTTACTGGGACTATATCTCATCAGATTTTTTAGAAGCTGGGGCAAATGGAATTAACTTTTCCCACTTCTCAAACTGCCCACATTGCGATTGGAAGAAAAAAAATCTGTGAAATTAGGTGAATTACAAAAAGGTCCACTGAATCTCGGATGGAGATCTAGCGAGAAGTACTGGGATGTACAGACTCAATTTAGAGGCAACACAAGTATTACAGCCATGAAATTAAACAGGATTTAAACCTGGAGCACAAGGTGGAGGTTTCCTCCTCCTCTTCATGTATATGGCCTTCACCCTTTCAGATTCACCTTTGGTGACTTCAGATTCATGGAACTCATTAGCTGACTCAATACTACGAACCAGAAATTTCTGCTGAGATTATTTGAAGACTGAATATGGGGCATCAATCAATACCAGTGACATTGTGAACAAGTTGGTCCGACACAGGCTCTGCCAAAAGGGAAGCTAAATCTTGCATGGTTGAAATGATGGAGTTGAAACTTTCTTTTGGAGAGCTATAAATCTAACAATCTGCCCCATGCTTCTTAGAACAGTATCAATGGGAGTTACTATTAGCGAAGGAAGACTCTTGGAATGATATTAGAGGCATGTTGCTCTTCTGGTTTGGAGCAACGACACGAGCGGAATGCCTGGTGCCATACTGATTGCAAATGTGCTGGTGGCAGTTTTTCTCCATTTAAATGATGGCTTGTTCATCTGTACGTGAAGGATAAGTGAATAAGGAAAAATAAATCCTTTCCATTCACTTGCATTGTGCAGAGCTCCAAAGCTAAGCATAACATTTCTTGGGAGCAGTTCAATTATATTTTAGGGTTTGAGATTTCCTGACATATCTGCAGTATTTACATGCACTAAGGATCAAATCACATATCCCAAACCTGCAAATTTCCCACTGGTTGTACGCATCAGGCCAAGTCAGTTGTGCTGACCGGTTTGAGCTGGATTCCCCAAAATGGTACGAAAAGGATAAAAGAAACCAAACTGTGCTATCAGCACTGTTTAGCAACTCTGCTAGCTGGCCATTTTTGGTTGACAACTGCCCTGCTGTACATTATGGGATTGCCACCTTTGGATTTGGTGATCATTCAATTATAGAAACATAGAAGATAGGAGCAGGAGTAGGCCATTCGGCCCCTCGATCCTGCTCCGCCATTCAATGTGATCATGGCTGATCATCCAAATTCAGTACCCTGTCCCTGCTTTCTCCCCATATCCCTTTAGCCTTCAACTGCCTTTTGTGGTAGAGAATTCCACAGGTTCACCACTCTCGGTGAAGAAATTCCTCCTCATCTCTGTCCTAAATGGCTTACCCCTTATCTTTAGCCTGTGACCCCTGGTTCTGGACTCCCCCACCATCAGGAACATCCTTCCTGCATCTAGTCTGTCTAGTCCTGTTAGAATTTTATAAGTTTCAATGAGATCCCCTCTCATTCTTCTAAACTCCAGCGAATGTAAGCCCAATCGACCCAATCTCTCCTCATATGTCACTCCTGCCATCCCAGGTATCAGTCTGGTGAATCTTTGCTGCACTCCCTCCATGGCAAGAACATCCTTCCTCAGATAAGGCGTCCAAAACTGCACACAATACTCAAGGTGTGGCCTCACCAAGGCCCTGTACAACTGCAGCAAGACATCTTTGCTCCTGTACTCGAATCCTCTCGCTATGAAGGCCAACATACCATTTGCCTTCTTAACCGCCTGCTGCACCTGCATGCTTACCTTTAGCAACTAGTGCACAAGGACACCCAGGTCTCGTTGCACTTCCCCTTCTCCCAATCTATTGCCGTTCAGATAATAATCTGCCTTCCTGTTTTTGCCACCAAAGTGGATAACCTCGCATTTATCCACATTATAATGCATCTGCCATGCTTCTGCCCAATCACCCAACCTGTCCAAATCATCCTGGAGTTTCTCGGCATCCTCCTCACAGCACACACGCCCACCCAGCTTTGTGTCGTCTGCAAACTTGGAGATATTACATCTAGTTCCCTCGTCTAGATCATTAATATATATTGTGAATAGCTGGGGTCCTAGCAAAGATCCCTGCGGTACCTCACACTGCCTGCCACTCGGAAAAAGACCCGTTTATTCCAACTCTTTGCTTCCTGTCTGCCAACCAGTTCTCTATCCAAGTCAGTACCTTACCCCCAAATCCCATGTGCTTTAACTTTACACGCTAATCTCTTATGCGGGACCTTATCGAAAGCCTTCTGAAAGTCCAAATACACCGCACCCACTGGTTCTCCCTTATCTATTCTACCAGTTACATCCTCAAAAAATTCCAGTAGATTAGTCAAGTGCTCTGCTATTGCATCTTTTATAATAGACTCTAGCATTTTCCCCACTACTGATGTCAGGCTATAATTCCCCATTTTTTCTCTACCACCTTTTTCTAAATAGTGGGGTTACATGAGCTACCCTCCAATCCATGGGAACTGTTCCAGAGTCTATAGAATTTTGGAAGATGACCAGCAATGCATCTACTATTTCTAGGGCCACTTCCTTAAGTACCCTAGGATATAGATTATCAGGCCCTGGGGATTTATCGGCCTTCAATCCGTCAATTTCCCTAACACCATTTCCCTACAAATACTGATTTCATTCAGTTCCTTCTCTCATTAGACCCTATGTTCCCCGACATCTCTGGGAGGTTATATGTGTCCTCCTTTGTGAAGACAGAACCAAAGTATGTATTTTATTGGTCTGCCATTTCTTTGTTCTCCATTATAAATTCCCCTGATTCTGACTGCAAGGGGCCTACGCTTTACTTCACCAATCTTTTTCTCTTCACATATCTATAGAAGCTTTTGCAGTCAGTTTTTATGTTCCCTGCAAGCTTACTCTCATACTCTATTTTCCCTCTCTAATTAATCCCTTTGTCCTCCTTTGTGAATCCTAAACTGCTCCCAATCCTCAGGTTTGCTGCTTTTTCTGGCCAGTGTATATGTCCTCTCCTTGGATCTTATGCTATCCCTAATTTCCCTTGTTAGCCATGGTTGAGTCACCTTTTTTGTTTTATTTTTATGCCAAAGAGGGATGAACAAATTCTGTAGTTCATCCATGCGATCTTTAAAATGTTTGCCATTGCCTATCCACCGTCAACCCTTTAAGTAACGTTCCCCAATCCATCCTAGCCAACTTGCGCCACATACCATCATAGTTTCCTTTATTTAAATTCAGGACCCTAGTCTCCGAGTCAAATACTTCACTCTCCATCTTCATAAAGAATTCTATCATCATATGATCGCTCCGCCCCAAGGGGCCGCGCACAACAAGATTGCTAATTAATCCTTTCTCATTACATAATACCCAGTCTAAGATGGCCTGATTCTAGTATCACATGGGGAGTTATCAAAATTGATCACTTCAACTGGATTTCACTGTAATACACACAAGATTCTTACCCAAGATTATCTTAAATAAGATCATATATCCCTGTAGATAATGTTTTTAGGCTGAGACGACTGCTTTTAAACTGATGAACCCTGACAAGATCACTTTGCCCTCAAGAGTGACCTCTTAGTTGACCAATCAAGAGTCTGAGTGTACACTTTGATATATTACACCATTTCTATTTAATACCTTGTAGAATACCTCTCTAACCTTGAAAATACTTATTAAACAAAATTAAAAAGGAACACTGTCCTTCATTACAGAAGATACTATCTTTTATTAAACACTAGAACATGTATAAATCACCTGTTTACATTTCAGTACCAATACTACTGATTATAGCACTAAGGCTGCACTCATCTTTATCTGATCCTATGTTTCTTTTTCATAGTCTAAATGCGAAGAGTTGACATATTTATACCTTTGCTTTCAGCACGAGTGAGTTCGTTAATGTAGTAACAACGAGCATATACAGTTGTTTATCACTGACCATGTAAAAGTATTCTTACACATGTAATAGTAAAACCTTTAAAACCACATAACTTCTGTTCTATGATTTTGCTTTGTTCAATGAAATGCGTCTTTGGTTCCCATGCACATGAAGGTTAAGGTTAATTGAAGTTGAAGTTACTCTGTACCTTCCTTTTAAAAGCAGATGTGAGTTTGTGAGCATGCAGCATTATTTTTAAAACTGGGGTTAGTGTTAAATTTACAATTAGCCTCCTAAATTTGAAATAATAATCCCAGTTTATACTGTAGTTGTCACAAATGTAGAGAATTGGAATGTAAAACCAGCTTTAAACCATACAAAGATAAAGAGCAATGTTAGGCAGTTCAATGGAACAACAGAATGCTGTCCCACATATTTGTGAGTTTAATTTTCAACACTGCTTTGCTCCCCATCTCAGTTACATTGTGGGGAAGCATTTAAATAAAAAACATAAAACAAAAGCAGAGATATTAATCTCCAGGCTGTCCTTGGGTATCTCCAAATGGCCTGTGGAAAGCAGCATGATGATGTTTAAGAACAGAGTTCAGTAGCCTACTTCAGTTGCGATGTAGTCTGGGAAACAAAAAGAAAAAAAAAACCTTTCCCTAAAAAAAGCAAAAAGGGTACCTTTGCCAAAGTGCACTTCTGGTTCAGGAGCATAGAATTTCTTGAATTGAGAAATGGAAGTGAAGTGCCAAGGGCTATACTGCAGGACATTACCAACACTGAGAAGTGCAAGAGAAGCCCAGGCAAACCAGGAAATGATGACATCAACACATCAGAGATTGGGAAGAAGAACACACAAGGAGCTTCGAAGAAACAGAAGGAGAAAGTTCAGAGAAGCAGTAACCATAGCAGTATTGATAAAATAGAGAAAAATAAAGATTCCGACAGATCGAGGAACAGCTTGAAGGTTGGAGAAGGACGAAGGATCACCCATCACATGACAGGTGTGGTATAAATACTGGTGACCAACCTTATTTAAATTTCTAACTGAATCAGAGGCTTCAGAGTTCTATTATGAACACCAGTTAAAAGATGACGATTTTTGTCGTCCTATTCTGAATGGAAACTGGCTTTAATTGTGATTTCTCCATTTCATTAGGTGCATTTGTAAGAAAGAGTTCTTGAGAAAGGAACTTAACTTTGGCAGCAAAGACTAC
Source organism: Somniosus microcephalus (assembly GCF_052327205.1). NCBI lineage: Eukaryota > Metazoa > Chordata > Chondrichthyes > Squaliformes > Somniosidae > Somniosus > Somniosus microcephalus. The sequence goes on along the minus strand of NC_141009.1, from coordinate 25,655,950 downwards.
TGTAGTAAATGTCATCCCTCCATCCTAACCTTTATATAAAGCAAAATTAAGCTCACCTCTAATCTGCTGTACTGTTATGTTATAGTAAATACAAAAATAACAAACAGCTTTTCAATAGGCATGCCAGACTAATCATTTGCATTTTCTACAGTGCTTAACTTGAATTAGTATTTCCCTAAATTCAAATTCCACCCTAGGTACTATGTAAACAAAACCCATCACTTGTGTTTCATCTGTTGTAACACACTTCAACCCTGTGGCACTCCGGAGTCATGTCAGCAGCATTCGGCGGTTATTTTGCGCCAACCATTGATCCCAACATGTACGTTCATAAGTACAGATGATAGAATTTTTTTTTTTTTTTTTTTAAATATGCTTTTTAAAATGCAAGCCATGAGTTGGAACTTTATAAACAATTTAGATAAATAAGCAAGAACACCACCCACACAATAATTCAGTTATATTACTGTAATTGAATTACTATAATGATGCGCAGCTATTACCTGTAATTAAACAAATTGTCCAGACCAACTCCCCAACTAAATTTACTGTATGAATTGAGTTTCCACTGTGTGCAACTCAGATTTGAAGTCTTATAACCAATTTTAATAAATTAACACCAATTTGCTTTGAATACCAATAACCAAATGATGTTAGAAACTGACAAAGACAAAGGGTGCACTTAGAGTAGCTACCAGTTTAAGAGCCATATCTGTAGTTATTTCAACAGGGCAGAACTCCGTTTACACTGCTTGGGTCCTGCCTGGCTGGAATTTTAACTGTACTGTTTCAGAGACGTCTCTGTGCATGTCTGAACCCAAGAGTATGCAGCGCTGACTCCAAAAATGTCAATGTTTAGAGAGTGGGAGGAATCTCTGCTTAAACGTTTAAATTAAAGTTAGGTAGATTTACCAAGTGTCTAAAGGTTCCAATAGACCATCTAAGTACTTTGCAAACCACATTCGACACCACACTGGATTTGCACGCATTCAGCTTTGCTCGCGACTCACGTTGGGCCCAAACTCTATTTTCACTGCCAGTTTAGCACCAGTGCAGAGCAGAAATTACTTTCTAGCATGGTTAAGGCACCCTAAGTCACATGCTCCAAAAGTAATAAGTAACACTTCACAGATCCACACATGATCAGCAACAACCCTTCAGATCAATTTATAATAGGAGAAAAACCCACTGAAGCTCATCCGTTTACACTGCCATCATGGCATTCAACTGTTTTTGAACAACCCCAAGTTTCTTGCCTCTATAATATACTTTGATCACTTATTCCAAACATTTTTCACTCTTCGGTAAAGAAATCTTCCCTGACATCTTCTAAACATTGTCACCTGATCTTCCTACTTTTATTGGCATATTTTAATGTAATAACTTGGGTCTACTTTATCTATAGATTTAATACTTTATTATACACTTAGACAAGACCCACACCTCCCCATTCATAAGCTTTTTAAATCTTTCCTTGTAATCTTTACACTTGCTGCTTTTTTCTGCACTCTTTCTAATGTAAGCACTTTTTTTGTGGTGTGGTGGCCAAAAACTGAACACCGGTTTTGAAGTCATTGCATTGAAAAGCAGCAACATAACTTCTGCAGACTTACATTTGACTATTCTGGCTATATGGTCTAACATTAAATTCATTTGTTAACAGCTTTGCTGCATTATCTGGACATTGAATGCAAGGAGTCTTGTACTGCACCCAGGTCGCGACGTCTCCTTGTACTCATTTAATTTATATATACTGAAGTTGCATACTTCTTTTCACTTGTATGTAATGGCCTGGAATTTGCAGTCAGCAGCGAAGCAAAGACATTGTGACTGGCCCCGAAGTACGCTCCGCACAAGGATCTCGCAATCCCTGTGTCGAGAAAGACTGGTTTTCCAACCGGTTTTCCGACCTCGAATTCAATGGACTGTAATGGGGATCCCTTTGTTCGAACTGCTAGGACGTCAACAGGCTGCCTAAGCAGCCAATCAAATTGCAGAATTCTCTCAGACAGCGAACAAGTGTGTGCGCTGTTAAAATTATAACTTTTTGAAATAGTTAGTGACAGCAAAACAAAGATGGGGGCTCTCGCATGGGGAAAGGCAAACCTGAAATAAAGATGGACAAACTTTTTTTTTTTTTAATGTAAAAAATGTTTGTTGATAAAGTTTCTTAAAGTTTTTTAATTTTTATTAAAATGGACAAATTTCACATTGCACAAAATCTAAAATTAGTTTTCCAGGCCCTTAACATTTGTTTAACAGTCAATACGCTGTTAAAAGCCCAGTTACACCTAATCCCTTTGGGTCTAACTTTTAGTGGGGAATTTAACAGCGTAATTGCCGAAGTTTGTCAGTTTCAATGATTTGGCCGATTGCACAGATTGCCGGCTCTGCGCGGGATGGGGGGTGGGCACAGCACTGCCTGTTTCGGAGTGGTCATTGACCGACCGCAACTTCGGGGATTTCCACATGCGCCAAATCCCAAAATTGTGGCCAGTTTCAAAAGGTGGAATGATGGAACGTTGCCAGTTCGCCGTCATCATGAACGCAAATTCTGGGCCATTATTTGACATTTCTCAGCATCATTTTTTTACGTTTGCCCAACAATGTAACTGATTTAAACCCTTTTGCCAATAATCTGCTGCGTCTGCAGTCTCCACTGTCCTTTTAATTTTGTGTCATCAGCACATTTTAAGTTGATTTCGGTATCCATAGCATTTATGTAGATTAGGAACAGTAGGGCCCCAAGCACTGACCCTTTAACCCTTGGAGAACTTCACTTCGCTTTCCCTTCCCTCCATTTTGGCGTCATACCCTCTCAGGAGTACTCTTGGTTTACCTCTTTTTAACCCATTACTTGTCAGCCTATATTCTTCCTTGAATTCTTGCAGCTTTCAGTTTAACAAAGTCTTTCACACAGCACTTGCAAAAAGCATTCCGAGAGTCTAAATATATTGGGCCGGATATTCCAATCCCCACGGGTGCGTACGAGGTGTGTACGCACCCGCATGAGCTTCGCAAGTGCCGCTTTCAGGCATGCGAAGCACATACACTAAAACCCGGCACTTCCGATCTGTCAAGAATTCTCTTGAGATTGCACGCCTGCCCAGGAGAAGGGCCTCCGCGGGCAGAGTTCTGCTTTCTGTACAACCTCCGCCCGTTGAAAACCTTAAAAAATCTTACACCTGGTAAAAGCAGCATAAGAGTTTAAAAAAAAATTAAATATTCCCCCCCCCCCCCAACTCACTTATAATTTAAAAATACCTTTTAAAAAAGTTTATTTTTAGCCCCGTAAAAAACTTATTTTTCTCAAAAAATTAAATGTTTAAAATATTTGATTTAATGTAATTTTAACTAATTTTAAATATGACTTAAAAATATTTACTTAATGTGTAACTGTGTTTAAGTGATTCCCATTCATACTTGACAGATCTATGCGTAGAGGCCTGTCAAAAGTATGAAAGGGGATTCCCATCTTTGATTGGCTCCCCATGGCCCATGTGGTCCCAGGGTCGCTTACGAATTGCACGCGCCCCTGGGATACCTGGGCCTCTGCCCGCGCGGACCCGGAGAGGCCCAGGATCGCTAGTCTCGGGATCTACGGAGCCAGCAGCTAAGTGCGTAGATTTTTCCCGATCGGAGGCATCCGCACGCAGGAAGCCTCTGATCGGAAAATCCGGCCCATTATTTTATGATGTCTGCATATCTGCAGCATCCTCAAATAAGTTGAGATGCTTTGTCAAGCAGGACCTAGCCCATCTAACCCTGTTGCTGGCAGTTTCTTATACTTATTAACTCAAGTCAGACTATTTCATTTTATCAATGAAAGAGACACGTCAAATAGTAAATAAAAGGCAAAATTTAGTGGCAGTGTAAGGAGAAATGAACAAAATGAGCGATACTCTTCAACTTTCCTGCAAATTTCCCCTTCCTTCCCTTGATGGAAGGGTTTTGCCTTCTGTTTGGCAACCCAGGTATCTCCAGCTGAGATCAAATAATTCACATTGTGGGGAATGTCAAGAGCAGGCCAGCACACAGACTTGCAGCATAGTGACAATTTCAGCCAGTATGCATACATGCACAGTTCTCTGTCTCCGTACTGAATAAGGACTTTTAATTGAGCTGTGGACTGTACAAATTACTATGCACACCTTTTAAGAACATAAGAAATAGGAGAAGGCCATTTGGCCCTTCGAGCCTCCTCCGCCATTCAATAAGATCATGGCTGATCTTCTTCCTCATCTCCACTTTCCTGCACTATCCCCATATCCCTCGATTCCCTTAATATCCAAAAATCTATCGATCTCTATCTTGAATATACTCAACGACTGAGCCTCCACAGCCCTCGGGGGTAGAGAATTCCAAAGATTCACCACCCTCTGAGTGAAGAAATTTCTCCTCATCAGTCCTAAATGCCGACCCCTTATTCCGAGACTGTGACCCCTGGTTCTAGACTCCCCAGCCAGGGGAAACATCCTCCCTGCATCTACACTGTCAATCCCTGTAAGAATTTTGTATGTTTCAATGAGATCATCTCGCATTCTTCTAAATTCTAGAGAATATAGGCCTAATCTACTCAATCTCTCCTCACAGGACAATCTCTCCATCCCAGGAACCAGTCTGGTGAACCTTCGTTGCACTCCCTCTATGGCAAGTATATCCTTCCTTAGGTAAGGAGACCAAAACTATACACAATACTCCAGGTGCGGTCTCACCAGGGCCCTATATAATTGCAGTAAGACGTCTTTACTCTTATACTCAAATCCTCTTGTAATAAAGGCCAACATACCATTTGCTTTCCTAATTGCTTGCATTTAACTTTGTGATTCGTGTATGACACCACCCAGGTCCCTCTGAACACCAACATTTCCCAATCTCTCACCATTTAAAAAAATACTCTGCTTTTCTTTTTTCTTACCAAAGTGGATAACTTCACATTTCTCCACATTATATTCAATTTGCCATATTCTTGCCCAATCATTTAGCCTGTCTATATCCCCTTGAAGCCTCCTTGCATCCTCCTCACAACTTACATCCCCACCCAGCTTTGTATCATCAGCAAACCTGGATATATTACATTTGGTCCCCTCATCCAAATCATTGATATAGATTGTGAATAGCTGAGGCCCCAGCACTGATCCTCGCGGTACCCTACCAGTTACAGCCTGCCAACCTGAAAATGACCCGTTTATTCCTACTCTCTTGTTTTCTGTCCGTTAACCAATCCTCAATCCATGCTAGTATATTACCCCCAATCCCACGAGCCCTAATTTTGTTTAATAACCTCTTGTGTGGCACCTTATCAAATGCCTTCTGAAAATCCAAATACATCACATCCACTGGTTCCCCCTTATCTATTCTGTTAGTTACAACCTCAAAAAAGTCCAATAGATTTGTCAAACACGATTTCCCTTTCATAAATCCGTGGTGACTCTGCCCAATCCTATTATTATTTTCGTCCTTAATAATAGATTTTAGCATTTTCCCTACTACAGGAAACACTTTGGTATCCGGCACCGATGGGACCGGGATGGTGCCGGTTGATTAAAAATTCCGGATAAGGAAGAAGGGACATGGAGTGACAATGGCCCAAGATACAAGAGCCCCGTAGCACAGCCAGAAGTGCTGGAGCCCCGTAACACAGGTACAGGGGACCCGGTTACACAACCAGAGGTGCAGAAGCCATGGTTACACGGCAAAAGGTACGAGATCCCCGGTTACACAGCCGCAATTATACAGTATACAGAAGCCTCAAAACCTACTCCTGAATTTTGTCGGTTATTAGAGAATTCCAGATAATTAGGTGTCGTTTAAACGAGAGTTTCCTGTACTGTCGTCAGGCTAACTGGTCTGTGGTTCCCTGTTTTCTCTCCCCCTCCTTTCTTAATTAATGGGGTTACATTTGCTACCTTCCAATCTGCGGGAACCATTCTAGAATCTATGGAATTTGGGAAAATGACAACCAATGCATCCACTATCTCTATAGCCAACTCTTTCAAAACCCTAGGATGTAGGCTATCAGGTCCAGGGGATTTACCGGCTTTTAGTCCCATTAATTTCTCCAGTACTATTTTTTTTTTTTTTTTTTTTTTTTTTTAACTAATATTAATTTCTTTCAGTTCCTCATTCTCGCTGGACCCTTGGTTCTCCACTATTTCCGGGAAGTTTTCTGTGTCTTCTTCCGTGAACACCATAAACTTGGCATTTGGCATATCTTTAGCAATCATTTATTAATTTAATCATTTGTAACTTAAACATTATTTTTTTGATTGTTTGACCAACATACAATGTTTTTAATTAGAACTAAATGGATTAATTAATACATAAACTTTAATCATTAGGCAAACAACTGATGAAAACTATAGCTTTGCTCGATTTATCAAAAGTTTGCACAACTGTGGGAAATAAAACCTGCACTGAAGACATACAAACATCATTACCAAATCATTTACTCAGGAAAAATGTAAGTTGTTACCATTGAACAATTATCATCCTAAAAGTTCTGTTATTGCAAAATGTGGAAAAGTCAAAAACTCCTGAAATTTTGTAGATTACAATATCCTCTTAACATTTTGACAAGATAAAAATAGTCTGCATTGGTCATCAGAAAAAAGGGACAAATTCTTGTGTTGCATTAAACTACAATAGCAGATCCATGCCAAAAAACTCTCATCCTTCGATAAGACACAAAAAAGTTTTAAAATTCCCAATAGTTACTGTGCTAGCCTTCAAGTTCCCTTTAATTTACAAATACACAAATCACAACTAGATACAAATTTTGCCACGTGAAATTTCATTAGACTCAAAGATATAAAGTATTGGTACTGAAAAGGTGAAAAAGAATTCACCTTTGAGTGGGTTGTTGTACTGTAAAAACTAATGAAACTGGATTACAATCAGATTGAGATTCCAGCAATCCTTTCCAAATACATAAATGTCTCAGTTTCTACAATTTGTTGAGATCATAAGATTCTTTGATCTGAAAGCCTAGAGATCAGCACCCCTTTCAAATCCAGTTAAAAGAAATACCATCAACTTCAACATCCTCTTGTTTTCTACTTTCAATTTGAATTTTATTTGTGTTTCAATGCCGAGTACTGATGGTCGCATCAGAGGAATTGGTTTGGGGTTGGGGTGGGGGTGGGGGTGTGGGCAAAAGGGAGAGAGAATTACTGAAGCCTGAAACAGCTGAATGTAGGAGATACAAAGAGAATGTTTTCAATCTTGTATTTCAACTATGTATGTTAATTCAGCTCCCTCACACTGCCAGGCTCAGTAATTCCTCCTGGTCAGTTGTTCCGGTGAAGTAATTAGCACTCAATGATTGAAACAAAAGGAAAAGAAACCAAAATCACCGTCAAGGTTAATCATAATTCTTTGCAATGTTTAGGTTTTAAAAGGGTTACTGAAGGCAAAATCCCTCATTCAAGTCTTGCTTCTACTTGAAATGCAAAGAATATCTATGGTATCTGTCACACGTTTGTCCTAAAATCAATGACACGCATTTCTCCCCCTCCCCCACCCAATCATCTTTTTACAGCTAAATCTAGAGTGTTAGCTGTTTCTGGAGCAAAATTATTCAGATCGCAAGTTAAAAATGCAACTACACCTCTATAATGGTTAATGTAGGATTTTTGATAGAGGATTTTAGAATTAAACAGGCTGAGGCACGTCACTTCAGAGCTAAAGTTGCTGATACTACATTTGCATTGACACAGTGTTGAAACAGAAGAGATAAGGAGTGCAGAGTCAGTTTCTGCCAAAATCTTCTTCAAATTTTCCTTTTGCAAAGGAATGTTAAGGCATGTGTTCCTTCGTCCATTACAGTAGTTGCAAACAATCACTTAATATTTTATATCAATGATAGTTATCAAAACCTGCCATCTGTATATTGCATTTTAAAATCATCAGATTATGTAAATATCCCAAATCTTTATCGTTTAAAAAAAGACAACCATTTCAAACATGCATATTTCTAATCAGTGTTTTGCTGACACATGTATTTTGAAAATTAAGCTTGTTCAAAGGTTAAAAGGTCAAACTTACTGTACTCTCTGACCAGACAGAATTCCAAAGTGCTCTGACTCTCTAAGGTACGATCTAAATCTACAGCTACGTTAGGTTCATTTTGCCTCTCAAGCCGATACTGATGCCCTGGAACGAAAAAAAGGCCAGCAAATAATGTGAATGAGAAACTTTCATGCTAATTGTGCAGAAACTGTAGTTAAAACACTTCAAAAATTTGGGTATATATTCTCTCCCCCCATCCCAATGCAAAAAATGCCATAAGCTGATTATAATGTATTAAGCATCTTTTCACTGAAATCAGTGGGAATTTTTATTTTGTGGTCAAGACCTAAAGAGGTAAATTGCTCCACGTACTAAGTGTAACTCAACATAGAATTTGAATATAATACGGGGTTTCTGCTATGTCGTGCTGCAATTTACAGCAGTCTGCAGGCATCAAACTAATTTAAGTCGATTTGGAATTTCTCCTATTTTTTTTCTCAGATTCTGTGACTACATGAAATTCTGCCCTTGGATGTCACAGTTCTAATCAAAACTCCTGTTCCCTTCCTCTCTAATTTATCTACCCAACCCATTTTGCATAGAATTTAATAGCTGCTAACCTGCTCAAGTATTGTGGAATTATCCATAACAAGGCCATACCAAGCTCAAAGTTAAAATCTTGTTTTAGTCCCTCTCAAAATTAAGTAGTCTTTTGGCATCAATTTTCTCCCTCTCCTGAAGGTGCTTAACTCTTGCTGGGATATGGTTCCATGTGCCAGTCACCCTCCAGTACCTCGCTCAAGTGGCCACATGAACTTAGGCATTGGATGCTGGGAGGCTACTGGATTGCAGGGGGTATAAAGCTGATCTGTCCTCACTGAATGTCCACACATATGCTTTTACAGTCGGTAGGTAGGTGGGTGGGTGGGGGAGGGTGTGTTGGATCGTGACCAGAGACATGAACGGTGGTGAACTTCCCCTCCCGACCCAGAAGCACTAACGCACATTCTGGTGCTCATACCACTGGTCAGCTGGCTCAGCCCAGACCAGAGATTTAACCAGCTGGGCTGGCTGCCTGAATGTATCAGCTGCTCAATACCTGAACCAGTTAAGTCACCAGAGGAGTCCTATGGCATCCTTTGAAAATTAAGTACAATTCAGATTCAAATTGCAATCTAATAATAGAATCAATGTTTATAAACTAAGATATTGAGGATTTAGCTATACTGGGCCTGTACCACTGTAATGGCACATACCCTGCTGCAGCCTTACACTCGTGTAGAGTGATGAGGTTGACACACAGCGCACCGTATATGATTGCCTTAGAGTGTCACCGGGTTTTATGGAAACAAATGGCGAGCATCATTTACAAAACAATGAAACTTTAACTTGTAGAAGTAACAGATTGAGGGAGTGACTGGTGCAGTTGAGAAGAACTCGTTTTTTTCCTCCTGGCACTTGGATTTGAACCTAGTCCATCCCAGATGAGATAAAAGTGTCCTGTCTCTGCTTCTACAAGAGCAAAATTAGTTCACTAGTCTCAACATTGTTGCAGTGAGCACAAGCCCTCGTGGTACAAAAGTGAGCAGTTTCACTCATAAGCCATAAAGGTGCTGGAATGAGAAACAGAAAGAAGAAATTAGTGCAGAAGAGGTTGATCTTTCTGCAGCTGAGATTGAAGTGCATTGTTGGGGTAATGTGAAGGAAGCTTTACTCTGTAGCTAAGCTGTCCCTGTTTGACATTGATAATGGTGCCAGAACTGGAAAACAAGTTCCAATCCCCAACATTAGCATAAATAGCATCTCAAAAGGAAAAAATAAGGAAAAGATTTAAAAAAATTAATATTCCTCACCACATGCTCTGTACTATGTGACACTTTTGATTTTTTACAATTCAATGTTGGAAGAGAATACTTTAAATTTCAGCAAACTTTCCATTTTAGTAGCTCTAAAGCTAAACGGATTTAAATTGTCATTTTCCCAAGAGCCATTTATTTTGGCGAGCTCTATTGATTTTTTTTTTTATTATTTGGGTGCAGGAAATGCAGTTATTTCTGAATAATGGTATGTTACTATTACAACTACCTGCATCTATTACAAATACACAACATGAACCAGAACCTTCAAATGAGCCTATTTAGTGATTCAAATAGCATTTCAGAATGATTCTGTAACATGACCACAAACTATTTCTATTCAGAGCATTCTTCAATTTCATTACTTTTTGAAGCATTAGACCCAAAATATTTTATTTTGATTGTACTGAAATAATCTAACACTGTTTAATTAATATAATTCACTAAATTACCCAAATATTACCAACTCTGTCCTATTTGTATATAGTGTAAAAATGCTGCTTTAATCTTTGATGGCTACAGTAACACAAGCTGTCTTTGTAAATCAATATAAATTCTGCAAAGTGACAGATCATAATCTGTAAGACACTTTAGGATATTACATGTCAACTGGGGGTTTTACCATATGAGACAGCAGGCACATTATTGCAATTGTAGAAAAATCTGTGTATGCATAAACATGCTACAGCATAGAACCGACAGTGTGCAAGTGTTTGCAGACAATAAAAAAATCACACAGGCTGAAGCAATGGCTGTCCTTTGGAAACTGCCCATCTCTAAATTACTACAAAGGTCTTGCCTTAAGTACAACAAAGGTCATTGGTTGTGGTTATGTATGATTACTGGACACATTTAACTTGTGATAAGATTACACATATGTAGAGCTGCACATAACTAAAAACACATTTTTCTTTCCTTTCCTTTTCATTGCACATAAAGCAAGTTTTCTAGCAGTACCCGTATTCAACATTTCCATTATTTTACAAAATCGGATAAGATGCTGCTGTGATGGAACCTTACCTTCTGTTTGGGTGTAAGGAAAAGATAGAGGTTATACTCTTAACAAACCTGACTAAAAAAAAAAAAATTCTGAAAAGGTCTTGGAAACACAACCCATCAATTCTAATTTTTAAACTTTCACTTTCAGTCAACAACAGAAAAAGGTCCCTTCGAACTTTTATCTTCACTACAAAGTGTTGTTATCTTGTGGTGGTGTCAGGAGCTTTATCTCTCTTTCAACTGACAACACAGACAATTCAGTTAAAATTGGAAAAGAATCCCACTTCAGTTGAGTAAATAAATAATCAATACTCATCTAAATGTAAATGAGAAACGAGCCCCCTCTGATAACAGGGTGCTTATCAAAGATCCAATTTTCTCCAGACAGTTGGATGCAACCAAATCACCATCATCCAGTCTTAAACTAATGGATAAAAATCGTAACTAAACTGAACAGATCACCAGAGATCAACCAAGTTTCAGGTTTTGGCCACTTCACATTTAACTAGGTTGGCTATCACTCACTTTACAAACCCCTTTGGTCAGCTTTTCCCTGCTTGAACCATTCACATCAGCTGCAGTCTTCTTACAAATGTGTTAAAAATAACACCTGGGAACATTATAGCCAAAGCTGTAAATGATGATGAAAGTTGCTCCCTGATATGAGGGCTGATCTTGGTAAATAAAAATGGCAAAGAGCATCCTTTATCAGAAAAGGTAGGAAATAAGTGTGTCAAATTTAAGTCAATTTAGATTCCAGTATTCACATTTCAGGATTCTAATATTAGGTTCAAAGAGTCAACAAGGCTAAAATGCTGTTCTGCCACTAGATGCCGTTAACATGGTTTGTAAATATGATGCAACATAGTATTCACAACAAAGAATGCAGCTGAGGATTGCCCTTCAATTGCTCAGAGACACAACTTATAGTATTTCAATGTCAATGGTAGGACAGAACAAGAAACACAGCTCGGAGATCGATGAGCGGCTCTATTTCATTCAACAAACACAAAAATCAGCCCATGCAATTGAAATCTGAATTTGAGCTGCTTCAGACAGCTGCGCCCGAACCCATGTAAAGTCTGATTCTGGATGCTGAGGCGAGCACCAAGTTCACCTCCTTGATACTGATAACGTGCCACCAGCAGCAGAAGTACCATGTGCCTGCCGCTTATGGCACATCATTAACTTAGCTCGAAACTCGGAAAAACACTCCAGTTTGCACCAATCTGACTCTTGGACCTCCCACACTGCCATCCTTCGAACGAGACCAAGCAACTGGTGAAAATTGTGGATGGGTAACTATTACTGACTGATGTTTGTTGGGAAAAAATGTAGATAAGCACAAGAGTTATATATTTGTGTTTGCGCTGGGCAGTACTTCAACTTTGAAGTGAATGCATCATAAACGAACCCAGTACACCATGCAGTAAAGCAAACAGACCATTTTCATTTTATATCTAAATCCTGCTTTTGGGTCACTTATAATTACATTAATACAATTAATATTTCAAATCTCAATTAACCTGGATGATTGAAATTTTGTTGTGGACTCCAGTGTTAAACTACAAGTTTATCTAACTGGGCACCCTGGTTAAGACATTTTCAAACAGTAAGTTACGAACAGAAGAATGTGAGTGTAATTTAACGCTTATTTCTTGCAATATAGTTGCATTTGTATCCAGTAACTAAATAAAATAGAAACACATGGCACCTAGCTTTCAGCTCCAAAATAGTAGAGTTTTAAAATATTAATAATTCTCTTATACTGTATAATGCTCATTGCTCTAAAGTCTCTTCAGGCAGTAGACAGCCCGGGAGAAACACAGTTAAGATGTCGAGTGGTTCAAGTCCTAGTGCTGTCTGGAACCAGCACTAGCCAAATGCACGTCAAGAATTTTGCAACTGTTTTGTCAAGAAGAACTCTTGCAAGGGGGAGGCATGGGGAAAAGGGTCAGTGCATCATCTATTCTGCCCAAGAAATGTATTGAACTTTAGTTTAGCAAGGAGTTGTAACAGAGCCAAATGTGAAGTACAGCCAGTTTATTTGCTTTCTGATTTGAAGGAAACCTGAATTTACTTTCAATGTCCTCAGCGATCGGTACCCCACTTTCTACCTGCCGCTCTTTCGGAATTCAGTTCGATGTCGTGGAAACAAAATGCAGAGTGACAGGATTTCCAGTTGTGTCAGGGGTTTCTGACATCTGTTCTAGAGCAGTAAAACAACTCCACTTTAAACCAATTCCAGCTAACAGTCTACTGACAGCTGAAGTGATCTGGGCTGAAAACCTAACTCTCAGTAAATCTAATATAATGAATATTTTTAACATACATTATATTGCCTTGGGAAAGATACATTTCATGCTGTAAACACTTCTACTCGCTGTGTTAATATCCATGGAAAAAGAAATGGTTTTCACTGCCAAATCAAATACACTCACGATAGTTTGTTTCTGCTTTCCAATCTATTTCAAGTATGTGTCATATATCACTATTCTAACCATATCCAAGTTTGAGACTATGCAGTGTATATCAAAACAAAGAGCTTCTAGGAATGATTTGTTTAAAATAAAATGAACATCTGAGAGTGAAGACTTTAATAACCACAGGGTTTTTGTTTAGAAAATCAAAATGAACGGTAGATTACCAAGCAGTAGTGTTGGTTCTAAATAAAGCGAATGCAAAGTTCTTTTCTTTGGGAAGATCCTTCTGTTTTTTTTTTAAATAACTAAAACGCAGAGAAGTGTGGGATCACATATGGCTAGACAGAGACTATCAACCTTCAGAAAACAGAATTATTGTTAAGTACTCCACCTCTTCCTTCAGAATGGATAACTGGCCAGCGAGAACATATACTGGTTAGCTCCAACTATCAAGAGTAGAAAGAATACGACAGGATAAGAGACGAGGTTAAAATAATATGCGTAACATTTTATTTGGGGAGTAGCACAGAAAGGCATCTTTACAACAACCCTACCACTAGCTAAACTGAGCTGCAGTGTAAATTCATTTGGAGAATATGGAGAGAGAGGAGAGAGAGAGAGAGGAGAGAGAAAGAAAGAGGTCAAAATGACCTTCACACAAATCCTCCAACAAATTAGAAGATGTAGTTGCTGACAATATATTTCTCTAATGAAGTGTGCCTTAATAAAGAAAGGAAATGTCTCCATACACAGACCACATATTACATTCAAATTCAACTAGCAACCAAGCTAGCTTTTGCTTCCATATGTAGCTGTAAATCTGTGTCTTTCTGGCATACACACTTGCATCTATTTCAAATCAGTAACTTTGTATATAGATGTCTGCACCTCAAAGCTTGTCTGTTAGAGTAAAAAAAGGCTAGAAAGAGAGAGAGGAAATTAGCTGTTAGATATAAAATATAGATTGCACTTTAGAAAAGCTACAGCCAGTACTTGCAGTATAAAATTATTTTTACAGAAATCATAGCCACCAAAAAGACCATTGCCTGTGGCAAAAACTTCAGTGGATAAATGTCAGCTGTGGACGGGAGGGGAAGAAGCAAAACAGCTTGTGCAGCATTCCATTTGCACTGGATGGAATTCTTGTCTGCTTTAACTCGCACAAAACACTACACACACTCTTGATCGTTAATAGCCTGAGTCTGGAGAGGAATATGGCAACCTTCACGTGGTCCTCTCCGTTAAATGCTCCAACACGTCCAATACCATCTACAGGAAACTGTGTGTTATCCGGAGGCGAACCGTCCGGCAAGCTCGAGCCACCGGCAAAAATCAGGAGCTGTTTTTTATTCTTTTCGTTTCTTTTCTTAGCTTTTTTTTTGAACAGTCAAGCTCTGCAACGTCTGTAGCTAAGCAACAGCTTCAGCTAGAGACGCTACAGAGACGCTTGCCGACTGTTTAGAGGCTGTTGCTAAGCAACAGGGTTTGTTGATTCATACGGAGATGAAAATCTCCGTATGTTTCAACATTAGCTCTGGAGTGTCCGGCAGTTTTGAGGGAACGGCAGCAGCTCGGTCCCGGATAGCACAAAGTTTCCTGTACATGGCAACCAAATGCTGAACGACAGCCTCCGGGGTCCAAAAAGCAACACAGCCGACAAAAGCCTCATTCTTAAAAGATGGGCAAATTACTAGTTCTGGCTCCAAAAAGAGAGAATGTCAATCGTATTTACAGCTTTTGGAAGATCTTGGCATGCTGATTGCTGATGTCAATGGCAATGACGGTAGGAGTCACATCCCCAGTGGAGGGGGACGAGGGTGCTTCTGAGGTACAAGTGCTCGTGGAGGACAAAATAGTCAAATAGCCAGTCAAGAGTCGCACAACTTTTGCCACTTCTGAACAAAGTGCAAACTCTGGAACCAAACAAGATCTTCCTGTTCATGTTTGCAAGAAACACCGCTCGCCGAGGAACGACAAAAGCAGCTGGGCACAAATGATCAACTGTTGCTTGAAAGAGGTAAAAAGCACGACAGCATTAGGAAAAATAACAAAGAATACAAGAAGAAAATTGAAGAACATAAACTAAAGGAAGAAAGACGGCGTGCTGCTGTAGAAGAAAAACAAAAGCAAGACTTCAAGAAGAAAAACCAAACACGAAGCAGGTGTGCGTGTCATAATTGAGAGTCAGGATAAAACAGAAGTCCAACAGATGGTCATGAGGTGGAGCGCTGCACAGCAATGCAACAATCACTACTGCACTTTAACATACAATCCTGCTTTGCTGAGTCACATTTCTAAAATTTGCTATTTTAAAGAAAAATCATCTTCATCAGTGAGTACCAATACAAGTAAAACCAAATGACATAACAGTGACCTCGCCATGCCAGATTAAACCTCACGCCAGACCGATTTCGCCCCCTACCCCGTCATGTTGAACTAAAGGAGGAACATTTTGGCTGTGCAGGTTATTCATTTGACAGATTGGTTTAAAAAAAAACAACCATCACCAATAAAACAAAATATTAAATCCGACTCACTTTTACCTTCCCTACAATTCTGGTAATCTTTCACCAGGAAAAATGACTGTCAAAAATAAATAAACCTGCACATTTAAAAAAAAAACTTTCTTGTAGTCGGTTTTGTTTACCTCCAGTTCTTAAACAGTGTTTCAATTCCTTTGTTCCAGTCTAAAAAAATACATCCATACCAGAGTACAGCCAAAACCAACTCCACTTAGGAAGAACTCTAGCAGTATAACCTCTCATATTGCTAGGAGAACTCACCCCTCTAGCTACAAATTTTGGTGGAACGTGTACAGGGATGTAATTTAACACCACAGATAAAGCTTTGATTATTGCCTACGTCTCCAGGCACAAAGAATGGTAGATAACCTAAAGGTCATCCACTAGCACCCTTACACAATTGGATTTCAAGGATTCCAGGTTTGCAGCAGTATAAGCACTGACTGATATCAGGAGTGACCTAATGGAAGTCACTCAAAGTATTGCTGTAAATGGAATTTTTTTCCCCCTCAATTTTCTTTGCCAACTTTCTCTCCTTCCCTCCGGAGGGTGCAGGCCCTTACCTCGGGCAAGATTCCATGGGTGCTGAATACCCTTAGATACCTTTCCCAAGTGACCAGTGAGCCTCGACAGTGAATATCTACAGGCTATCTGATCAATCTAAACCTATCCTCACATATGCCTTCAGTATCTCTTCCTCATTTAATCTTTTCTCTTTCTTTTGTAAAGAATAAATTTTCCACCGTTCCTCTCCTCCTTACAATATAGATTGCACGTGCCTTCAATTTTCAATTGCACGTACTGGTTTAAGTAAATATTTACTGTAATATTGGTAGATTTGGTCACAAATTCACACTAAATTGTTTAAATGTTGTAAACGGAGTTATTGAAGAATTTGTTTGAGGTTAGCGGTATGTGGATGGTGGTCTTCGATGTACCATGGGAGGATAGGGGAGTATAAAAGTGAATGTTGTGTAGGTTTGCCATTTGATACTTTAAAAGCAATACTCTTCAAATTAAAGTATTCTTCCAATAAAAAAAGGATATACTTTTGTAAATTAAAAACATATAGAAGATAGAACCCTTTATGTTTATATAAAGCAGATGTTTTAAGTTAAAACTGATGGTATAAAGCATCAGTCATGTTTGGAGCAACGGCAGAGTTGATTATTAGCCTGTTCATGACTATGGAAAATACAGATCATGTCTCTGAAAAAGCTGGCTTACATACAGAACTGTCTTTATTCATAATGCAACAATTCTTCATAAATCTGCGGATTGCCTGACATTTAAAATAAACTCTTAGCACATTTGTTAGAATAGAAGATGCCATTTAAACTGGTCATAAAAGCTCAATATATATGCATCACAGCAGCATAAGAATCCAACATAATATTGTACACATAGGGCGGAGCTTTCAACTTTGGTGGGAAAGGGGGCGTAAACGGCCATTGGTAAATTGCCTGCCTTCAATGGAGAGGAAAACCGGGCGGGATGTATAACGGGCAGCCACTCCGTTACTGGCCATTTTACACCTCCCACCAAAGTTAAAAGTTCCGCCCCCTAGATTTAGGTGGCGGGGGGGCAATGTACATTAAATATTTACACAAATTAATTTTCTTTACGATATAAAAAGATGAAATGTGTGAGGAAAACCTCGTTATTGAACCTCTGCACCAAAGACTGATCTATCTGAGATATGCAGGCTACCAATGTTTATAGCAGATACCTACATTTAAAAGCTTACATCATATGCAGGGTACCTGACCAACACAAACCCAACACTTTACAGTGATCATTTAGATTTCTTAGAGTATCTTGAGACATATTTTCCAACCCATTCCCAATGGTTCAAAGAAATTATAACAGTCTCCAAACAGCTTGCTGGCTCTTTATTCCATGTTTAGTTGCTTATTAGAGATAAGGCCATTCCCTTTCTTAGGGATAAAACCATGTTAAGGTTAGCTACACATATTTGAAAGTATATCGGCCTCCCAAGTGAGGTTTAGGATTTTCAAACGAATAAGGCCAGGTCAGGTGCTGTAAATCTGCAGAAAATCTCAAATTCTGAGCAACTTTCAACAAGCCACACCGCATAGTGAGCAATTTAGTATACTGTATTCGCTGCTCACGATGTGGTCTCCTCTACATTGGGGAGACCAAACGCAGATTGGGCGACCGCTTTGCAGAACACCTCCGTTCAGTCCGCCAGTCACTTTAATTCTCCGCTTCACTCCCACTCTGATCTCTGTCCTCGGCCTCTTACACTGTTGCAATGAAGCTCAACGTAAGCTCGAGGAACAGCACCTCAACTTTCTAAAAATATTTTCTGGGATGTGTTTGGTTTGATGAGTTAGCCCTGAAATTCCACTGCCTTGGGGCCATGAATGGAGCATTTTCTGGCAGGACATGGCCGGAATGTGTGGTCATAGAGTTCCCATCCCTTCTTTTACCATTATAAATTCCAGCAATGGGGAGGAGCACATAATATGCAGACATAAAATGATGTCATGCAATACATCAAAGGACATATTTCCTACATCTGTGCCAGAGTAAAGTTAGGTGCAAGAAATACCGAGAGTCCCTGACATCCAGCATGAAGGGCCATTACGGAGAATTTTAAAATTCTCTACCTTCAGAACCGTCATTATCAACTACCTGCTGAAAACAAAACACTTTTGACCCATCTGTCTGCTTCAAGTACTGTTCTATATCAAAAACTTGCACTCCGCTTCACGATCCTTTAACACGTCAAGGCCATCTGGCTCAGAGACTGCCCTAGGAAAAAAAAAATCACCAATGACATCCTCTGCTACTGTGACCATGACCCATTTTCTCCTTCAATGCTCTAGGCCAGTCAACATGGCCGACTACGCCATTCTCCTCCACTTCCACTCTCATGGTTACACTCCTACTTGTCTGTCACCAGCAAATTTCTAGCCCCTGCACAGTCACCCGTAAACTGCCACAAGATTACATGCTTAGCAACCCCCTGCCACCTACCCTGTCCTTTTGTTCATTTGTATGCTGCCCCCTCAAAGACATTACCTGCAGGGAAGGTGTCAGTTTCCATATGTGTGCCAATCATACCCAGCTCTACCACTACCATAACTCACAATTCTGCAACAAATTCTGTGTTGTCAGACTGCCTATCTGACATAGAATGGTACCAGGGATGAGGGTCTTCAGTTATGTGGAGAGACTGGAGAAGTTGGGGTTGTTCTCCTTAGAGCAGAGGAGATTTGATAGAGGCATTTAAAATCATGAATGCTTTTGACAGAGTAAATGAGAAACTGTTTCCAGTGGCAGAAGGGTTGGTAACCAGAGAACACAGATTTAAGATGATTAACAAAAGAACTAGAGACGACATGAGGGAAAAAAACAATTTTCATACAGCGAGTTGCTGTGATCTGGAATGCACTGCCTGAAAGGGCGGTGGAAGCAGATTCAATAGTAACTTTCAAAAGGGAACTGGATAAATACTTGAAGGGAAAAAATTTACAGGGCTGTGGGGAAAAGAGTAGGGAGTGGGATTAGTTGCATAGCTCTTTCAAAGAGCCCGCACAGACACGATGGGCCGAATGGCCTCCTTCTGTGCTGTATCCTATGATTATATTGCCCAATGAATTATTGAGAAAATCAAACTCATCTTATTTGGTTCGTACCAACAACTTTTGTAACGCTGTTCCGATTCCATCGCCTCTCCAACTGTTTGACTGCAAGCTGAGTTTAGAACTCCGTGTCCTACCTTTCATAAAGACTACTTACTTTTACCTGCACACTGCCCACCTCCACCCTTAGTCACCCCTACCACTAAAACACTTACCCATACTTTTGTTACCTCGAGGCTCACCTTCGCCAACACCCTCCTCGTCAGCCTCCACAAAATCCACATTTTCCATAAACCATCTTTACCATGCTACTTAGTTCCATGCCTTTAAATGCCTCTTCGAAACTCGTCTTTTCGACTGTGCATTTGATCATCATTCCTTATTAATTGTAATCAGTGGCTGCTCTCTCCTATATGAAACACCGTGGCGTACTTTATTATATTAAAAAGTGCTATATAAAAGAGCAAATTGTTGTTTTTCAAGGTTGGTTTGAGATTGCAGTCACAGATTAACGTGGCAAGTAGTAAGGAACAAAACAGTTCTAAGCTTAAAATGTATATTTAAATGTAAAAGCTTCATGATAACTGTAGGCCCACTCTGTGCTGGGAATATTGTACAAGTAGACGTCACTAGTCTATACTGAAAAAAAGTGCAGCAGTGAACTTTAGTAACTGAATAGTGCATACTTCCACTTTTTCTTTTAGAAATGTTAGCCTGTAGGGTATCTCACTTCAAGAGGAGCAAATCATTGAAACCTGCCAAAAATGTGAAAACATTCACCCCTGGGTACTGGATCACTTGCATCACCATCCCATTTATTTTGAGAGTGGGGCGTTGCTAAACTGGGACAGTGCCAGTTCGAGTCCTGCCAGGAATAAATCAGTGTCACCACCTGAAGTACATAACTTTATCAATTTTTACTACTACTACTCTAAGTAATAAGGCCGGCAGAAAATTTCTAATAAGGAGCATTGATGGGTCTCTTGTGGCCACTGACTCTGCTCCACATCTTTCAGAACTCCTCCATCACTCGTTGCCGGACAGGATCCTTAAGCTGTATTTGCATGTTCATTTTGGCTGCTATTCCAGACCTACGCCCTTTACTTCTTTCTCCCCCATGCTTTTGATCTTGTTTCCTTCCCTGTCCTGTCACCTAGCCATGTCTCTTAATTTCTCCCCAGTTACTTTGTCCCCATCCCTACCCCAACCCACAATACTCCTCTGCCTTCTATTCACCCAAAAACAAGGTTCTTGCTATCCATGACCTAACTGTGGACGGTTGCATTGACAGCCTGGCTTTGACTGAAACTTAGTTCATAGGTGGCGACATCTTGCCTCATATTGAAGCCTCTCAACCTGGATATATTTTCCACCACCTTACCCACCCAAACCACCACAGTAGCGGCATAATTCTCACCAAGTTATACTTTGGTCTATCCCCATCTCCTCTAGCAACTTCTCAAACTTGGAGCACCTCATCCCATTCCACCACCTCCTGCCGATCTCATAGATGACATGATTTTAGGAGAGGACATGCAGGAAGACGAGGAGGGGTTTGGCTCATTTATTTCCACTTTTACCTATGCGATTATAGCCAGGACATCTTTAACAATGGCTTCTCTTCCCACCTCTGCGCCACCCACTTTGGAGTCCTCCAAGGATCCATCCTTAGCCCCGTGCTCTTCCTCATCTACATACTGCCCGTTGGTGACATCATCCGCATACATAGGGTCAGCCTTCACATGTACGCGGATGACACCCAGCTCTACCTTTCCACTCCCCCTTTTGACCCCTCCACTGCTTCTTTGATGTCAGACTGCGTCTCCAACATCCAGTCTTAGAGGAAGGAACTGCAACTTCCTCCAGCTAGACACTGGGAAGACAAAGCCACTGTAGCTTCAACACTGACTCGAATCCCCGCTCTTACCATTGTCTCAGGTTGCTCACAACTTGGCATTCTATTTGAACCCAAGCTGAGCTTCCAACACCATTTTCTTTACATCACAAAAGACTGCCTATTTCCTTCTTACTTCTTAGGCAGTCCCTCGGAACAGAGGATGACTTGCTTCCACATTAAAAATATGAGTTCGCAGGTGACTGATGAGTCCATTGCGGGACCTACAGTCTCTGTCACAGATGGGACAGACGGTGGTTGAAAGGGCGGGTGGGTGGGGTGCTTGGGTTGACGTGCGCTCCTTGCGCTGCCTGCGCTTGCTCCCGGCGAAGAAACTAGAGTTGTTCGGCGCCTTCCCGGATGCTTCTCCTCCACTTTGTGTGGTCTTGGGCCAGGGATTCCCAGGTGTTGATGGGGATGTTACACTTTTTCCAAGGAGGCTTTGACGGTGTCCTTGAAGCATTTCCTCTGCCCACCTAGGGCTCTCTTGCCATGCCGGAGCTCAGAGTAGAGCGCTTGTTTTGGGAGTCTCGTATCGGGCATGCGGACAATGTGACCCGTCCATCGGAGCTGATCGAGCGTGGTCAAAGCTTCGATGCTGGGGATGTTGGCCTGAGCAAGAACACGGACGTTGGTGCGCCTATCCTGCCAATGGATTTGCAGGATCTTGTGGCGGCAGCGTTGGTGGCACCTCTCCAGTGCTTTGAGGTGCCTGCTGTACATGGTCCATGTCTCCGAGGCATACAGCAGGGCGGGTATCACTGCTGCTCTCTAGACCATGAGCTTAGTGCCGGGTTTGAGGTCCTGGTCTTCAAACACTCTCTTCCTCAGGCGACCGAAGGCTGCACTGGCACACTGAAGGCGGTGTTGGACTTCGTCGTCGACGTCTGCCCTTGTTGACAGCAGGCTCCGGAGGTATGGAAATTGGTCCACGTTGTCCAAGGCCTTGTCGTGGATTTTGATAATCAGGGGGGGGGGTGGAGAAACAGTACTGATGCCTATTTCCACCTCTTTAACATCACCTGCCTTTGTCCTTACCTCAGCCCATCTGCTACTGAATCCTTCAGACATGCCTTTTGTCACCTCCAGACGTGACTGTTCCAATGCTCTCCCGAATGGCCTCCCATCCTCCAAAATTCAGCTCATCCTAAGCTCTGCTGTCTGCATTCTATCCCACCCCAAGTCCCAATCGTCAATACTCCCTGTCCTCGCTGCCCTACATGGGCTGAGTGGCCTTCCTCATCTATAACATTGTGCTTGGAACAGAAGAAAATGAAAACTCATTGAAATTTGAGATATTTAGTATTACTGTATTACACAATTAATACAAAACTGAAATTAACAGTCAAAATAAGCATTTAAACCTCCGCAAAAAAAGCTATCCCTGAACACCTGCTTGGTGAAAAAGTCTATAGAAACACAAGTAAAGTTTTTTTTTGATCCTTTAAAAAGGTAACAAAATATATTGAGAAATATTATTGTGGAGAATAGTTTGACTATATTAACACCATGCAAAAAATTCAGCATGACAATGTTTTCATGAATGCTGGGGAACTGGGGGAAACAAAATCTACTGGTGAAAAATCACTGATTTTAGGTATTAATGGACAGCAGAGATCATCACAGGCAAGCAGATTTTCTCACTGTGGTGTGTGCAATCCCATAACTCCCCCAGTCATGCTCAATTGATGTGCGTCCAGCCATCTGGGTGCACATCAAGCCTTATCTCTCGGACCAACACTTACAAAGGATACCTAAAATAATTAGCAGACATCTGTTATTGCTCCAAATTGTGCTCTACTTCCTTGGCATTATACCAGTATGTCCCTTATTACTGGTTAAATTATTTTCTGCAATACTTTTTTTCTCTATACTGATCATTTTGTCCTTCTACATTATACTTTTGGAGGAGGGTGGGGAGGGGAAAAAAGAAAGGCCCTGAATTTGCGGTGGAGGCTTCCCGGGGGGAAATGCCTCGGATTCACAAATAAAATGCCCACGTACCTGGTGTTCTGGAGATTCGCGGGCCTGGGCCTCTCTGGGTACCCGTGGGCAGAGGCCCACGTATCCCGGGGCGCATGTGGTTTGGAAGCGTCCCTGGGATCATATGGGCCAGCCCAACGAATGAATGGGGATACCCAAAAAATACATCTACACATCAAATAAATAAAAAGTTACGTATTTAAAATGCCATTTAATTAAATATTTTAAACTAAAATTTATTGTTTTGAAAAATAAATTTAAAAGGGGCTAAAAATAAACTTAACTTATTGTACAGGTTTTTTAATGTATAAATGATTAAAAAAACATAAAAATAAACCATCAAACTCTTATGCTGGTAAAAGCAGGCCTTATGCCTGCTTTTACCAGCCGTAAGAATTTCACGGGCATTCGCTGGGCAGAAGTTGCCCCACTCTCCCCGGGGATGCGGATGATTTGTCAAGAAGCTTCGCATGCCTAAACCCGGAACTTGCGCGGCCCTTACGGGCACGTACACACCACGTATGCGCCCATCAGTGTTAGTTTTCCTAGGCCACAACTGTACACCTCCAAACAGCTACCTATAAAGTACCACTAGCAAATGCATAGGGCCCGGTTGATTGACCACCACCTTGGCCACAATGATGTGTGGAGCAAGAATCGACAGAAAAAGTTATGCATATTTTTTTTATATATAAAAGTTAAAGGTTTATCTATATATATCTATACTATATATATTAAATACACACTCTCATGAGCTATTTGCCAACTATTAAGATGTTCTGTTCTAGCAATATTTGAAGCAAACACTCTAAATAATATGATGCAAGATGATTTTACTGCACCACAAGATCAAACCATTATGTTTTTATAATGTTTTGGTAAAACATATGATTTGTCTCATTTTATTTATATACAAACATTTCTTTTTATGTAGAAAGAGAAAATGGTTCATCAATATTTGCATTCTTCATCCACGACTGTGGGTCACATTAGTCGCCTTCCATCATACACTACACTCCTCACCACTATGTAGTTAAGGACAGCACTTCTGTTTAAGTAGTAAACCATTTTCCACCCGTGACTGCCAGGAAAGCTATCAACCAAAAACCTGAACATGTCCACTGAGACAAGCCTCTTTGGATTTATCCAACGTGACTGCTTCTAATTAAATATCTGCCGTAACTGCTTCCTTTGCACATTTATCTTGTGCTGTAGAAAAGAGATCATTGGAATCAGGTAGCATTGTTCACTTTTTATTTAAACTTCCCCCCCCAAAGTTCTGGCACTAGACATGTAACCTACAATGATACAGTACTTCCATTAACCCCCTACTGCTTTCCCTGGTGAAGCTGTTGTTGTTGATAAAACTGCCGTATATAGCAATGCTAGTTACAGATCCTTTCTTTGTCCTTTCCTTCAGACCTAGGGTATATTAAAAAAAATACAAAATATTAATTCGGGGGTAATAAAATGATAACGAAAGCCCAGAAATATAACTAAGCACGATGCATATAGTTTAAGCTCAGTGTTTTAAAATGATCTCAACAACAACTTGTATTTATATAGCGCCTTTAACATAGTAAAATGTCCCAAGGCGCTTCACAGGAGCGATTATCAAACAAACATTTGACAGAGCCACACAAGGAGAAATATGGGCAGATGACCAAAAGTTTGGTCAGAGGTAGGTTTTAAGGAGCAACTTAATGGAGGAGAGAGGTAGAGAGGCAGAAGTTTAGGGAGGGAATTCCAGAGCTTGGGGTCTCGGCAGCTGAAGGCACGGTCATCAATGGTGGAGCGATTAAAATCAGGGATGCTCAAGAGGCCAGAGTTAAAATCATCTCATCTAATCTAGTACAATTCGGAGATAACACAGAAAGGTTTAATTAAGTTCTCAGGTTTATAGTCTAATTGAGAGTTAACAGAAATACGTTTTTCTACAATGGTGCCCTCCCACTATCCCCATACAAACTGCATCCTCAGAGCAAAGATTACAGGGCATGGCCCACAGTAAATGGACACACTCGGAACATACTCTTTCTTCTATTATTCCTAAGGGACCATGGTAGATAGCATTCATAAAGTCTACTCCACCTTCAGAGAGTTTATCCAGTATATGGATACATTCACATTCATTTGTACAGCTAAGCAAAAGAAACATTTAGGAGATGGAGAGGCTTTGCAGAAAGTATTTTCAGGAAACTTTTGCCTTAATTGCTATTGACCACTACCCCAAAGAGTAACGTTCCTATTTAACAACAACTTGTATTTATATAGCACCTGTAATGTAGTAAAACGTAAAAAATATATATCATTCAATAGTTGGCAAATAACTCATGAAAATGTGTACTAATATATATTAAAACCTTTAACTTTTATATGAAAAATATGCATAACTTTTTTTGTTTTAAGGGAGACAGTACTGGTAGGAATAAACATTCTGTGCATGAAGTGATGACATCAGATATATTTCGAGTTTGGATTTGTTGTGCAGGTCAATTTTTATTTTGATGTACAAATCAAAATGTATTTAGGGGCTCCTCTGATGGCAAGCCATTCACCGCTTGAAACAGCAAAGTTACAGGGAATCCACAGTGGGTATCCAAAAAACACAAATGGATCAAACACGTCAGCAGCAATGCTAGGAAATGAACGCACTTGTGGGAATCCTCTGTTCTGCCATCACCACGTCAATTATGCTTCACTCTTTCAGTGAGGCAACTGCTCGTCCTTCAAGGCTCCACTGCTTGAAGGATCTGTGCCATAAAGATTAACCCACCCAACCCTGATCCATCCCAGTGAGCTGCAAATTAAAAATGGTGGAAAGCTCTCAATGATTTAATTAATTGTAACTATGGATGTAAACATTAAAAAATATATACGTGATTAATAATGTTGCCATTAAAATGCAGGTGATTTTTTGTGCAAAGAATCTTCAAGAACAATTTACCACACCCGATAATGTTTTGCACCAATATTTATATAGAAATAACCCCAAGAGCAGGTTTTGTTAGAAAAGCCTCTTTTTAAACCTTATAATTCAGTATATCTACATATAATGACGTGAGGGAGTCTACTTGTACACTCCGGATTCCCCACAATTTCAAAGTTTTGCTCTGCTTCACTGTTGAGATGTGATTACTTCAGGACATTTTGATCAGTTATCTTCGACTTCTATCTAGTGTAGTTCACATCAATTGTTGAAGGCAAAAGATAATGGACCAAGTATTCTTGAGCAATGACACTTCATCTAGCACTAAAAGGAAAAAGATTTGTCAGCTACTTGCATGCTGAAGATAGTGTAACATTTTACCAAGACACCTGTTTTTCATAAATGTATAGCTGAAGGATTGTAACATTTTTAATACCTCCACACTGTGATTATGTTGTGTATTTTCTGCAACTTTATATACACAATTAATGCAATGCTTTCTATGCCAGCACACTTATGTAACCGCTTCCAAAATTACCGTTGAAGGTTAAGAACTTGAGTTTGCCCGATTTCCAGTCTAAATATTTTTCCCGTTTCAGTAGCTCCAAACTTTGGTCAGCTAAGTAATTTTTGATGGCCAAATCCATAATCTGGTGGCTAACAATTAAAAACAGAATTTGAACAGTGCAGTCTGAAAGAGTCGGTCATAAACTACGACAAATGCCATTACCATTTCCTAAAAAAAACCATGTTAATTAATTTCCAGTAGCCCAAAGTTAGTAATTATTTCTACAAAATTTTGCTCCAACACGTAAAACTTTGCAGAAAGTTCAGTGTCGCTAGTCATGAAACTAGTAAACAGATGAGAATTTTACAGTGTCAACTTAAGGAAGGTCACTTAGCTAACAAAAGGTACCCAACAATTTCATAGGTTGCTTTACAAGAGCAGCTCTTAGAAATCCTGCTTTTTGATGCTAGGGATTGACAAGCAATTAAATCAGTGCTCTCAAAACACAGAAGTTATCAAGAAACCAAAAAAAAGTCACCTGCATAATGGGTAATAAAAATTGCACACATGAACATTATTTAACCAGAGGATCAGTGCAGTTTTATTAGTGTGGGCACAGGTCCCCGACAATGGGCTGAAATATTCTTGAGTACTAATGGTACACACCAAAGAGAAAAAGTAAACTTTCAAATCACGGAGAATACTCAACGCAGGTCAATTAAACGCACTGATTTTTAGCCTATGACAGGTCATCAGTCAGTAAGATGTAGCATTTTCATTCATGTGTATGGTGTACATAGGTTACTCACTCAGTTAGCGGAACCATTTATATATTTTAGTAGATATATAGCACCGGAATGGTCATTGTAAGCTCATTAATTCAAGTACTTAAACTGAAGAACATCTTACGATGGCTGTGTTGATGAATTGATAGGGTTATACAATATTTTCTATACTTTATCATTTTTTGCACACTTCATCATTTTCTTCCTTTCAGCTGAAGGACACACAAGTGAGATATGGGCTTTTCAATGACAGAAGACACACTTGCTGTTGTGAAAAACTGCTGGTCTCACTCTTTTCTTTGCCCGGACTGATGAAAGTTATCACGAGTGTGACTGGTTGATTTGATTTCTTTTTGAATGCTTAAATGACTTTTATAAAGCCATTACACAACCATTCCTTAACAAGTTAACCATCAGTCATCTGAAACAAAAAGTTTCAAAGCTGTCCAACTCAAGTTTGTTTCTTTCCTCACTCCCTCACCCCCCCCCCCACCCCCCCACAGTGTACTGATAATCATATTCCAATCTGGGCATCGACTCTTTTTTTGCAAACATGAAAAGCCCTTTGAAAATATTGCTTGCTTTTCAGTTTCTTTGTGAGGTACAGGAGGCATTAAATTGAGCTAACGCAATTGATAAAACACAGTAATTATTCATTCTGTAATGTACCAAAATACCAATACAAATTATTGACACTAGATACAAGAGTTATACTTCAAAACTATTTTTGGAACATTTTTATTAACTTGGCACTTGAAAAATGCTACTTGTGCTTTCATCATATACCAGAATTAGTGTTAGTCAATATTTACATTTAAAAAAAACATTTAAAGAAATGTTTTCTATATGGGATGTAATATTTTCATTTCATGTACCTTTATGCACTGGTATTGCAGAATGCAGAATTTACTCATTACTAAACAATGGCTTCACCTACTTACTGAAGCCACTCCAGGTACTGTACTACACTTCCAGAAATAGTAACCAGCAAAATAAAAATGAACTAAAATTTCAAAGTGGATTGAAATGCACAGGTTAAGTAATGTTTTTCTGGTCATAGCTGAGAGCCCTCTAATGCAGGAGAGAACTGTTTAAACATTACCCTGGCACGATGAACTAATCTCTCCCTTGCTAGCGAGATAATGTGACCCCCAGAATGCATAAAGTCACCCAAAAAGCGAACAAAAGCAGCTCTCAAAAATACAGAACCATTCATCGAAGCTAACGACTTGTTCATTATGAGTGATGATGGATAAAGACTTCTCATGCTGAGATGAAATCAAGATTTATATGCATTGCTTCCTCCTGCAACTTGTGGGGAGATCATCATCATTTAATTCTATCTCTGCGGCCAGTGATGGGCATCCAGAGAGCTGGTTATCAAACGGCGCAGTCAGCTGGCAAAATCAGAACGTGCAGTTGGCACATCTGGACTGCAATGCCACAGCTGAGGGTGAACAATGGCTCTTGGCAAGTGGCCAAATTGCTTGCAGACGCTAGCAGGTTTGATCCACAACCACCCTACCGGCTTTTTATGTGAATCAGATTTCAGAGTGTTAAATGCTCCTCTGCCATTTTTTACAGCTCTTATCGGCCCCACCGAATATGGCCTTGAGACAGCTCATCCATGTCCTTTTCTACTTTATCTATTGAAACTTTTAATAAAACTTCACGTCTCATCCCCAGATAGTTAATTAAATCTTTGACAGATTATACTCCAGAAAAGACTTTTTAAAAAAGAAAAATTGCTGAAAATCTACTTTTACAATCTGATGGTATTTTGTGGATGAGGTTTCAATGTTAAACCTTTTACGTAAAAGAACTCTGATTGGTTTAAACACAGACAGAAACCGGAGTACATTAGAAACCATTAACTCGGGCGAGAGTGGATCGGTATGCTTTATACATCAGATTGTGTGAAATACTTCGTGTGTGTTTTAAACTTCAGTGGTGTATGGGATTTAAAAACTAATCCATGACAAAAAGATATCCAAAATACATGTACCTTTGTCCACAACTAGACAGTTTTACATGTAGTAGCTAATGATGTTTTACTATTTCACATTCGGGTATAGAAGATTAGAAATATTCATATGGTAAGTGTTTTAAAGATCCACCAACTCCTGAGTTTCACATTAAAAAGGCTGAAGGACTTCAAGAATAAACATTAGATACTTAACAAACCTTTTTTTCCCCCCCAACAAAAAAGTAGTCTATTTTAGAATTCATATTTTCGGACCCTTCCATAGAGCCCTGAAGGCTATCCATCTGGTGCATTAAAAAGTCAAGCCGACATGCTCCGATGACATCGACTAAGGGGATCCCCATGGACTGCATCCACTACCTAGCACTAACAACACTGCAGTTGGTACGTTTCCAGACCAATCAGGAGTGGTCTTTTAAGCTCAGACCCCACTGAGATTTTAATAAGTTTTTGCAAAATCTCTACAGGGATTACACTTTTCTAGGTATTTTTTGAAAAAAGTTACCAATTAGTCTTGAAATGAACCAAACTATGCCACCAACAATGCCAGCTCGTGGACATGGTCTACTGGAATCCCCTTGATGGATGTCAGAGTAAGTCGGTTTGTCTTTTTAAATGTATCCCTAAAAGATCTGCAGAACAGCTTGTAAGAACTTTTAAAAGATTGAATTAATTACTTACCCCTATTTTACAGTTTGTTTGAAAAGTGAACTGAACATCATAATACAATGAATGAGATGTTAATTTCATAGTCTGTTTTTAATGTATTGGTGTGCCATTATTAAATACTAAAATGGAACTAGTGCAGATAGTTCCTAGATAGGTTCATTATTATTACAAAGAAAATTATTACAATCTTGTTTCCATTATCCCAACTTCAAGATTATTTTCTCATTTTGCAATGGTCATCAATGGTAATGGATCTATATTACTGAGTACTAAATAGTACCTGCACTGACAGAAAGACTAGTAAATGACAGTATTGGAGCACCAGTCAAAAGAATTACAGAACTACTAGCACAAACGGAGGCCAATGTGCCCACTGCACCTGCTAACTCTTGAACCAAAACTCTCAACTCTAACCTAATTTTCCTGCTCTTTTCCTCGCATCATATTATATTCTTCCTTTTCAAAGATTTATCCAATTTCCTTTTAAATAATGTTATAATCTCTGCCTCAGCAGCTACTTGTGGTAAAGTATTTCATGCTCCAACAACAATGGGAAAAAATGCCTTCTAACTTCCCCCTTCATTGCCCAGTGATAATCTCAGACTATGCCATCTTGTTACCAACCTGTGGAAACAACCTTTCACTATTTACAGGAAACTTTGGTTTATCCGGAGGTTGTATGTCCGGAAACCTCGATCTAACGGCAGAAATCAGCAGCCATTTTGTTAGTTTTTTTTTCTTCTCCTAGCATTTTTTTTTTTTTTTTTTTTTAAACAGTCAGTCTCTGGAAAGCCTCTCTGAAGCTGTTGCTAAGCTACAGAGACGCTTCCAAGGTACGGGCCGACTGTTTACAAGCTGTTGCTAAGCAACAGTGTTTGTTGTCAGATACGGAGATGAAAACCTCCGTATCCTTCAACATTAGCGCTGGTCTGTCCAGAAGTTTTCATAGATCGGCATCACGCTGGTCCCGTCGGTGCCGGATATCACGAAGTTTCCTGTACCCTCTTTGAACCTTTCAGAATTCGGAAAGTCTTTTAGAGCCCCCTTAACCCTATCTGCTACATATCATAGGATATTAAGTTACTAGGAGCAGGTGGTCTCCGGTTCAATTCCCAGTCTGTTAGTTCAGTTCTCACTGGGTTAGCTGATCTCAGCCAGGATGCGATTATTGTTGCAGTCTCCCTGAGCTGGGGGTGGAATGAAGAAATGTCAGGTTTTCCACCCCTGATTGCTATTCAGCAACCCCTACTGAAAAGTTCATATAAAAATTGATTGAGGACAGGATTGGGCTCAGTAATCTTGCCCATGAGACCCACGTCCTGCTCTCAACTTCTATTCCCACTAAAGTGCCGACTACCCAACTTCCTTTCTTGGCCCCCATGCCAGCTGACATTGTAAACAGTTCCCTCCCCTCACTGGCCACAGTCTCAGGTTCAACCAGAGTATTGGTAACCTCAGCACCCTATTTGACCCTGAACTGAGCTCCTGACCCCATATCCTCACCATCACAAAGACTGTCGACTTCCACCTCCATAACATGGCCCATATCCGCCCCTGCCTCCACACTTGATTATTCCAATGTTCACCTGGCTGACCTCCCAGCTTCCACCATCCATAAACGTGAGCTCACCAAACTTGGGTCCCCGTATCCTAACCCACACCAAGTCCCGTTCACCCATCACACCTGTGCTCGCTGACCTACACTGGCTCCCGGTCTGCCAACACCTCAAATTTAAAATTCTCATCCTTGTGTTCAAATCCCTCCATGGCCCTTCACTGTAACCTCCTCCACAGCCCTACAACCCTCCAAGAACTCTGTGTTCCCCCAACTTTATGCACATATGCATCCCCCACTAACCTACACCCCACTATTGCCGGTTGTGCCCTCAGTCATCTAAGCCCAAGCTCTGGAATTCTCTCTCTAAACACCTCTGCCTCTCTGTCTCGCTCTCCTCCTTTAAGACCCTCGTTAGAACCTACCTCTTTGACCAAGCTTTTAAATCACCCATCCCAATATTTTCTTCTTTGGCTCGGTGTCAATTTTTGTCTGATTATGCTCATGAGTATCTTGGGACATTTTCCTACATTAAAGGCCTATATGAATGCCAGCTGTTGTTGTTGTAGCTGTGATGCCTCATGATTGACTGGCTTGCCGACATTCATCGTTCACTCGCACAGCTGTATAATGGATGACCATTTGGCCAAAGTACAGCTCCAGCTCCTGTGAACCATACCCTAACAAGAGTAGTATCCAAAGGTGAAAGATGTGGAAGGGAGAAAGTTGGACCAAAAAAAAATCAAACATATAAAAATGTCAAAGGGAAATAAGGTCAAGTCTTGAGAGATCTTAAAGCTACGGATAAGTATAAAGAATCAGTACTTTCTCCGCCTAGAAGGATAAATAATATTAAGTTGCCTCCCAAAATTAGTTCTCTTAGAAATGTGTTTTTATGTTACCCCCACAAAGCTCCAGATACATCTATTTTAATGAAGCAAATGTTTTGAAATTGTGTCCAACAAGGCGATTCCCTTGCACCAAATCCACAGCAACTTTGCTGGTGTATTTTTGTTAACGGTCTGTTTACAAAATGAATCTTAGGCCTTTTTAATATGGGAAAAAGAAAGTGAAGCGAACCACAAAGTTCACTCATCCAGATGCACTCTTCCTTCTCGAGTTGTCAATGAGAAGACTCATCCTTGGGAAGCCTGTTCCTGTTTGACACAGATGTTAACATTCAGGCCTTTGTCATTTGATTTAACCAGCCTTTGGTTTTAACCAACCATGTGGTAGTGTTTTTAAAAAAAAATAAGTTACTCCCAGCTCGAAAATAGATGCTGGGAGCACAGAAGATGGGGGAAAAAAAACAATGTGTGGAAATAGGAGAGATGGCTGGAATAGAATAAAATTAAAATAAACTAAAAAAAGGGTAAAGAATAACTAAGGAGGGAGAAACAACAATGGCAAACACAGGCAATGTGATTTTTTACTTTTATGTAAAATTGTGGTTTAGCTATTTTGATTTGTAGCTTAGGGTAATTTCTCTGATATTTCTGTATCAATATATTACACCTTTTTTCAGCATCAGTGCATTAGCTGAAAATGTACAAATATAGGCAGCCTGGGGAACAACAGTTTTTCTGAACCTATAAGCAATCTAAATGTTAAAAATGGGAAGGCTAGTTTTAACAATGCAAAGTTTAAAGAACCAAATGTACCAAAAATGCCATACAATTATAAAAGCACAGATGCAAGAGTCACTCGTCACATTACAGCAATGTCCATTAAAACACAACATTGTGTATTACTCAATTTAGTCACTTTAAAATTCTTGGCTTTTCATTTTTACCTGCAGCCTTTTGTGAACCTTTTCTCCTTTTTAGAGCCTTCTGCAGAATCTCCTTCATGGTGACATTCATACTGTCAACTTGAATGAGAGAGAATCCACTCTGCGGTGCATTACTGCAATAAGAGGAATAATAATCAATTATAAAAGTCAGTTGAAGAACATTTGGAACTCTTTCAGCAAGTTTAATAATTTCTAGATTATATTGACTACATCTAGATCGGGATTAAAACAGTTTAACAGAACAGACGACATTACCTGTTTTAATACAGATTGCATTTTAATGTAGACAACTGCACAGCTGTGGCTGGTTTAATCTAAAGCTGCTCACACCAGATAGTGTTTAGACTGAGACGGATAAACCAAACTCACAAAGAGCAGTATTTAGGATCAGATGAAAAACTCGGTTATAAAATCAATTTGTGAAGTTCTAAATTGACAGTTTGTTGCAACATATGAAGTTATGGCACTTAGAGAAAATATATCTCCTCTATACCAAAAGTGAATTTACCAGAAGGTGCAAAGTACTGTACAATATCTACCCAGTTATCTCTTCTAGAAATATAGACAAGCAAACAGATAGATAGTCAAATTGTCCCGATTATTTTTCAGAGAGAGTAATTTTTCAGAAATACAGAGAGTAATTTGAGTTTTAGTTCTATGTGGAATAGTGTATAATCAGATGAAGTACAACAGGCATCAAAAGTCAAAAACTGCATGAAGTGATTTGCACAATACTTAAACAAATTGGTGAGTCACTATTTAATTAGATTGCAATATTCCATTCTAAATTGGTGTCAAAAAGGATGCGCTGGACTTTGGCAATCTAAAACAGCAATCATTTTTTGTGTCATGATTCGTGTAGCTGTCAGCTACTTTTTTTAGTACCAATTCCCTCACTCCGGAATTTAAACAAAATGAAGCGAACAAGACTGAGAATTTGTCAGATCAGCTGTTCTTGACACCCACTGAAGATTGTAACATTTTTCTGCTTTAGATATGAATACATCTGAAACCCGTTTAAAGATTGTGCTTAAAACTCCCTTAGTCAGATATTAAGCTTACAAATCCACATCCTTTAAAAAGCATTGACTTGACAATAATTCTCAACCACAGAAAAGTTCTAGGGAAGTGATATGAAAAATCCAAGTAGCTCTGCTCTGTGGACTCATAAAATTAGGATTATTTAAAGATAGCCAGCAACTCCTTGTATTTCTGATCCTTAACAGATTGCAGAGAGGTCACTGATTTTCCCACATCTGTGGAACTGATCTCAGCTCAGACCTTTGGACATCAAGACTGATTCTATGTCGTAAGTCCCACTTTATAAATAAGTTCTTCATCTCCTACATCTAAATTAAATTGTCATTTCAAAACATTTTGCTCAACAGGGAGGGGGAACTACTTATTCAAGATTTTGTTGGAAATTTTCATTAAAAAGGACACAAAACCCTGTAGAGTAGTTTAAAGTCAAGCTACATTTCAATTTATACACAAAGCTTGGAGATGAAATTGAATTCCAATTAGTGCTGAAGATCAAAAGGCCTTGTTTCTCAATAGGGATGGTTCAAATTGTTTATCATCGTTACCATATTGGAGATTTTCTGGAAAAGTTTTTTTGAAAAACTGCTGGGAGGCTACATTTTTGCAGAAATAAGTTTTTTTTGCATTCTTATTTGGAGTTGACAAATCTATAAGGGCAGCAGGGAAGGGAAGAAGTGAAAGAGCTTCCAACGGTTGGTATAAAATTGAACCTTCATCTCATTACTCCAAAGATTTGCTTTGTAACTTTCCTTCCAAGTTGCAGTTCCAGCATCCATAAAGTACTTTTTGTCAATAGGTTTACACAAATACTAGTAATTTACATCTTTAAAACTTTCATGTGTTTTGTTCTGATTTTACAATCCAGAAACACTGACCACGGATGCAAATAAAGACATTAAGCTTGTAAGCTAAATGTCAGCCTTGACTCAGTGGCAACACTCTTGCCTCAGAGTTAGGTCGTGCATTCAAGCCCCAGTCCAGGATTTGAGCACAATCTAGGCTGACATTTCAGTGCAGTTCTGAGGAAGTACTACATTTTTGGAGGCGTGGTCATCTGGATGAAATGTTAAACCGAGGCACCATCTGCCTCTACAGGTGGATGTTAAAGATCCCATGACACTACTCAAAAAGGAACAGAGAAAGTGGAAATATATGCAAGTTAGATCTCCCTCTGGACTCTAATAGTGTGCCCGATTCTGAAAATTCAGAGCAGTATCCTGCCACCGCACCACCACCCCACCCCCCCAGCCAAGTTACTTACAAAATAGCCATACAATATATTTCAGTCCAAAGTATATTTCAGAATAAATCCCTTTTTTGGGTGGGGGAGGGAAAAGATTACAATTGCCAAATTTTATTAAATGTCATCTTTTAAATCAAATGTTGTGCAAATAAAATACAGAATATGAACAATGAAATGCCAAATTTATTCCACTCAACCAGAAGGTGCATTTGACTAGCGCCGTCCTCCTCAATCTTGGAATAAATCCGATCCCTCCACCCACATTACCTTGCCCTTTGAACTCTGTCGGCCGTCTTTAAAATTTAATCTGAACTACAAAAATGGCTTTTAAATTCCAATTTTAACCCATGAATTGGATACAAAAGCAGCTATCTGGATGCACCACAAGCATTTTGGTGACTTCTTGCTCGGCCTTATTGTGTGGCCGACGGCAAATAACAGTTGAATTTGATAATTACAATCCGTGAAGTGAAACAAAAGACAAAGCTATAGTACAATTTGTAAACCATTGCCGTTACTGCCAGCAGGTATTATGAACCCGCAGTCTCTACCCAACAACATACCATTGTTAATTATCCAATGGAATTAAGTAACATTTCAGAAAGATTGAGATGTACTGACTAGAAGGAAACTGGCTGTTTATCACTTTTCATGTTTTGTCTTAATTTAAAAAACACACTAAACATGGAGAGGATATATGCTAAACTGAGAATTACTTTGTTCAAGTGATTAGTATTTGAGAGAGACAACAGTCTTTGTTTGGTTTTTTAAACTTCCTTCTCCCTCTACTCTTCATTCTTGTGCTAATTCCAGGCAGGTTTTTTTTTCTAATTCAAGCATCAGCAACACCTTCAAGATGGAAATGTGGCCAACAATGCTGCAAGCTTCCCTACAGAATCTGAACAATGTACCATCACCAGATTAAACCAACAGGAGAAACTCTCAGTGAACAGCACATTCACAACCAGCTTGCTGGGCGTTAGCAAAAGGATTCTCTCATTTTGCCAATCTGTTGGGCTAGTTTACCATGGTCAAATCCTTCCCACCAAGCAGCCGGCTGAGAACTGTCAAACTAATCACACATTACACTCTGTCACTGAATGTATGCTGAACCACAGCCATCATTTACATCAAGATCTGGAGCGGATCCCAGACTGCTCATTGCAGACAGGTTTACAAGCCAAGCCACCATCAGAATTTCTCCTTTCACAGTTGCACAAGATATTTATTTTTAAACTTAGCAGTGTAGAATTTTAAAAAAATCAATTTCAATGTTGCTAAATAATAAACCTCTGTACAATTACAGAAACAGGCAATGGGAAAAAAAATCTGTAGCAGCTACAAATCCTTTTTAAACACCACAGTAAATACCATGGTATTGCTGACACATACTAAAGCTGCAGTTTGGAATGCTCATGTAAATTTAAGTCATACAGATGGTAAACTTTCAGCTTTCTTCATTGCCGGGTAAATATAAATTCATACTATTCCAAAACACAAGAATCCTGCAAACTAAAAATTGAGATGGCACGCAAGGATTTTCTGTACATCTTATGAGACATTTAGCACTGTGAAAATACAAGTTTTTTGTGCAGATAAAAAGGCTCAATTATGACCATTCCATGACAATTATAATTCACAGTTATCACTATAATGAGAGACAGTGTAACTGTGGATTGTGTGTTGTAATATTAGAATATAGCGGATTGCTAATTTTCATTTAGTCCATCAAAACAATTCAGCACCAACCCCCCACCCCAAGCAAAATAAAATGCATGTCCTGTCATGTCTAATACACCTTCAAGTAATGAATCAGAAAATTTGCAATATCCTTTGCTTTAAGTTATATTTCAAACTTACACCAGGAAATCTCTGGAAATAACACAGCAAGAATACAGAAAATAATTTTTAATAAAAATTCTCCATCTGGTGTACGTTATGAATGATATCTGAAAGAAAATACGAGGCAGTAATCCAAACATAGGGCTCAGATAACTAACAGTTGACAAAAGCTTTGTTCTTTGAGATTATGAGGTCATCTGCACCCTTTAATTTGATTACTTAAGGGTTGTCGTCATCGTTTTGTAGATTATGACATCCCTAATTGCAAATACTTCCCGCCGACTGACTAGCAACATTGGATGACAGGAACATTTTCAGCATCAAGGCTCTTGCACTGAATATTTGTCATGATCCTATTATTCAAGGCTACTTGCATTAATACTTATAATACATGCACAGATGATCACAGGTTGGGTTGCAACTGATTACAGTTGATTGCCGAAGTTATTTCACAATGATTGAAGACCCATGTGGTTCCTCTCCTGATAGAAATAACAGTTTATTCAAGTTGCAGTGCCTTACAAACATATCTGTTTCTAAAAACAGAATATACGTACAAGAATGTGAGTAGAGTGCCTTGGAGCCCCAACAGGCTGCTCAACAAAATAATGGGAGATGGGCTAATGTCTGAAAGCTCCTGATTTCAGCCACGCTGCTATGAAGAGAAGCTAAATAAACATCAACAACTACAGTTGGTACATCAGTGAGACCAGAAAAAAAGGGGGAGTAAACAATGGGGCGGGGGCTTAAACCAGAATTCAGAGTGGGGCAAATATTTTAAATTGTTTAAGAAAAATACATTTGTATTTAAATAGCATCAAATCTCTCAGACACATACAATTACTTTGACATGCAGTAACTTGTGGGTAAATGCGCTGGACATGCCGGGTACAGTAACATAGCATCTTAAAAAGGAGGAAAGAGAGGTGGAGAGGTTTAGGCAGGGAATTCCAGAGCTCAGGGCCTTGGCAGCTGAAGGCACAGCCACCAATGATTAAAATCAGGGATGCTCAAGAGGCCAGAATTAGAGGAGCGCAGATATCTCGGGGGGGGGGGGGGGGGGGGGGTGTTGTTGTAGGGCTCGGGGAGATTAGAAAGATACGGAGGGGCAAGTGAGATGAATAATCTGTTTTTGGTTGAGGAAGAATGTTGATTAGTACACCAGGAGAACTTCCTGCTTTTCTTTGAATAGTGCCATTAGATCTTTTAATTCCACCGAAACCATTGAAACAGGGATCTCTATCAGTGGCTCGATGTAACAGACCTCAGGAGCAGAAATATTCCTCATCAGTGACTTGGCTACAGTAAGCAACATTTTTAACAGCTGGCTTGAACATTTAATGAATGATTTATCTTCACAGGCTTACATTACTTACTTTCTTGTGTGGGTGATAAAAAGACCAGTTATGTGGGACAGAAGTGGCCATGACAATAAAAGCTTACTATTCACATTGTTCCAGATGCGGATGTGGGCCCTTGTCTGGGAAGTAGCACCACGTGGGCCTTCTGTGCAATACCAGTCCTGTCCACCCAGTCATTACATTTTTAATTCCTGAAAATAATTCTCAGCTTCATTAGATGTGTGTGTGTTTTTCTGATCTTTGAAAACAGCCTGGGCACACCAGTAAATCCCACGCCAAAAGATGTGGTCCCAGTTAAAAACATCCAGGTGACAGGGCTAAAATAGGGGAAAAAAAGCGCTTATCTTCTAAGGACATTACTGACAAATTGTGTGGTGCAGGAATAAAGAATTACCTTCTGTATTTTTTCATTAGACTTTTCTTTTGTAACCGAATACATAAATCCATTGTGGCACAATGTTATATGTATCATCTTGCTACACCTGCAGACGTTTCATAAAGGCTGCCATGTCTCTGCAGTCAGAAATGATAAGTGAACCACCCGTGAATGTTAATGATAGTGATCATTCTGAGGTAACTGTGCTCTCCATCTTCCTCTACAGCTTCAGCAGCAGATCCAGGGTGGCAGGGTTTATTGGAGGAAAATGAAAATAACATACAAGGAAATTGCCACAAAATGCAACAGAAAAGTTACGATTATAATAAGCCTCCATGAAAGATATTATGCTGTCACCATTAAAAAAATAGAAAATATAATGCTACCATTCTGTCCAAATTAACTGTAAATTATGTAATTTCCAGTCAAACTATAAACTTCAAATACCTACTTTTATTTGTTTTCTTAAAATTATTGCAAACTGGAACCTTTTTGTAAAATTAAATCCCATTTTTGGTTTACCACAGATGTAATGAAGCTTGTTTAGCATCATGGAACGCAATCTTTGAAGCTATAGTTACCACTTTGAATCATTTACCATTTGGAAGTGAACTCTAGGTCGAAGCAGAAGTGCGACCGAATGGAACTTTGAAGCTCAGCAGAATCACAGAAACCCCACAGTGCAGATAGAGGCCATTTCGGCCCATCAAGCCTGCACCGACACATATCCCACCCGATCCCCGTAACCCCTACACCAACACATATCCCACCCTATCCCCGTAACCCCACGTATTTAATCCCCCTAACACTAAGGGTCAATTTATCATAGCCAATCAACCTAACCCGCACATCTTTGGACTGTGGGAGGAAACCGGAGCACCCGGAGGAAACCCACGCAAACACGGGGAGAATGTGCAAACTCCACACAGACAGTCGCCCGAGGCCGGATTTGAACCCGGGTCACTGGCGCTGTGAGGCAACAGTGCTAACCACTATGCCACCGTGCTATAAAACTTTCACCTCAAGTACCCACTTACTTATCATTTATCTTATTGTTGTTTGTGGGACCTTGCTGCCTTATAAACACGTAGGTTATGCAAACATGAAATCTGGTTTTATGCAGAAAATATCTTAAACCAACATACTTAGATACTTAAGCGGTTATTAAAGTTAGTGTGGTAATACAGTTTGGCAGCTAGGATTACATGTATGTCAAGTTCCTGACACCGGTCGAGACAGTTGGGTGAAGCAGCAAATACAAGTAACGTTACTTTATCAGTTACCCTTGTTCTGATGAAGGGTCATCGACCTGAAACGTTAACTCGGTTTCTCTCTCTACAGATGCTGAGTCACTTCTAGCCATTTTTGCATTCCTCTTCATGGCAAGTTATTGTGTCCTCGTGAATGATGAGTGACACAGGTGAAGAAGCGGCTCGTGGAATGGGTAAATTAGAAAAACAATGAAATATTAGAGGTATTCTGGAAGCATGCTTCCCCTTCTGGAACTGGCTATTCTCAGATCCATGACAAGTAATTGCACATCGACTATTCCCTAATGGATTCGAAGCGGTCTCAGGAGTGGCATTGCTACAATGTGATTGAAGATTGTGTATTTAAAGATAGTGATTGGTCAGTATCTTTGGCCCACATTGCCTGACGTGCTATAAATGTGCATACAGCAATCAAAGATTGAGTTAATCACTCCCGAGTGCTGCCGGTGTCCTTTTACTTTCTCTTTCACCAAGTTAAAATAGCTCCCATTGTTTAGAGGCTATCTGACCACTTAGTGAACTAGAATAATAATTGTACTTATAAAGCACTTATTAACATTAAAACATCAGAGTGCTTCATTAGGACCAATTACTTTTTAAATTGCAGTGATAGCTGCAATGTCTTCTGCACCAGGAAAATTGACCAGTTAATTCTTATTTGGTGGCATTGGTTGAAGGAGGAATGTTGGCCAGGGTAACAGAATTACCATGCTCTTCTTTGAATAGTGCCATGGGATCTTTAACATCCACCTAAAGCACAAACAGGCAGGCAAAACTTTAGTTTAATGTCCCTTCAGCAATGTCCCTTTCCCTCAGAACTACAGTGCATTGTTATCCTAGATTATTGCCTTAACCTCCGATCTGGGGGTCAAAATACAATTTTCTGACCCAGGGTAAAGTGCGTTATCAACTGAGCAAAGCCGATAGCTAATGCATGGCAATTATGATGGTCTTTCATTGAAACAAATTTTAATGGGTATCTGACATGCATGGAAATCCATCGCCATGCTCTAGAATCTCCAAAATAAAATAATGGGCCAGAAATTGCTTTAGCATCTGCCGTTAGAGTTGCCCCATGCACCCTGCAGCTCAAAATTTTTGCCCAAAAAAGCTGGTGAAAGTGCGAGCTGATAACGGTACAGCGAGGGAAATAGGGTATCTGGGACCTGCGTAAACAGGGTATCTCCGTAACCAATAAGATTTAAGATTGAGAAATAAACACAGGAAGGAATGAAGAGGGTGAATACAATGTCAAATCAGGTACAGAAAGAGAAAGAGGGGGAAAGAAAGACTTGGAGAGAAAAAGGGAAAAGAATAAAACATTTTTAACATTAAAAATGACACTTTTAAAATTTCCCTGAAAAATTCAAAACCTGAAGGAATGAGACTCCCCACTTGTAATACTTAATTTTCAGTGCCAGAGAGGTTGATTGGCAGTAATTAACACATACAACATTGTTAAAAGGGTACTTGCGCTTGTAAGGACGAGACTTAATTTTCTGGGCAAGTTTAATGGGCAATTAATGGGCTAATACAGCAAGGTTTTGAAAAAAAACGGGGAGGCCAAGGACGAGATGCTATTTTCGCAAAGCTCACCGAGGAGTGGCGCAACTCGGACAGCAACTTTTGGATATTCACATTTAACTGCGCATCTGCTCCTCGCCTGAAGTTGCTGTACCGTTTACCCATAAATAACAGAGTGCAAATTCTGACCCAAGAGAAATCTACCGAGGTATAATTTTTGTATGTTCAACAAAGAGTACTTTACTCACAGGACTGGCAACTTAACCAGGTTCAAGTTGGCAAGAATCAAGGCTTAGGAATCCCCAACTGTTTGCAGTAATAACCAGTTAAAACCATGCAGAACATTGGTAAGCTTTCTGCTGTTTTTCCAGGGAGAACCACCATACCCATTAGTGCATTAGCTTGCAGTAATCTTGAAACGAGTGGGGAAAAATCCCAGCCCCCCAGTAACATGCCTACCCTCCAGGTCACATTAATAAGCTAAGCTGGCTGGTCAATCATCCTAGAGTATTGAGGATCTGCCTGGTGAAGGTATTAGATTGGATTATTGAGTCTGCCACAAAGAGTTAATTCAGTTCCAATCTTGCAGCCATCTCAACCCTAAAGACAACCTGCCTACACCCTTCCCAAGAGGATAGTCACATGAACTAAAACCATTCTTGGAATGCTCATTCATTAGTGAGCTGTTCTCGGAGTGACTTACTCGTGGTAAAACCTTACGCTTGCCTTCCAGTGAATGCTGAAACATCTCACACCTGCTGCTAGCCATTAAGTTATTTGAAAATCAGAAATGATAATTCACAGAAGTCAAACGAATGCGGCAAGTTCATCATCACAGTAATGATATTAGGAACCACACCATTAATTTAAGCTACAACAAAGATGATAAAAGAATTTTTTTTTTAATGCTGAAAATGCGCAACAGGTTCCCAGCATTGGGAAGAGAAAGCTAAATTAATATTTTGGATATGACCTTTCATCAGAACAATTAACCTACATTTCTCTTCAAATGCTGACTAACCTGTTGTGCATTTCCAGCCTTTACTCTTCAGAACTTTCTGTTTTGATTTTGGATTTAGAGACTTGTCAGATGTTATTCAAGAGTATGTATTAGTTTACAGATTTATTGCATCACTAATCAGCTTCATAAGACAGCCATCAATCACTAAATGAAGTTTCTTTTCACACACATTAGATAAAGCTTATAATCAAGAATACAGACAAACTAAATTCAGATCTTTTTATTCCTTCAGAAATTACTGGGATAATTTATGTGATATAAACTATTCACTGGAACAAACATGGGCCATATATTCTTGCTCTGTCCAATACCAATTATATTTTCAATGTTCTACACATGCATATCAAAAACCAAACATGTTACTTTTGGCCAAAAGTATAAATGTGCATTCTATTCGTATTTAAAAAGTGATCCGTTTTAAGTTAACAGAATATAATGTAATGACAGCAATTGTCTATTTCTTTCTATGCTAACTCTGCTTGTGCTCCTAGGAATATATTGAAGAATCAATTTCACTTCCAGTCAGCATTGCAATCACTGTGGAAAATGTGGTTATAACAGGCCTTTTTAAATAGTAAGATGAAAGAAAAAAAATTGTTAAAACACATTTCACCAGGAAAATCTATACTTTATTCAAACCACTTCCCTTTGCAAAATGGACTGGTTTTAAACAAAGCATTCAATACACTAATGATGGCATACAGGAGCCAAAGTAACTGGCCTCAGACTGTTCCTTAAAAACACTGCTGCATGACTTTGCCAAAGTCCACAGAACTTGCCAAATTTGGTCATGCCTGCTTAGCTTGCTCGACTGATTGTGCCAGAAAAGAAAATAAGACACAGATGTATTTGAGCTCTTTGTGGTGCCAGTAAAAGACAGTTAATGGCTTTATCTCAACCCTCCCCTCCAGCTGGGCACAGGTGGAGGATAATGAGGGCTCTCTCCCTATTCAAACTCAATTATTTACCAGTCATGATAACCAACATCTTGCACAGACAACCACATTAAGCTCAGCATCAAACACACACCAAGAACTACTTCTGCTGACAACCTCTGAGCTTTGCTTACAAACTGAAGTGGGTAATAGTTTTCATTGGCACAAATTTAACTCTTGACATGTTCCCCAACGGCTTCTGTTGAAATACTTCCTACTGAAATGGTATCCCAGAAACAGACTGACTCGAATGTTTACGTTGTTTCAGTTAATCCTGCTTTTCCTACTTGTATTCTTAAAAGTAGCCAACTCTGTCGCCTCATTTTTA
Source organism: Somniosus microcephalus (assembly GCF_052327205.1). Lineage (NCBI taxonomy): Eukaryota > Metazoa > Chordata > Chondrichthyes > Squaliformes > Somniosidae > Somniosus > Somniosus microcephalus. The sequence continues at coordinate 25,611,488 of NC_141009.1, read as the reverse complement.
TTCCTCATTCCACCAACTTGAAATAAAATGGTGCACAGAGATCTGGCAGTTTAGGTGCAAGATATAATCGATTCCATTGGGAGAAACAAATATAATTGAGCTAGGTTTATTTGAAATCAGTTGCTGAGGAAAATAGAATGATGCAAAAAGGCACTGAAACCACAAAGAACAATTTGGGAGAAATGTAATAAAAAATGGAACCTGCATCCTTCAGCTGAACAACATATAACTGCTGGTTGACAAAGATCTAAAGCATTTTGTTTCATGAAATTTATAAATTCTAGATTTGTAAATATTTGACACATTAGGAATTTAATGTCCTCTATAAACTCTATGCTAATTCTAATTACCCTTTGCATTTTAATCAGCATTGTATATAGATGACGCAATATCAATTGATGTCTGTATATCCTAGGCCCTAATGTTTTAAATAAATGCCTGGCTCCAGAATAGCTGTCCCGAAACTCACATTAGCCAAATAGGTAGCTACCTGTACAACTTATTAATACACTACTGACCACGTAGTTTAGAGGACTGAGCAAATTTGATTTTAAAGTTATTTAACACTTTGTAATCACAGTGTTAAAATCTGGAAGGGTGCAACAGAAAACTAATTAATATTGTGGATATTATATAATATTATAACAGGACTTTTGTACGGGGGGGGGGGGGTGGAAATTAACAGGATTAGTATGATGCAAGACAAATGTCATGTATTTGATCTATTTCTTCAGAATGAACCTATCCACCAACCGAATATCCTCTAAAGGTAGATGCATGCGCAAATTAGTGCTTACATTCTCTTTTCTTTGCCTGCAGAGGAGGAGAAATCGACACACACACACACTAGTGCATCAAACTAAATTACAGGTTTTAAAACTCTAAAATATTAATAACACAAAAGGAGACCCGTCAATTCCTGGAGTGCACATCCAGCAATAACTCTCTCCTGTTGTGCCTCATCAGAAGGCTTTCCCAAGAATCTGACGATCATTAATATCATTTGCCCCCACCCCGCCCGCACATCTCCCTTTAAAGACCAGTCCTTGATGGCAGTTTCACTGGCAGTCGCTTCCCTCTTGCCCATCTTCCCTAGATAGTATCAAACTGCAGATGAGGCAATATCTGTCAGCTCTCCTGGAACTACAATGCTGAAAGTCAGGAGGAACCACATCCAAATGAGTTTGATTGTTCGTATTTTCTTTACGAACAATGGTGAAAAAAAGTCTAACTGAATTGGATACATATGCAGCTTGTGAACCTTATTCTTGTCATACATAACTTTAAAAACTGTATCCAACAGGTCTCTGTTATACATATTTAACTATAGCATAAATAAGGAACATGCAGACTTTAAAAACGAGAGAGGTGGGGGGAGCATGTGAACTCAGTTTCAATAACTGGAAGTTCATCTTTAGAAAACTGACATGATCTTCACATCCTTTCAAGTCCTGAGATTTGTATGCACACAAATATTGTCAGTACAACACGGACACCATTTTGGGAGATTTAATTTACAGTACAGTACTGCAACCTAACTTTGTCAGGAAAGTATGAAAGCGATTGTTACTTTCACTTTTTTTTGGTTAGGGGATGGCGGTGCTGCTTATCCTATCATGGGTTAAGCACTGTTCTAACATTTTTGACCTCACTGCTTCAACATGATCGAAAGCGTTGTTTTCACATTTCCAGACACAGGGTTTTTTCCACGACCTTAAGTTACTGGTTCCCTCCTCTTTATTTTTGCAGTCTTCATTTCAAATTAAACATGAAAAAGACTAGACTAGTCCTATTTGTCATTTCAGAGTATTGTACACATGCGTCTGCACGTCATTCTGCAAATTTCCAGAAATGTAAAAATCTGGGGGGAAAAAATCTTTTTCCAGACAGAATCTCCTGCCAAAAAGGAAACCGTGTCAGTTTTACTTATACTAAATCTATGTTAAGTCCATATGTAAGATTTCTGACTGGAACAACAATCTGGATTTAGAATAACAAACTATTGTAATGCTCTAAAAATGTAAAGGGCAAGATCTGCAGCTGGCACACAGCCAGATCAAATACCGGTGCACAGTACAAGGCATTAACAAAGCACTTTGGCTCGTAGAAAGACTTTACAGCTGCAGTATCTAATTTCTCAAAGTAAGGAAAGATGACCAATAAAAATTATGAAGCAAAAAAAGTACTGCAGCGTCAAAATATTTTGTGTTCATCCCAAGGGTATTAAGTAAATAACTCGTTGAGCAAATACAGTCACCCGAAAGCACCTCCCTGTTTACACATAATTTGGCTGCAAACAAACTTACAACTGGTATTTTCAACATTGTTAATGTTGCACTGGGATTTATCTAGTCTTCTAGGTTACATCGGCACATTAGTAAAAGCAGTTTAAAGTTTGTTGAAGCTTCAAAAAGTAACTTTCCCAAGTTTTTGTGCTACGCATGTTTTCCAGGTTTTGAGTGCCCTAAAAGTGCTCTTTATCTCCATCACTAAAAAATGCAGATAAAAGTTACACATGGGTACAAATAGCTCTCCTGCTCTCAAAGGATTCTACTTTGCATAACAATGTTGATTTATAATAACAGAAAATGCTGGAAAAACTCAGCAGGCCAGGCAACATCCGTGGAGAGAGAAATAGAGTCAACGTTTCAAAATCAACACGTTGATTTATATGATGACTCTGTGCTTACAGCTGAAAGCCAATGACGCCCGTCTCCGCCCTTGCCTCAGTTCATCCGCTGCTGAAACCCTCATCCATGCCTTGGTTACCTCTAGACTTGACTATGCCAACGCACTCCTGGCTGGCCTCCCACGTTCTACCCGACGTAAACTTGAGGTCATCCAGAACCCGGCTGCCCGTGTCCTAACTCGCACCAAGTCCCGTTCACCCATTACCCCTGTGCTCGCTGACCTACATTGGCTCCCAGTTAAGCAACACCTCGATTTCAAAATTCTCACCCTTGTTTTCAAATCCCTCCATGGCCTCGCCCCTCCCCATTTCTGTAATCTCCTCCAGCCCCACAACACCCCCACCCCACCCCCCCACATATCTGCGCTGCTCTAATTCTGCCCTTGAGCATCCCTGATTATAATCGCTCAACCATTGGTGGCCGTGCCTTCTGTTGCCGAGGCCCTAAGCTCTGGAATTCCCTCCCTAAACCTCTCCACCTCTCTTTCCTCCTTTAAGACGCTCCTTAAAACCTAACTCTTTGACCAAGCTTTTGGTCACCTGCCCTAATTTCTCCTTATATGGCTCGGTGTCAATTTTTTTTGTCTTTTAACAGTCCTGTGGGATGTTTTACTACATTAAAGGCGCTATATAAATACAAGTTGTTGTTTAAAGAAATCTATACTACGACGCAACAAGCAGTATTAATCTCATCACCAGCCCATTAGAATAGGGTCAGTATGTCAAAGTTCTGGTTATAGTTGAGGTTATCTTTGTTAGTTACTGACAATTGTACAAATCTGCTAATATTTGTATTGAGTTATATTTGTTTCAGATTTTTCAATCACAGAATGTCACATAGGTAGGGGGAAAAAACAGCAGCAGTACTAACAAAACTAAGCTAATACCATCTAGAATACATTCTGTTCAATCCTAAATACAAATTTATAACAGCTAATTATACAACAGTTATTTTCCGATTGTCTGTTACTCTTACTTTATTTAACTTACATATGTAATCAAAAACTACACTTCTATTGGCAACATCAATGTTGTAGTTCTAACCAATGTATTCCAAAGACCTTATGTTGAATTAAAACTGACGTGAATACTTGGTAATTATATAAAAGCATGACCCAACAATATGGACAACTAAAATCCATCACAGCAAATGTTGATCTTAGTTTTGAGTTTGTAATCGGAGAGTAAAATCAGAAGGATCATTTTAAAATCTTTAAGAAACCATGGCCACAGATATTTGCACAGTTGGCTGCTGACCGTTAAACATGAACTGCAGAGATCCTTAAGAGAATTCTCCAATATCTCAGGAAACAGCAAGAATGGTACAAAATAAACACTGCAAAGGAAACCTAAGTAATTATAATTAAAAGCAAAATAAAACCGAGATCAGTCTCGCATGAATGTCACCCCCAGATTAAACTGCTTAAAAAATATAATGCATGTTGCATTGCTGTTTTTACATGTGCTTATTTTGATCAAGTTGGGAAATTTGCACAAGGTTCTGCACAGCTAAGAAAAAGGATGTTCTATATTAGCTGCTATTTCTAAAAACAAAATTTCACACATGGTAGAACATCAGTTGACTGGTTAAACACAGAACTTAAAATGCGTAATGAAAATTTAACAAAGCTATTCAAATGGATTTGCATTCTGCAATGTGCTCTTAACAAAATACAGTAGGACAAAATGAAAGACGTGCCCAAGTTGAAATAAAAGGTTAATTTTTTTAAAACTTACATCCGAACAAAGAGAGACTGTTTTGTTGCCAGCCCAGGCGGTGAGTACTTCTCAACTAGTGCCAGCGTACTGAAGCCGAACTTGTGAATAGGCTCATTGGAATCTAATGGTGGAAAATCTCCATCGACTTCTCCATCGTCCTCAGCAATATGAAGGCAGTAGACATCCACATTTTCACTGCAGTGAAGAAATAGCAAGCATGTAAGAAAAAGTCAAATTGACAATGGTCAAGTAACTGCAGTGGTCTAGGTCTGGCTGCAGTAACCTCCCGCTGAGGAAGGAAAGTCTGATTGGGCGAGAGAGAGTGCACTGTGCAGCAAAACAAATCCCAGAAAGGGGTTTGTTTTTAAATATAAAACAAACTAATTTGTTTTAAAAAAGAAAAACTTCAAATAAATAAATCTAACATTGCAATAGCTTACATGTTAACGTATTAGCCTCGCATTAGTGTTTGTAAGCAGAGCACAGACTTTGGCAGAAAACAAGAGAAAACCCACCATGCAACTAGTTTTTTTGCCAACATATCCCTTGGCGTTATTCCCACTCTTGTCTAAGCAAACTGCATCATGGTTCACAGATTTGAAATGCAAGAATACCTGACTGCTATTAAGCATTAAGAAAGCACAATGTTCAGCAGAGCACACAAGAGTTTTTAAATATCTATTTAACTATGAACAAAACACTTCCAAAATAGACCAGACCCATATTTAATGGTTAGCTAGCATCTTATTTTGAAGACTAATAAATATTTACAATCTTTTGGCTTGCGAGTACAGCAGGCAACCAGAACACATGAGCTTTATAGAAACATGCTGACAGATGAGACACACTTCAGCCAGAAGACAAACTTAGAATGCTGTGGCTGGTGGTACAAAGAGACAAGCTGCTGGCAGAATGAGGAACTTGTTAACTTTTCCACCCCTATGCACAAAGTTAATACTCAAAATAAAATATAGCATAGAAAATAGGGAATGGCACAAATATACAGAGGCTATTGCACGAGCTGCTGTTATTCTATCAGGAGTATAGAAGTCGCTTTAAACACTACAGGTGCAAGCTAATGTTGCAGTTTTGAGTGGAACTTCACAAAATCACCGTCAATAGCATTTATTCTACGGAGCTCAGAGAAACTTTGGAATATCTGTAAATTCATTTGGTCTTCTACTAACTATTAGCAACATTTCAGGCAGAGGAAACAGTCTCCGCTCACATTCTTCCTATGTTTCCATTTCGGAGATCTTCCTTCGCCCACAGCAGTGCCCAGCAGTCAGTATACTGGAAAGTCCAACAGACATTTGAATAATACACTAAAGGAAGCATCTAAACCACACAAATTGGGCAACCAGACAAGTAGTGCAGTGTTGGTGTTTTGCCACGAGATGTGATCGGCACAATTAGCAATCATTAAAGGATTCTAACACATTTTCTTTCCATGAAATCTTTGCAAGACTCTGAATAGCTTTAGATCAGTGTCCTTTATTTATTTTTCTCCATGTACCTGATATACTCTTCACTGAAATGCCTACAAATATACGTATTAAAAATATTTTGATTTTCTTTCGTGCTTTTCGAAAAATTTATAAATTATAACTTGAAAACACTTTTGCACATGAGACTCAAACTATTTATCATTTTAGTCACTTGCATGCAGCACATAAATGACAAAATTATCTTTTTGGGTGATCATTACTCTTCACCATGGGCCATGAAATCATAATATATCCAAACTGCACAATAAGGGTACATAGTAAACTCAAGGTAAGGGTAACCCCCAATCGCTGAACCTCTATCAACAGTGTAATTTGGTCCGACAAGCTGGTCTTGACCGTCAGGTCAGCAAGTGGAAATACTTTGTTCACATGATAGTTTATGTCAATCTGAACTAAGCTCCCAATTTCAGCAGCGAAGAGATGCCTGCAACTGCAACTTCAGGAAGGACGTGAAGGCTTTGAAGAGGGTACAGAAGAGATTTACCAGAATGGTTCCAGGGATGAGGGATTACAGTTATGTGGATAGATTAGAGAAGCTGGGGTTGTTCTCCTTGGAACAGAGAAGGCGAAGAGGCGATTTGACAGAGGTGCTTAAAATCATGAAGGGTTTAGATAGAGTAAATAAAGAGAAACTGTTTCCAATGGCTGAAGGATCGATAATCAGAGGGCACAGATTTAAGGTGATTGGCAAAAGAACCAGAGGTGACATGAGGAAAAACTTTTTTACGCAATGAATGGTTAGGATTTGGAATGCACTGCCTGATGGGGTGGTGGATACAGATTCAATAGTAGCCTTCAAAGGGGAATTGGATAAATACTTGAAGGTGAAAAAATTGCAGGGGAAAGAGCGGGGAATGGGACTAACGGTGCAGACTCGATGGGCCGAATGGCCTCCTTCTGTGCTGTACTATTCTATGAAATCAGGACAATGTTCAAACAGATGTATGAAAGAAAGTAAAGTATTCTAAAGCTAAAGTCTTCATCAATCTCATTTAGGAGGATTTGCTCAAATCCCATTACTTAATTATAGAGCAGATCAATGCATAAACCGGTTGTGGCAGCATGGTTTATAATGCAAATTTTTTTTAGTTGACAGTTTCCAATAAAATGGAGGACCATAATATTGTAAACCATGCTCATTTACATTACTTGGAAGGTGGTCCCTGGCTCACCAAGAGAGGTATGTATTGCAGATCAGGTCAACAACATGCCCTGAAAATGCCAACGAGCAGCTCCTAGAACATTTTCTGTTTAATGCTATAAATTTGTCAATGGTCAATACATTTCTTATAGGCCTGAGTGCATCAAGTGTTTTTCTACAGCACATTTAACCACAAGGGAAAAAAAAGTACAGTACAACCACATAACCAGATCTACATCTGTACTGTAACCAACGTCAGCTGTGGCTCAGTGGTAACACTTTCCGCCCGAGTCAGCCCCACTCCAGAGACTTGAGCACCTAACTTAGGCTAATACATCAGTGCAGTACTGAAGGAGTGCTGATCTGTTAGATGTGCTGTCTTTTAGATGGGACTGATGTAAGAAAACTACTAGGCACTTGGTCTAAGCGTTAAACAAAGCTTTAATCAACTGTTTTACAACATGGAGGTCTAGTTGTGTCCTTCACTAGTTCCTGTTAGGAATGTCATGTGCAAGCTGGGCCCGTGCATTTATACTCTCCCTGGACAGTGCCACCCGCAGGCCGCTCAGTTGATTCATGTCAGGGATGTTAAACCAAAACCTTGTCCTCCCTCAGGTGTAGGTAAAAGATCCCATGGCACTATTTGAAGAGGAGATGGGGAGTTTTCCTAGTGTCCTGGCCAATATTTATCCCTCAACCAAAACAGATTATCTGGTCATTTATCTCATAGCTGTTTGTGGAACCTTGCTGTGTGCAAACTGGCTGTTGCATTTACCTACATTGCAACAGTGACTACACTTCAAAGTACACCATTGGTTGTGAAGCACTTTGGGATGTCCCGAGGATGTGAGGAGCCATATAAATGCAAGTTGTTTCTTTACTAATTGGCAAGTAGGATGCAGAGAACAAACACTCTAGGACCCCAATAAACATTATGACGGCCATTTTACCCAATGTACCATCCCTCCTTTAAAACTGAAGGGCATCTCAAATAAGTCTCCAATTTCTCTGCCACGCTATTTTTAGTATTCAGAGAATCTGTCTTGAGGTCCAAAGTTAGAAGTCTGTCAAACTGCATTGTGAACAATACCGCCCAGTGCTAAAAGAATCTCTGTGCAGTATGTCCCACACGGCAACGCTGCATTCAGTCACAGGAAAATACAAACTCAATCGCTGAATCCAAAAAATGCAAGAAGAATACATGCGGAAATGCTTTTGTAAGTTGTGACAATACCTACAATTCAAAGTATGCAATCCCCATGTGACCAAGTAGCATGAAAGCATGAAATTCTACCATAAAGATACAGTTTTTTGTGCTCATAATTTAGGTTTCCAATCATGATGTTTATCTTGCCGTTAATATTTTGACGTGGTATTATCTAGCAATACTGAAGATCAGTGATGTATAAAATTGACAAAATTATAATATGTAAAAACTACAGGGCCAGAAAATTAAGATGGTGTACATTATCTTATTTGAATGTAGTAACTCGGTTGAAAAAATTTATGTTCACAAGCAGCTATATTTCTGTATTCCATTTTTACTTGGAAAAGGGGTCAATAATTAGAACCATTCATAAATATATTGCAAACTCAGCTATATATTTACTGCATCATAACCTTCTGACAAACGTGTTTTTCATTTCTCTCGCAGTTTCCCTTTTCCTCTTTTAATTTCTATTCCGTTATAAAAATCTTTTTAAATTCACCAAGATTTTCTTCCCCCGCCCAATTCCCTTCCACTTGCTCATTTCTTTCTCTTTCATTATTGTCCTTACCTTTTGCCCATCTCCATTTGTCCAATAATGAAGGAGGTATATTCTGAAACATAGGGTCTTCCTAACCAGTGTTGGCATTTTTCTTTGCGGTATCTACTGATCATAAGACTCTCTTCAACTAGGGGCATTAAAAAAAGCAATTTAATTGCATGGAGTGAAGTGCAATGAAGAATTAGATGCAAACGAGAGAGGCTAGAAAAACCGCTGAGGAATTTAAGAAAACTTGGCAGCCAAGAGAGATTACACCAGAAAACACTGGGAAAACTCAGGCGGCCAGGCAACATCCGTGGAGAGAGAGAAACAGAGTCTTCGACCTGAAACGTTGACTGTTTCTCTCTCTCCACGAATGTTGCCTGGCCTGCTGAGTTTTTCCAGCGTTTTCTGGTGTTATTTCGGATTTCCAGCATCCGCAGTGTTTTGCTATCGTAAGAGAGATTACAGTGAGTTGGACAACTATGTAACTGAGCAGAACAACAGCAGATAAAATTTAATTCACACAAATGTTAAGTATTGCACATAGGAAGAAATATTAAGCAATACATATATTTTGTGAATGGTCTTGAAATAGCTATGGATGAACTTGAAAGAGACCTAGGAATCTCAACAGACTCAACGCTCAGCATGTCCAACTAATTCGGAGCAGCAATCAACAAATCAAATAGATGGCTGAACTACATAGCCAAAACGGTAGAATGTAAGTCAGGAAGTCATGACTAATCTGTACAGTGCTCTGGTCAGACCACACCGAGTTCGGTGTCCAGTTCTAATCGCCAAGACACAGTGGTGACAATCAAGTGCTGAAGGCAGTACATAGAAGAGCCATGAGGCTGGTCCCCAGTGTCAAAGGTCTGTGTTATGAGTAACGACTAGAGAAACCTAGGCTTTTCATCCTGGAAAAGAGGCATCCAAGAGGTGATCAGATACAAATAAGTAGCATAGTTAAGGGAATGGAAAAGATAAATCTGGAATATCACTAGTTTAAATTGCGAGAGTAAGATATAGATACAGATTCAAACTAATAAAAGGCAAATTTAGGACTGATATCAGGAAATTCTTCAAAGTCAGCAACGGGATAAGAGGGAGCTGTTACGTTTGGACGGGCTTCACTTGAATCATGCTGGGGCTGGAGCCCTGGTGAATCGAATAACTAGGTGCTGTAGAGAGGGCTTCAAACTAAAAAATAGTTTGGGGGGGGGGGGGGGGGTAAGGGAGGGATCCAGGTGAGCTGGAATTAAAAAAGTCAATGAGAAATGAGAAAACAATAAAGCAGTTTAGAGATGTGGGAAACCAGAGTGACAGGAAGGGACAGAGGCCTAGAAATTCGGTAGGCTTAGCGCCGCTTTTGAGGCGCTAGAGGGCCTAGCGCCGGAGTTATGGCCAGTTTGGAAATTGAGTGGGTCCCTAAATCGGCGTTAGGCCGTTAGCGCTGCGCCGGCACCGATGACGTCATCGGTGTGCGCAGTGTCCCGGTTGCCATGGTAACCCGCCCGAACTCCGAAATTGACTTGCGGCCGCCTCGCCCGTGGCAGCTGCAAGCAACGTTCTGGCAGAGGTGCCTTACTGGACTTTGCGCCGGCGCATTAAAGGCCCCGCGGCGGCCGGCCGCTTTCCCGCCGGCCGCAGCTCCCTCCCCGGACTTCTCCCCCCCCCCCCCCCCCCCCGGGACAGATGCAAGCCCGGCACTTGTCCGAGGTGCCGGGCTCATTTTTACAATGATTTTCGCGGGCCGCGGCCGGGTGCAGGCAGCTCCTCCTTAAGGGAAGGAGGAGGCCTGCACTTCCCGAACCTGCCGCACCGCAGCGGGCGCCGCAGCGCCGGAATAGCGCCGCAATTCAGCGCGTAGCGCCAGTTTTCAGGCGCAAACAGCTTTCAGCAGCGCTGGCAGCCGTTTGGGCGCAGAACTAGTGAATTTTTGGCCCGCCCAGCGCGACTTAGCTCCGGCACTAACTTCCGGCGCTAAAGCCGTCGCTGCGCCAAAACCCAATTTCTAGGCCAGTATGTTTAAAAATAAGAGTGCAACAGAAAATGGGGTCAAAACAAGGAGAAATGGTAAAAAGACAAAGTTCAAAGCTCTATATCTGAATGCACGCAACATTCGTAACAAGATAGATGAGTTGACGGCACAGAAAGATACAAATGGGTATGATCTGATCGCCATTACAGAGACATGGTTGCAAGGTGACCAGGGCTGGGAACTGAATATTCCAGGGTATTTGACAATTCGGAAGGATAGACAGAAAGGAAAGGGAGGTGGGTGGCTTTGTTGGTAAAGGATGCGATCAGTGCAGTGGTGATAAATGCTATCGACTCAGAAGATCAAGATGTAGAATCGGTTTGGGTGGAGGTAAAAAATAATAAGGGGAAAAAGTCTTTGGTGGGCGTAGTTTACAGGCCCCCGAATAGTAGCAATACTGTTGGACAGAGTATAAATCAACAAATAATGGAGGCCTGTTAAAAAAAAGGTACGGTAATAATCATGGGTGATTTTAATCTCCATATTGATTGGACAAATCAAAATGGCCATGGTGGCCTTGAGGAGGAGTTCATAGAGTGCATCCGGGATGGTTTCCTAGAACAGTATGTAATGGAACCAACCAGGGAGCAGGCTATCTTGGATCTGGTACTGCGCAATGAGACAGAATTAATAAATTATTTCATAGTAAAGAATCCTCTAGGGAAGAGTGATCATAGCATGGCTGAATTTCAAATTCTGTTGGAGGGTGAGAATGTTGTCTCGCAAACCAGTGTCCTGATCTTAAACAAAGGCAATTACAATGGCATGAGGGCAGAACTGGCTAAAGTGGACTGGAAAAATAAATTAAAGGGTAAGGCAGTTGAAATGCAGTGGCAGACATTTAAGGAGATATTTCATAACTCTCAACAAAAATATATTCCAGTGAGAAAGAAAGATTTTAAGAGAAGGGAGCACCATCCGTAGCTAACTAAGGAAGTAAAGGATGGTATCAAATTGAAAACAAAGGCATACAATGTTGCCAAGATTGGTGGGAGACCAGAGGATTGGGAAACTTTTAAAAACCAGAAAAGGATGACAAAAAAAAATAATGGAGAGAGATGAATTATGCGAGTAAAGTGGCAAGAAATATTAAAACAGATAGCAAGAGCTTCTACAGGTATATAAAAAGGAAGAGAGTAGCTAAAGTAAACGTTGGTCCCTCAGAGGAGGAGACTGTGGAATTAATAATGGGGAACAGGGAAATGGCAGAGACTCTGAACAAATATTTTGTATCTGTCTTTATGGTGGAAGACACGAACAACATCCCAATAATGGATAATCAAGGGGCCACAGGGAGGGGGAACTAAAGACAATCACTATCACTAAGGAAAAAGTACTCGGTAAAATAATGGGACTAAAAGATGACAAGTCCCCTGGACCAGATGGCCTGCATCCCAGGGTCTTAAAAGAAGTGGCTGTAGAGATAGTGGATGCATTGGTTGCAATATATCAACATTCCCTGAACTCTGAATAGGTCCCAGTGGATTGGAAAGCCGCAAATATAACACCCCTATTTAAAAAAGAGGGAGACAGAAAACAGGAAACTATAGACCAGTTAGCCTAACACCTGTCGTTGGGAAAATGCTGGAGTCCTTCATTAAGGAAGCAGTAGCAGGGCAGTTGGAAAATCATAATGCAGTCAAGCAGAGTCAGCATGGTTTTATGAAAGGGAAATCACATTTAACAAATTTGCTGGATTTCTTTGAGGATGTAATGAGCAGTGTGGACAAAGGTGAGCCAGTGGATGTTGTGTATCTGGATTTCCAGAAGGCATTCGATAAGGTGCCACATAAAAGGTTACTGCATAAGATAAGAGCTCACAGAGTTGGGGGTAATATATTAGCATGGATAGAGAATTGGCTAACTAACAGAAAGCAGAGAGTCGGGATAAATGGGTCATTTTCCAGTTGGCAAACGGTAACTAGTGGGGTGCCACAGGGATCGGTGCTGGGGCCTCAACTATTTACAATCTACATTAATGGCTTGGATGAAGGGACAGAGTGTAACGTAGCCAAGTTTACGGATGATTCAAAGATGGGTGGGAAAGCAAGTTGTGCAGAAGACTCAAAGAACATGCAAAGGGATATAGACAAGCTAAGTAAGTGGGCAAACATTTGGCAGATGGAATATAATGTGGGAAAATGCAAGGTTATCCACTTTGGCAAGAAAAATAAAAAAGCAAATTATTATTTAAATGGAGAGATTACAAAATGCTACGGTTCAGAGGGACGTGGGGGTCCTTGTGCATGAAACACAAAAAGTTAGCATGCAGGTAACAGCAAGTAATCAAAAAGGCAAATGGAATGTTGGCCTTTATTTCAAGGGGTTGGAGTATAAAAGCAGGAAAGTCCTGCTTGAACTGCACAGGGTATTGTTGAGACCACACCTTGAGTACTGCGTACAGTTTTGGTCTCCTTATTTAAGGAAGGATATACTTGCATTGGAGGCAGTTCAGAGATGATTCACTCGGTTAATTCCAGAGATGAGGGGGTTGACTTATGAAGGTTGAGCAGGCTGGGCCTATACTCACTGGAATTTAGAAGAATGAGAGATGATCGTATTGAAACATAAGATACTGAGGGGGCTCGACAAGGTAGGTGCAGAGAGGATGTTTCCCCTCGTGGGGAAATCTAGAACTCGGGGGCATAGTTTCAGAATAAAGGGTCGCCCGTTTAGAGCTGAGATGAAGAGGAATTTCTTCTCTCAGAGGGTCGTAAGTCTGTGGAATTCTCTGCCCCAGAGAGCCGTGGAGGCTGGGTCACTAAATACATTTACGGTGGAGATGGACAGATTTTTGCAAGATAAGGGAGTGAAGGGTTATGGGGAGCGGGCTGGGAAGTGGCTTTGAGCCCAAGATCAGCCATGATCTTATTGAATGGTAGAGCAGGCTCGAGGGGCCAAGTGGCCTATTCCTGCTCCTATTTCTTATGTTCTTATTAACACTAAGATGACTGCAACTTGCTTTCAAAGTTTAGCCATCCTGGTGACAAAAATCAATCACCAAAATCCTTACCGACACACCAATATCCGAAGTTGCGTAACAGAAATAGCTCAAGCATTCTAGTACTCTAACAATAAGATCAGGAAATGTTCATTCCTTTCTAATAATGTGAAGTGGTGCTTGTAAAAAATGAACAAGGGGGTCTGCTGACAAAAACTAGCTGTGAACCAGCAAACAAATCTCTGTGGTTTGGACCACTGCTCCACTGGGGCCAACAAGCTTTAGATCTATAATCTATTTGCAGATACACACACAATAGATTAAACCATCAATAAAAACAAGTAATTTCTTACTCATCTTGAAGAACATTGGCATTTCACTTTGTTTAAAAAAAATATAGGTTCATATTAAAAATGCATTTCTAGAATATTGGACATTTTAATTTGTTCATTTTATGCAGTCCAGATATGAAAATTTAATTTACAGTTGTCAAGTTTAGACTCGTGGCGTAGGACGTTGGACTGTGGACATCAATGTGGTTAGGAGCGCAGGATCTCAAAATGCAAGGCATCGTGTGACCATGAACTATAATACTGCATTTTTTCTTCCTGTAACAATACGGCTGAAATTATGAATTGAATAATATCCATGGTTCTATACATTTCCAAAATTTGACCATATAAACATTTTACAAAAAAATATTCTTCCAAAATTTTATGAAAGAAAAAGGTGCATGTCCTTGGAGATGGAGTGTGATAACACTATGTTACCAAGGGCCCCAATGCTGCCCAGAAAGACAGAACAGAAAGGTTAGTTTCCCCACTGCAAGACAAATCAAAAATGAACTTGAACATCAAATTCACATGAATTGGACAATCTTAGTCCGAGGCCATAAAGTTGGCCAATGTGAAAAATGTCACATTACTGCAGTTGCCGATGCTCTGGAGATTGAGGTTATGGCGTAATGTAGAAGGTCTTTACTCTGCAACTGCCCTATATTGCACCTGAGCAAAAATGGAGAAACATGCCATTCTCCAGAACAGGCATACATGTTGGATGAGCGCCAACATTTATTAAAATATATTTTTTAACCAAGTGTTCAAGAGGCCAGCGGATACTCAAAAGGGTTAAGGCAATGAGTATTTTTTAAACTTCAGGGGGGTCGGAGCACCCACTCCTTTAGAGGCTTTTTTCCTAAAAAGCAGTGGCATGACTGGTTTGAAACTGCCAGCAAAAATGCTACTAAGGTGTAAAATATTACTTAATTATTCATGTGTCAGTATGCCTCTAAAATGTGTGGTTTAAATTTGGAATTTTAATTAAATGATTGATTCCTCAATTAATTAATTACAAAGTGCATGCTAATTGTTTAATTGGTCATTTGATCTATAGATCATTTATGAATAAATTGAGTTGATTTACAAAGTTTATTGATTTGACTTGACAATGAATTATTGGACTGACTAACTGATTTGCAATTTCACCAATTAATTCACAAATTTCCACATAAAACTGTTCAAATATGGCATTTTAAATACAGAATATAAACTGATTTAACACCAGTTGTCATGACTCAGTTCTGTATTAAATAAAACAGGTAATGACACTGCATTAATAATAATGTAAACTGCAATTTTTCTAAGCGAATGACTAACAAGATTGTAAGTAAATGGTAATATTGGAACAAAAAAAACCTTAATAATTACACAGTGACCAGGAAGCAATGCACTTTCCTTGCTTAACATGGTTTGTGTTAACAGGAGTATTCTTTGTCACTAACCTCAAGAATAGCAGGACATTTTTTGGACCTGCTCCTGCTTTGCCAGTGTTACTTTGCCGGAAGTGCAGTCAACATGGTTTCCGTCGCACCTCCGGCGAAGAAACACTGGGGGAGTTACAAGGAATTGCCCAGCCTGAATATTGTCTCTTGGCACAATAAGTCTTGGAAAAGATACAAATATTTTAGCAGACACATCCTTTCAATTTAGTTATATACTTGAAATCTCAATTTGTATCCTTCACGCTTACATTTTATATTCATTTTTAAAATTTATTTCTATAAAAAGGAAAAGATGGGACAGCTTCTCTTTAATGGTGACAAAAAATTCAGTAGGTGGGAAATCAATTCCTACTTCAGTGATTGTAGAAATGTAACTATTTCTACAAGCAAAAAGCAAGAGTAAAACATCCAAAATGCAATATTATTTATGCATAAAGAAATGTAAAAATGTTCTTAAAAATAAAATGGATTTCCATGTTTACATATCAGGGCTCTTTGAACTATGACAAGTGAAAGCATCGGAGCACATCCATCAGCACTTAGTAACAAGACAGCACACTGGGTTATGACTTTGAAGTTTACACCTAAAGGGCTAAGAACAGTCAGGTTTCATGTCACTGGACTGTGAATGAAAGGCAAAAGCGATGACAAGGTCAACTAAAATATAAGTAATCAACACTTTACAGCATTGAGTCGATAAGCATTTTGTACTTCTGGTCAAGTAGATGCAAAGGTAGTTTTCTGCTGCTGTCCTTCAAAAGCTGCCAAAAAAGTCAAGCTAGAAGATCCAACAATACACTAAGGCCTAGAAATTGAGTTGCCTTAGCGCCGCTTTTGCGGCGCTAGAGGGCCTAGCGCTGCAATTGGCGCCGGCGCCGAAATTGCCTGGGGCCCTTCCGCCGCGCTAGACCGGTAGCGCTGCGCCGGCACCGATTACGTCATCGGTGTGCGCAGCGTCCCGGTTGCCATGGCGACGGGCCCCAGCGCCGAAATTCAGTTGCGGCCGCCTCGCCCGTGGCAGCCGCAACTAAGACTCTGGCAACAGAGTCTTACCTGACTTTGCGCCGGCGCATTAAAGGCCCCGCGGCGGCCGGCCGCTTTCCCGCAGCTCCCTCCCCGGACTTCCCCCCCACCCCCCCCCCCGGAACAGAAGCAAGCCCGGCACTTGTCCGAGGTGCCGGGCTCATTTTTAGAACGATTTTCGCGGGCCGCGGCCGGGTGCAGGCAGCTCCTCCTTAAGGGAAGGAGGAGGCCTGCACTTCCCGAACCTGCCGCACCGCAGCGGGTGCCGCAGCGCCAGAATAGCGCCGATATTCAGCACGTAGCGCCAGTTTTCAGGCGCAAACACCTCTCAGCAGCGCCGGCAGCCGTTTGGGCGCAGAACTATTGAATTTTGGGCCCGACCAGCGCGACTTAGCTCCGGCACGAACTTCCGGCGCTAAAGCCCTGGCTGCGCCAAAACTCAATTTCTAGGCCTAAGACTCCCAAATGCTGAGGGTGCGGCAGATTCAAACATCAGTCCTGGCTGATGTACAAACGATATTCCTTTGTGATATTCACTGGTTGTTGCCTGCACACCTGGAGGGAGCATCACATGGCAGCAGAATTCCTTGTCCTAGAGAAGTTTAAAAAGAACGGAGCTGGATGATACATCTCTTCCCATAAGACAAGTGTATCAGCTAATATAAGTTGTCCTCCAGAAAGGAGAACAATGCGGAGGAGACAAAACATAAGTGTGATACAGCAGGGGTTAAGAAAGACTAAAGTAAAAAACAGGACATTCCTTTCCCAGGTCAGAAGATAATCCGCCCGCAGATAAGACCAGCACTTTTTCCTTCTCCCCTCAAAGCACAACTTATTCCCCTGATAACAGGCAGTTCTTGTAGGAAAGGACCATTAACATGTTTGACCTCAAAACTGACCTCCGATGACCGCAGATTGATTTAAACCATATCAGTTCCAAGGTAGGCTGGAGGAACAGTGAGAATGATTGATTATTCAATCACATTGCATTTAAACATCGAATACGATTGGTTTAAGCTTATCTGCAATATTCAAATGAAATGGTGTTAAATTGAAGACACCCTAATGGTGTTGCGATGTTATGATGACACTGGATTCACAGGCAATAGGGGGAAAATGCTTCTGCGTATAGGTTTTTTAAAATAACAAACAAATCTTTATGATTTAATGGTTGTAATTGACCGAGCATAGACTCACTGAATCAGGCATAGGTTGGAGGCTTGAGTGACTCAGTAAAGGTCTGTCTCATTTTTCAATCATCCACACAATTCTCAGTTTCACAATTCACCACACATGTTCAAATTTGTCTTACGGATGCTCTCTCCTTAAACTTGCTATTTAGCTGTGGGACTTATTCTCAGAAGTCCATTTCACAATGGTTATGAATAATCGCTTGTCTGCTGCAAAGTAATTATTGACAGTTTCCGAGCTCGCCTGTCCTAAACCCTCCCAAATTACTCCCACTCACCCCAAATTCTAATGGAGCCCACGATGAATCATTGGGCAAACAAATAGAAGAGATGTTACAAAAAGACAACAGTTATTGGCTACTAGTTAATATAACAGATTACGTGATTGGTCAAATAAATAAGTCACTACAACTAGGTAACACCACTAGTATACTTCGAGGCCATAAAATGAGAACAAAATTTTAGTACACAGCAATGCCTTGTACAATTAACACCCAATCAGACCAATAAAAGCAACAGGTTTCAAAATGGCAGCTGAAGGCATGGTTGCCCGTGGTGGAGTGATTAAAGTCAGGGATGCGCATGAGGCCAGAATTGGAGAAGCGTAGAGATCTTGGAGAGTTGTAGGGCTGGAGGGGGTTATGGAGATAGGGAGGGGCGAGGCCATGGAAGGATTTGAAAACAAGGATGAGACTGTTAAAATCGAGATGTTGCCGAACCAGCGAGCATAGGGGTGATGAGTGAGCAGGACTTGGTGTGAGTTAAGATACGTGCAGCAGAGTTTTGGATGAATTCCAAGTTTACAGAGGATGGAAGCTGGGAGGCCTGCCAGGAGAGTGTTGGAATAGTCAAGTCTAGAGGTAACAAAGACCTGGATGAGGATTTCAGCAGCAAATGGCTTTGGTCTTCCAATACTGGATGAGCAGAAATTTCTTCCAAACTAAATGTTGGGATGTTGGACAAGCAGTGTGACAAATTATATACAGTGGAGGGGTCAAGAGAGGTGGTGATGAGGTAGAACTGGGTGCCGTCAGCGTACATGTGGAATCTGACATTGCGTTTTCAGATGATGCCGCTGAGGGGCAGCATGTAGATGAGAAATAAGAGGGGGCCAAGGATAGATCCTTGGGGAACTCCAGAAGCAACGGTGCGGGAGCGGGAAGAGAAGCCAATGCAGATGATTCTTTGGCTATGACTGGTTAGATAAGAATGGAAGCAGGACGACGGAGGAGAGGTATTGAAGGAGGATGGTGTGGTCAACCGTGTCAAAGGCTGCAGACAGGTCGAGAAGGATGAGGAGGAATAGTTTACCACGCTCAGTCACATAGGATGTCATTTGTGACTTTGATAAGGGCTGTTTCAGTTCTGTGGCAGGGGCAAAAACCTGATTGGAGAGATTCAAACATGGAGCTATGGGAAAGACGGGCACGGATTTGGGAGGCCGACAACACTTTTAAGGACTTGAGAGGAAATGGAGGTTGGAGATGGGGTGGTAGTTTGCAAGGACAGAGGGATCAAGGGTGGGTTTTTTGAGGAGAGGGGTGATGACGGCAGATTTGAAAGGGTGGACACAGTACCCGAGGAGAGGGAAACGTTAACAATATTAGCTAACGTCAGTCAAGTTAAAGCACTACCAGGAACCTGCCTTGCATTAAACTCCCGACCAAGAAAGTGGTTTGATGGCAATCTCTTTATAACATAATATTTTAATAATCTTCTGCAATTTGTGCCAGTCATAAGTTATGAAATCCAGTTTACTTAGTCTATTTAGAAATTCAGCAGAGAATCATCTTACTATAAACTTGACTGTCATGACAAGACAAACTGTGGCACACATCATTGAACTATAGGCTTTTTATTGTTGTGTGGTTTTTTTCTGCTGCCTATGGAGGTCTCCAACCCTACCAGGCAAATTCACTGCACTCCCAGCACTGTGCAGTGCTTGAAAAGGGAGAATTTTTTGAAGCACCCAACAAAGTGAGGAACAACAAAATGGGGCTGACTGCTAGAAGTAATTTAATGACAATCACAGGCATGAACAAGGATTGCATTTTAGGAAAATCACAGTGAAAAACCTTGGGTGGCAGTGGCCAGTCTCTTCCTGGAAAATAAATCCAGCATCCTATATATTGTCTGGATGCAATGACTACTGGTATAGCAGAATATGGTGAGGGCTAGCAAGGAAATTAGCCATCAATCATATTACTCTTGCTTTACTCTAATGTGAGCACAGTCAATTATTGGCAAAACAAATGTAATCTAATCACAGGATATACAAATACATGAAAAATATTGTTCCATACATTGAAGAAGTTAATCAGGATGCTTTGCAAATGCAATTAATGACAGCCTAAGATGGAAGTTCTATTGAAGTGCATGGAAAAAAACAATTAAATTAATCAAGTCACTGTAGACTATAATCAATACTAGGGTACACTTCAAATACCAGTAGCCACAAAACTAAAATTATACACTGAGAATTTAAAATGAATGGTTCAATTTGGAAATGTAATGTGACATGATGGAAGACAATTAAATGAATCACATCTTCCCCTTGTTTTCTGTTCACAACACAAGAGGCATCAACACCCATGGCCACATCGTCAGACCATGAAGTCAACTGTTGTGGTGCTAACTGTCCAAAGAAAACAAACAAAATTTGTACCAGAGATGCATCTATTTTAACGATAGCCAGACTGCCCTCACCATTAACCAATTAACTACCAATGGTGAGAGCTAGTCTGGGCAAAATTCTTGGGGGGGATTCACACTTTTCTATCAGAATTTTCAGCCAGCTTCTCCTTAGTCTGCCCGAGTGTAGTTTGGATGCTCAGTTTACATAGGATATACAGCACACAAACAGGCCATTCGGCCCAACCAGTCCATGCCGACGTTTATGCTTCTTCCTGTCTTCCCTTATCTAACTGTCAGCATAACCCTCTATTCCCTTTTTCCTCATGTGCTTATCTAGCCTCCCCTTAAATGTATCTATACTATTTGCCTCAACTACTCCCTGTGGTAGCGAGTTCCACATTCTCACCACTCTCTGGGTAAAGAAGTTTCTTCTGAATTCCCCATTTGATTTCTTGGTGACTATCTTATATTGATGGCCTCTAGTTATGCTCTTCCCCACAAGTGGAAACACTCTCTGTAGCTATTCTATCAAAACCCTTCATAAATTTTAAAGACCTCAATTAGGTCACCCCACAGCATTCCTTTTTCAAGCGAAAAGAGACCCAGCCTGTTCATCCTTTCCCGATAGGTATATCCTTGCATTTCTGATACCATCCTTGTAAATCTTCTCTGCACCCTCTCCAGTGCCTCTATATACTTTTAATAATATGGCGACCAGAATTATATGCAGTACTCCAAGTGTGGTCAAACCAAGGTTCGATACAAGTTTAGCATAACTTCACCACTTTTCAATTCTATCCCTCTAGAAATAAACCCTAGTGCTTGGTTTGCTTTTTTATGGCCTTCTTAACCTGTGTCACTACTTTTAGTGATTTGTGCATTTGTACTCTGAGATCCCTTTGCTCCTCTACCCCAAGCAGACTTGTGACCTCCCTATTCTTCCTACCAAAATGCAATACCTCACATTTATTTGTGTTGAACTTCATTTGCCAATGATATGCCCATTCTGCAAGTTTATTAATGTCTTCCTGTAATTTGTTGCAGTCCTCCTCAGTATTGACTACCCCCCTCCCAATTTGGTGTCATCTGCAAATTTAGAAATTGTGCTTTAGATTCCAAGGTCTAAATCGTTAATATAAATTGTGAACAACAGTGGTCCCAACACTGATCCTTGTGGAACACCACTACCCACCTTCTGCCAAGCTACCTTTTATCCCTACTCTCTGCTTTGTCTTGAAGCCAGCTAGAAATCCATTCTGCTACTTGTCCCCGGCTCCGCATTCTCTGACCTTATTCATTAGTCTATTATGTGGTACCTCATCGAAGGCCTTTTGAAAATGTAGATAAATTACATCTACTGCATTACCCTTGTTTATTCTCTCCGTTACCTCTTCAAAAAATTCAATGAGGTTGGTCAAGCAAGACTTTCCCTTTTGATACTGAAAATAGCTTGGTACTCTTGTGGAGCAGAGGTGGGCAGGCAAAATTCAGCATTAACAGTTACCAACATGCCCTTGGCACCTAAACAGTGTACATGAACACCTGGAATTTCTCTTTCATGATGAAGATGCTTATTTTCACCTTGTCAATATTCTTCTCTCCTCTCCAAGTAGGCAGTACTTGCTGGCATACTGCTTCAAAGATGTTCATCAGTATCTCACCCAACTGTTCTCTATTCAAATAGGTGGCAGCGAGTGCTGCCAGGCAACTTGATCTCAGAGGCTCCAAATCAGATCATGATCCAGTCCTTATGCAAAGTGCAAACGTACACTTCCAGAAAGGGTCACTGGTAAGGTGTAGGAACCCTGGATAATTTCCCCCCCCGCCCCCAACCGCACCATTTCCAACTGCTCAATTGCTCCTCCTGGGTCCAAAGCTAGCGGGCATCGTTAACTGCTTATTTTTCTCCAGCACCATCCCTTTCCTTTTCAAACCCACCATCATTACCCCCTCCTCATAAAACCGACCTGTGATCCATCTATGCTTTCCAGCTATTGTCCCATCTCTAACCTACCTTTCCTAGAGTACATCAACATCGATTTGCTCCCTATTCAGCTCTCTCAAAGCTTCCTGTTCAAATTCCTTCAGTCTGGCTTCTACCCATCTCAACTTCTAGACAGCCCAGGCTAAAGTTCTGAATGACATCCTGTGACTGGGATGCATTATCTCTTCCACTGCAGGTGCAGGATTTGA
The DNA here is from genome assembly GCF_052327205.1 of Somniosus microcephalus. NCBI lineage: Eukaryota > Metazoa > Chordata > Chondrichthyes > Squaliformes > Somniosidae > Somniosus > Somniosus microcephalus. Next base: position 25,588,878 of record NC_141009.1, on the reverse strand, counting down.
TATGGTCAACTACATTATTCTCCTCCATTGCGCAGCTGTGTGGCAGTGCCAGTGTGTGGTTCCACTCCTAACTAGCCGGCCATAGTGGCCGCATCTCCAGCAATAGCATCTCTCCCCACCCCTGTACCACTGCCTCCAGAATCCCATAAAGATTTATCTTCAGCCCCCCCTTATCTTAATCTACATGCTGCCTCTTGGCGACATCTGCAGGTCATTTTCCATGCAGATGCTGTTGACACCCAGCTCTACCTCTCCATCTCTCTTGACCCCATGACCAGTGCCATGTTGTTAGACCGACTATCTGATTGTCAAAATCACAAATTACATCAACTTAATATCGAGAAGAATGAAACCATTAGTTTTGTCCCCTAGCATAAAATCTGCCACCTTGCAACTGACTCTATCCCTCTCCCTGGCCACAGGCTCAGACTGTAGCAGGCCATGCAAAATTCCTGGTTCAACGCACAACTGAGTTTCAAACCATACAACCCATCATTCACCAAAACCACTTATTTCCTCCTTTACTTTCGGTCTCCAGCCCGATCTCAACTCTTCTGTCGTTGAAACCCTTATCCACACCGTCATTCTCTAGACTATTCCAATTCCCTCCCTGCCACTGTCCACCTTCCACAAAATCTAATCCTCAATAGACTCCAGCGTGCTCAAAAGTCACCTGCCTGTATCTGCAGGACCATCAACCTCACTATCCTACATTGGTTCCCTGTTCCCCCATACATTAAATTTAAAATGCTAATTCCTCCACCCCATCTCTATTGTGTCCTGCAGCTTTATATCCAATCCCGCACCTTTTGATCCTCTAATGATGGCCTTGTGTGTCTCCCCCCACCCCCTGCCTTTGCCCCACCATTGGTGATACAAGGCATTCTAATGTTATTCTCTGGAACTTTTTCCCTAAACCTTTCTGCCTCTCCATTTCTCCCTTCACTTTTAAAAAATCTACTCAAAACCCCTCTTTTCAATAAAGCTTTTGGTCACCCTCCTAAACATTTGAAGCGAAGGAAGATCAAGGCTATGTAGATGGCAGGCCAGTGGGATTGGTCTTGGATTGCTCTAGCACGAAGCCAACAGTCAAATGGGATGAATGACCTGTGCTTTAAAACTTTTATAGTTCTCATGCCTCTCTCTATGGCTAAGTGTTCCTTCCCTTTCTATATCCGCTATATAGCTCCTTGGTGCTTTTGTTTTTTTTTTACATTAAACGTGCTGTATAAACAAAAGTAGTTACTGTTATTATTCAAGAAGCACACCTGTAGCCAAGAAAGCAGACAACCTGTGCCTATTCCTCCACCAAAACTGCTAACCATTGTGTAACAGCAACACAATTACAACTTCACCTCCGATTTTCCCTCCCTCTCTGGTACAGAATTGTCCTCAAGTCTGCAACGGAGGTTAGAAATTTAGCAATGATCCTACTGCCTGTATATCTAAAATTCTACTCTATGCCGATTTAGAACTAAACTTTATTATAATCATTCAGCATTTGAAGGATTTTTTTTTGTTTCTTAAAATGCTTTCCACATCAGCAATTTTATTAAGTGGATGTAGAAATACTATAATATTTTACTGACTAATTAAAAGATTCTCCATTCAAAAGTTAACATTACATAATAATAAACAAATAGAAAACTGCTACAATCAACAAATTACTGCAACCCAAAATTAAGTCTGGTCAACGTCACACTGTAAAACTCAGAATCCTGTCAGCTGATTGCGTGCTGGATAGATGGTAGCCACATATTCAGACCACACCAACTCCCATCTAAAGCAGGACATATAGTTGATACTGTGACAAAAAGCTTTTTAACCAGCTGGATTGTAGCCAATTAATTGAGACAGGTTGGGGAGCAGTTTTGGAGGCTTGTATCATAATCATCTTTCACAAGTGGAACTTCGCGCTACGGAATGATTCTGAAGGTGATGACAAGGAAGAAAACACCTCTCCACCACCAGGACTGACACAGCAAGAAATTGACATGCTTACATAATTAGCGCCTTCCAAAACTGGTGGTGAAATCGCTGATCCAAATGTTAGAAGTTACATAAAACCAGTTAGATGGTGATGGAGAATTTTGAACCCAAGAGCCAAAATGAACAGAGCTTTCCAACAATGCCTCGCACCATTACTTCGAGAGGGGGAAGCAGCCCATTTAGGATGATGGCTGGAATTCCCTTGATCAACTGCAGTCTTTAACTGTGCTCTGTGGAAGCTGCCAATAAGCAAACTAAAACTTGTGTTGTAGTGCTCCGATATAGCATTCATTTGCAGTATTTGCCAAACCAAACACTATATTTAGACTTCACTGTAGATCCCAAGTTGAAACTCACTCAAAGAAAATAAATTGACTGATGGGTAGCATTTCTAAAATCAGTGATACTAAATAAATTTAAAAACAAACCTGAAATTGTTTCATTTTAGCCAATTTGTAATATGGCCAAGTCTGTAATTAAAAAGCCTTATGATATTGCAAAAAAGTGAAAGACAAAGGGAGGTGAAACACAATGGCCCATAATTTGCGGTCATCGGCGACGCAAAGGCGTTCACGGTCTCTGTGGCAAGAAGTTTGGCTTTTCAGACATCCAGTTGAAATCAACATAATATAGTGGGAATCCCATAGTGCGAGCTGCTGTAACCAACAAGCTGTCTAAGCAGCCAATCACAACGCAGAATTCTCAGACAGGGAACCAGGAAATAGAAAACACGAATAATCATCACTTTTTAAAAGTTTACCAAGAGCAAAATAAAGATTGGCTTACGATAGAAGCTGAAATATCATGAACAAGATTTTGGGAAAAAATTAAATCTAATAATTAAAAAAAAAATTTTTTTTTTATAAACTTAATGGAGAAATGTGACATTTCACCAATATAATGTGTTTTTCAGGGCCAGAACGGTTGTTTATCAGTAGTTATTACTCAGATCGCCATTAAAAATCCAGTTACACCTCATTTGAATGGGTCTAACTTTTATGGGGTGTTTAACAGTGATAATTGTTCGGAAAAGGGGAAGTTTTCATCAGATCAGTGATTTCACCGATTACCGGCTCTTTGGGAAGGGAGGGCAGCGGCCAAAGCACAGTCTGTGGAGGAGCAGTGAATGACAGACCGCAACTTCAGGACTTCCGCGTTAGGCTGCGCCCGTGCTAAATCCTGAAGTTGCGGTCAGTTTCAAAGGCGAAATGACAGCGAATGCTGCCAGTTCGCCGTCATCAGGGCTGCAAGTTTCAGACCAATATTACACATAAAAGGAGTAAAGGTACGTCAATTACTTCAGCTTGGGTTCCCGTCCTTCACTTGTATACTGCCAGCAGAGTAAGCCGATCAGATCTTGAACTCTGGCATTTGCCATTGTTATCACGGTCATTGGCTGCATCTTGTCTTGGCTTGTCTGCATGGGGAGGTAGACATCAATATTTTTGGTTGCTGTGGTACCTATGTGGCCCTGTAGGAAAAAAAAAAGTCTTAAATGGAAAAACTAATTTATGATTACTGGAGTACAGTTTGTATATTCATGTCCATTTGCAGTCAGAAGCAACAATACCATACATTGGATATAAATGAAAGAACTGAATTCCATTGTTATGACAGTATTTATTTGCTTTGCATCCCACCAAAGATGTACACTATTTCTTCATATTGATCATAACCAGTATACTTCTTTAATAAAAATGTTAAATACCATCTGTGTAAATCTATATATATCATGGCAAGGAAAATCAGAATTGCAGTCCACTGAGCATTGACAACAGCGCCGGTACTAACCTGCTCTTTAGAACTAAAAAAAAGCAGCAAATGTTATTTAGCTGAACAACCATCTTCCAACCAAACTACACAACTTCAAGATCACAATTGAGTGCACCTTATCTACTTGATTTTGTCATTAACTAGGTATGTGCTGCAGTAAAATATCTCAATAAAGAGAGAAATAAAGTCAAAGTCAATCACTGGCAATGCAGAGAACCTTTTCCACCAACAGAAAATACATTTTAATTGACTTCAGAACCTAGATTTTCCAAATCGGCGCTATTTTAATACTGGCAGGAACCCATTTAAAATAAATGCTCTGCTCAACAAAGCATGTAAATGGGATACTGCCAGCAGTAAAATAATGTCGATCGGAAAATCTAGGTTCAGGAGTCACACTTCAAAAAAAAGTATTAAAAAGGGCATTCTGACCTCTAATTGAAAGAAGAATCTACACGTAAACATATCAGCTTCCAACTGATTTAACAAGACATACCAATCGCACCTTATGGCCTAAAGGGTCAAGCTCAAGGTACACAAAGCTGCAATTTAACAGCAGAATAATATATTTTGCATTTCAGTGCGCGTGTGTCCATAAAACAGCTCCCCCGCACCTCACCAAGAGATCACGGCTATACACCGTTAGTGGGACTCAAAAATTGTGATAGTCATATCAGTCTTTTAAGATCCTAAAGGCTCATGTGGAATGATACAGCTCAAGAGGCAGCCATTCAGCCCATCATGCCTGTGCCAGCTCTTTGGTAGAGCTATCCAATTAATCCCACTCACCTGCTCTTTCCCCATGGCCCTGTAAATGTTTTCCCTTCAAGTATTTATCCAATTCTCTTTTGAATGTTACTATTGAATCTGCTTCCACTGCCCTTTCAGGCAGTGCATTCCAGATCACAACATCTCGCTTTGTAAAAATGTTCCCTCATGTCGCCTCTGGTTATCTCCAAAGTAACATTCAGCATACATCAAATATATTTACATTTATATTATAGATGCGATTATCAGTTTGAGAATCAGATACTGGAAAGGAAAACCACATGACTTTTCCAGTGCTATTTCAGACTGCGAGCTGTTCACCTCAAAACGAAATTATCAGAAAATATTTTAAATGTTCTTTGGGGCTCCTGTTTTAGGAGAACGATACATGTAGCATTCTTCTAAAACAAAGTGGTTGGACCGTGGAACTTTTTCCAGAGGTTTCTCTTGCTCTAATTCTGCAATATACAAAAGACAGTCTGATTTTTTCACAAATGTTTTCTTCTCCAGTCAGAACCTCTCAGACAGCCTGAAAGCTCACCAAATATGGAGTCATAGGGAAACCCTGTACCATATTACTGTACTACTTAGCCCAGCTATTCATATGAAGTGTGACTGGACAACAGGGCACTTCCACTGCAGAAAGACAAATTCAGGTTAAAAAAATAAAACAAATGCCACACTATAGTATAGAAGTCAAATGCTTTAAAACATTGCAGACATTTCTAAGCTTTGTTTTTTAAAGCAGAATTTGTAAAACAAAGAAGCCACATTTGCTCATCATTGCTAACATTACAGCAATTGTTTTTTTAAAGTCTTAAGTACTAAATGGAAGGATTGTCTGTAATCAACAACATCTTCATGCTGGTGGAAACATGCTGCTATTGCCTCAGACACTACTTGATGACCTAAATTAGATGCGACACCTAGTAGGCTATACAGCGCAAGATTATTAATATTTTACATTAACCCTGGATTGATCTATACATTCCTAGGAGATAAAAATCCACATCACAATTATTTCTGAAACCTTAATGCTTCCGTATCGTTCCACTATGTAAATTTACTAAAATTAGATCTCTTTGTATGATGGATGAATCACATGGTCATCATTCTGCACTCAGGCCATTACAATGAGTCACTTCCAGTTATTGTGGAAGTCACTGAAATTTCTATTTTTGGGAGTAATTATATAGCAGGCGAGTATCGCGGAGGCAGGGAATGGAATATTTTCCACTTTTGGCAACGAGTGTCAGTTACCACAGAAGCCAGTAAAGCTCATGCCACGGACTCCCATCAAGTTGCCATAATGCCAGCCCATAATGATCATCTTGACCATATTTTCTCAGTGAGATAGTTAAGCAAGTGCTGATCTGTGCTACATTATTAAGGTGTTGTGTTGTAAAATCATGTCTGTTGAGACCAACTTTGAACCCTTTAAGCCAGCAGAGAAGATACAGTAATTCCATTAGCCTGGGCTGGTTTCCGACCTAGGTCCCAGAGGTCAGAGGACCCACTGCATTACATGGCGCCCAACGTCACCTCAATTTCAATACATCTGAACTTTTTTTTGTTACAGGAATATTCTGGGGGCAATGCGCTAGAATGGCCATATTTATAAACTATAATCCTGTCCCATATATAATTCCAACGGACACTTTTTTTATTCAAATGTTATACTTTGCTGATCGATTCAAATATACTCTTTCGCAAGGACTGGGGGGAAAAAATTGCAATATAAAATGATGATATGAATAATGTTCACAAAAATTATTGCAAAATGATTAATCTGGTGTTACCATCGTGCATCAGAAGCAAAATATAGCCTCGCTTTTGTATACAGCATCCTATGCAAGTAATAGAACAATGAAAGGAACAGTAAGCTCGTGATTCAAAAAATGAGCATTCATCCACACTGGGTAGATAAAACCCCTGCGTTGAGAAGATCTGGACCACATAAATAATTCACAGTTACGTGATCTATTCCATTAATGCCATATTCTATACTGATAACACAACATCATTGCCAGTGGTGTTCAAATGTAATTTTTAAGACTTCTATCTCTTTAAATCATTTTCCAGAAAAATCAATAAGCTTTAAATGTTAAAATAGGATTTTTATCACTATAAGAATGAATTACACATTCCAAACTCTATTAATCCTTAGAGTACAGGGTGTCCCTCAAAGACTTAAATATCGATGTACCGATTTAATCAAATACCATTGGAGAAACATATTCTTCAATCCATTATCAGATGATGTATCACTAGATAAAGGTTGCAGTACAGTCATTAATACTCTTGTAAATTACTAAAAAGAACATAAAGTATTTCATAACATTCAATAGCCGAGAACCATTTAAAAATGCCATTAAAAAGGCACCAAAAATTTACATTTATGATACAGTCGAGTTTAAGATTGCAGTAGTTTGATTAAATTGATTCCCAACAAGGACAGGAACCTCTCTGAATTATTTTAAAAGACTGACTTACTTGTTTATAATAGAAATATTCATGTTTGGCACAAGTGACAATGAATGCTTTGAAAAACTTAATGCACACGTCAAAAACATTCCAACATTAGTTTCCAAGACCTCAAACTTCAAGCTTCCAACCAAGCCAGATATCACTTAATCGCTGCCTCTTGATTTATTTTATCTTATCTGTGTTTTTAAAACTTTGGTGGTATGGTCTTGGTACCTCACATAGGTTTCTCAACTAAAAAATCAACAAGGCTACCATTGTTTACTGATCACTTTTCTACAAATCTTCTCAAACAAAGTTGTTCTGTGTTGCATTGGCCTATTCCAAATGGTATTGAACAGAAGCATCAGATTTAATTGTTGGAAAATATAGTTAACGTTATTCATGGGTAAAATTGAATCAAGCATTGAAGGGTTGCTGGCGATACAATCAGCTGTACACTTCAAAATAAGGGGAGCCGTAACTCATTTGTCCAGTAAAAGGAATACTTACTTGCAATTTCTTAAACTTCTATAAAAATATCAAAACGTTCTTAATCGTCACTCCTATGTCATAACAACAGCCGTGGTGGAGCTATAGACCGTGAGGCAGAGACCATGGGGGAGAAATTCGGTATCGCCCCGTTTGGGGAGCAATTATCGGCCGGGCACAAAGTTTAGCGCCTGGCGCTAATTATCACTTCCGACTGCAAACTTGGCTTCTATTGCCCCTGGAGGTGATTGGAGCGCTAAATCAGGCACTACACACCTCCCTTAAGACGCCAACGCCGAGGAGCTACCTCAGAGTGCTGGCGAAGCTCATGTGATGTCAGTCATCAATGGAACACGGACACACTGGCGCCGGCCAGTTCTTAAAGGTGAGGGTCGATCTTGCTCTCCATCCAAACCCTGCTCATCGCAGCCTTGAATCTCGGCCTGGAGAGACCTGTACATCAAATCTGCTGGAACAAACAATGGAGGGGCCCGGGGAAAGAGCTCAGAGTGCAGCCCCCACAGTCTCTTCTAAATCGATGCAAGGAAGATCAAATCATAATGAACCTGCAAAGTGCTGCTCAGTACCCAAAACTCAACACAGCGTAGAATATCTCCAGAAGTCTCTCTCTTTCTCTCTCAGAATGCGTGGTGCAAAAATGTCGCCAACAAAGAGAGGCAGGAAGCTTTCGCCTTTAAATAGCGCTCCCACAGTCCCTTCCCGACTGCAAAACGGTCCCCTCAACCTGTTGTTGCTAGCGGCAGGTGGTAAGGCAAGGGCCGCCACTCAATATCCGGTCCGGGTGCTACACGCTCGACTGACGCCACAATCTGCGGGCGCAGGAAATTGTGGCGTTAGTGTTTAGCGCCGCCTCAAAATGTCTGGTCAATTCCGCGAGCGGCACAAACATCGCCGCGCCCGGGTGCTAGTTGCTTTGCGCCCCATTAGCGCCCTCTTAAGGTGCTAGCGGGAGGCGCAAACCAACCAAATTTTCCCCATGTTTCAAGCCTCACTCCCGGCCTTGAATACATAATATAGGCTGATACTTCAGTGCAGTACTGAGGGAGTGCTGCATTGTCAAAGGTACCCTCTTTCGTTGGGACATGAAACCAAAGCCCTATCTGCTTGCTCGGGAGGATGCAAAAGGTCCAGTTGCATCTTGTTCTTTCTTCCCTTCCCCCTTTCTCTGCCTCCGCACCTGCTTAAGACCTGTTACATCTCTAACTTTTTCCAGTTCTGACGAAGGGTCACAGACCTGAAACGTTAACTCTGTTTCCCTCTCCACGGATGCTGCCTGGCCTGCTGAGCGTTTCCAGCATTTTCTGTTGTTATTTCAGATTTCCAGCACCCGCAGTATTTTGCTATTATATTGTTGTATGCAAATTGACTCATTTGCTTACAAAACAGTGACCGCACTTCAAAGTAATTCACTGGCTGTAATGCATTTTGGGGACGTAAAAAGTGCTATATAAATACAAGTTCCTTCTGCTTCTTAACAATGTAAGATCATTATTAAGTAAATGTTCTTTATTTAAGTGACGACTTTTAACACATCTTGCACTTAAGAAATGGTTGCAAATCATTGTGAAAATTACTCAAAATGGAGGGACTCTCTGAATGCATCCAGGACCATTTACTTAATCAGTAAGTTGCACATAACAAGAAAGGGTGCAATACTAGATTTCCTTCTGTGCAATGAAATAGGACATGTAGGTGACCTAAAGAGGACACTTGGGACAATTGGTAACCTAATTAGGTTCACATCAAGAATAAATAAAAACAAAAAGGAGCCCAAGATAAGTGTGTAGGATGACAATTCACCATTTCAGTGGGGTGAAAGAGGTCCTCCCCAGATTAATTGATTCGAAGAAATGGCAGATCAAACCAAGGACCTTCAGTAAGGATATTTTAAATACTAAATGGATGCGGTACAGGTTAAATACATTCCAACTAGGAGTAAGGGAGGTCTGTCAATGACAGGGATTTCCATGGATGTAATTTAAAAGAGGGGCATATGATAAATATAGGTGGATAATACAGAATAAAACTATAAGGAATAAAAATGATATGGAAAGGAAGCAAAAAGTTGGAATAGGAAGGCTAACAGGAAGTAGGAAAGAAGAGTAATAGTCAACAAAGGGAAACCGTAAACTCACAAGTAAACTCAGAAGCACACAATAAGCTAAAGGATAGTCAAAGAATGGGTGGAGGCCATGAAAGAATGAGTGGAGACACTGCAGAAGTATTTTGCATCAGTTTTTAGGGGAAGGTAAAGATAGAAGTTGCTGAGAAGGATGTGGGAGAGCCACTACTGGAGATAAATATTCCAAAGGACACTGCATTTAACAAAAAAAGTTAACTGGAATAAAAACAGAAGTCACCAGGCCCAGGTAGCAGACAACAACTTGCATTTATATAGCAGCTTTAACGTAGTAAACGTCCCACGGTGCTTGACGGGAGCAATTATCAAACAAAATTTGACACCGAACCACATAAGGAGATAATAGGACAGAAAGAGCTTAGGGCCTAGGCAGCTGAAGCCATGGCCACCAAGTGGTAAAAAGAAAATCAGGGATGCACAAAAGGCCATTGACGGAGGGTTGCAGGCAATGTTCCCCCCAATTTTATTTTTGGGTGCGCAGTCCCTTTAACGGGCTGCGCGGCCCATTCAAATGCCCGAAATCTCACACTGAAAAGCTGGTGACCAGCCTGCGCGGGATCTCCAGACAGCTGCACAGCTTAGCGAGAACATTGGTTGTAGGGGGTTACCAAGATAGGGAGAGACGAGGCCACGGAGGGATTTGAAAACAAGGGTGAGAATTTTAAAACTGAGGCGCTGCTGGACCGGCAGCCAATGTGGGTCAACAAGCACAGGGTGACAGGTGAACGGGACTTGGTGCAAGTTAGGATACGGGCAGCAGAGTTTTGGGTGAGCTCAAGTTTATGGCGGGTGTAAGGTCAGCCAGGAGCGCATTGGAATAAGTGAGCTTAGGTAACATAGGCATGGATGACAGTTTCTGTGAAGGAGGCTGGGGAGGAAATAGCAGAAATACTAACCATAATTTTCCCCAAAAATCTCAGGAAATGGGAATTGTGCCGAAGGACAGTAGCATGGCAAATATTACACCCCTGTTCAAATAAAGTAGAAAGCATTAAAGGGTAAACTAGGAGATTACAAGCCAATTAATCTTACCACATTTGTGGGTAAACTTCTAGCATCCATATTACTGGATGAAAATAATAAACACTTAGAAAATTGAACTTTTTGAAGAAAATCCAGAGGGTATATAGGTAGAAAGAATGTAGTGGAGGATATCTTTTCTGAAGGCATTTGATAAGGTGCAATACAAGAGGCATGTTACAAAAATTAAGGTACAAGATATTTAAGTGAATGTAACCACATGGATAGAGTGGTTGTTAGGAAACAGAAAGCAACAAAGAGGTAAACAAACATTATGCAAATAGCCAGGATATGTGTAATGGTGTGCCCCAGATGTGGTGTGAATGCTTTTGTTTCCCATTTATACAAATGATTTGGACATAGATACAAAAGAGGAATTTTAAAGTTGATCCCAAATTAGGAAATACAGCAAATTGCAAAGGAAAATACAGGGGACTGCAGGAAGATAATTGGATAGCCAAATGGGCAGACGTAGTTCAATGCAGAAAAATGTAGTTTTGGGAAAAAGAACAAAATAAATGTTATGCTAAATGGTTAGGACTCAGTGGCAGGAGAGCAATCTAGAGGTACAGATACCTACCCTTAAAAAGGTGGGAGCGCAGGTAGACAAGGACATAAAAAGGCAACTGGAATACTGGGTTTTCCACAATGAGCATTTGAAGATAAAAACAGATGATGTTACAAGACACTAGTTAGACCACACATGTAATATTGCCTGCAGTTCTGGCACCCGATGATAGTAAGAATATTAGACCTTGGAAAGGGTACAGCATAATTTACCAAAAAGATAACAGGAATCAGAGTACAATCAGGAATAGCTATGAAACAAATCTCAAAAAATGGGGGCTTTTTTCACTGGAATAAAAGTTAAAGGTGTAAAAATGCAGGTTTTCAAAAGGGTGAAAAGTGAAAGGTTTCTACTGGTTGACAAATTGGTAACAAGGGGAGTACAGACCAACAATTATTACTGGAAGAATGAAGGGAAAAAATTAGAAGGAACGTTTTCATATGGAGGATCTCAAGAACATGGAATGCTTTATCACCAGTGGCTATTAAAGCCAGACACAGTAACATAATTTAAAAGGGAATTGGCTAAGTACTGTATTTGAAAAGAAAGAATATAAAAGGAAACAGGGAAAGGGCAGGGAAATTGGATTGGAACAGAGAGCCTGAGTTGACGAGCTAGCACAAGCACAATAGGCTGAACGGACTTTTTTCATGCTGTAAATTCTATTGTTCTAGATGTGTAAATTTTACAAAATACCAGATAAATCAAGTACATTAGCTATCTCGCAAAATTTCAGTTATCCTTAAGAGTTCAATTGTGTATCACAAATGCATGTACGATCAAGCAATTGTACAGCATGAGTGTATTTTGAAAAATTTATTTTAAGTTCTCAAAACTTGCATTAGTGGGCTTTGATGTGTTAAAACAACCTGCAATAACCTTCACTAATGTGGTAAATACTGGCAATGTACAGCAGTTTCTACAAACAACACTCCCGTTATTTAAAAGACCATGAACAGATACTTCCTTGGAAAAAAATTTGATGCAATAATGCAGATACTTAATAAGCATCATCTTTTGTATTGCATCTAATTGGCTGCTTTCCATTCGTTCACTCTCAAATCTTCATTGATGCACCATGGACAAATTGGCAGATGGGGTCAAATAGCAGGCGCGCATCAATGCAGGCTGCAGTGCGAACAGGAACACCAGGGTTAATTGGCAAACATTTCAAGATTGATTTGTGGAAATTGGTCAACTTACCATTTTGAGTAAAATGGAGCCATTTTATTGAACTTACTGGTGTCCGTGAGATCATGCCCACTTTTAATGTAGTAACAGCAATGTTAGAAGGACAATCTACAATTGTGCACAACGTAAAATGTTAAATTTGATCCCCTGCTCTCCCACCTCAATGTTTAAGCTTCGGCTAAGACAGGTTTTGCATACATCATAAAAATTTTATTTCTGCAGGAACGCAAGGTAGAAGAATACACGAATAACTATTTGTAGTCAGGATATCTCCAGTGTGCACGACCCCCAGCCAGTGCGGAGTTCTTGCATTATATATTTTTTAAAAATATTTGGTACTAGAAAGTTGATGTATGCTTATAGTTCATGGACGTATAGTGAAAATAGGGCAACACCAATAACTTGCATTTATATAGTACCTTTAACATAGTAATATGTCCCAAGGTGCTTCACAGGAGCATTTATCAAACAAAATTTGACACACAGAGCACAGAGATATTAGGGAAGGAGACCAAAATCACTATCAGGCTGATGTAGTGGCACGAATTGAATTATTTTAGTGCAGTATGTTTACATAAGGATGGCAAAATTAAATTCCACATGGAAGCAGTTGGTTCAGATTTTCAGATGGTTGGGTACTTGGTCACCACTCGGGGATGCAAGAATCTCTTCAGCAGCAAAACAACATATGGAGGGTTTTTTTTTTTTTTTTTTTAATTAAATGGGGCTCCTGAACTTCCACACACCTCATATGCAGCTTTTCTTAGCAGAATGCTATTTGCATACATCATGCATGTACAATTTTTAAAAATGCATGGAACTTCTGTTACTTCTTTGAATATTTTGGAACAAGTCCTGAAATATCAACACTGACATTTTAGAAAACTTCATCACTCATGAAATAATAAACAAGGTTTTGAATCAATTCTTGCTCCAGCTTTCAGCTACTTACTTAGTATCAGACCTAAAATCTATGTCAATTAAAAATTGCAAAACAAAACTGACGGAAGAACCCAGCAGTTCTTTGTCAAGAATCTTACAGAAAGTCAGGGATGCGCTGGCACTTCAAAACAGCTTCCATCATCAGGCTCTGTCCTTTGTCATTCTATTCCTGCTTCATATTGATAACTTCCTTCTCTCACCATCGAACCTTAACCACCCTTGTACTGATGATGCCAATCTAAATTCAATTTCCTTCAGATTGCACACCCTCAGTGTTTGGAACCTCCAGTCCTCTCAGTTCAATAGCTGTATCAATACATCTTGATCTCTTCCATGCCTTTCAACAGGACAATGTAACACTCGTTTCTTCTCGCAAGAGCCATCATTTCTCAACTTTGATGGCTCCACACCCTTGAATTTTTTCTATTGCTAAAGCTGCCTCAAAATCATACTTTCCGCTCTGCAACTCTTAACCTGCTACAGGTAAAAGGCACCTCAACGATTCTGACACTTCCATAAAACCCAAGTTTCTCGAAGGCAGTACTTTTCCCATTTCAGAGCAGACTCTTCTGGCACCGCTCTCACATTCCTGCACGAGATATTGAAAAGGTTTGTCATTTGATTGTGGGATTCCTTTCTCACTTCTAGTTGCCAATCTTGCTTGTTCACATTTGATCAATACTACTTTGGTTAGTGCTCTTTAGAACTTTGTTTTTTGTTCATTCTAAGATGCAAATATGGTATGTTCCATGCTCTCCCTCCCCCTTACATCCCCACTGTGCTGAAATTAAGATTTATTATAGACCATTCCTGTCCAAACAAATTTTAACCCAGGACATCTAAACTGTGGAATTCCCTATTTCTCTCCGTTTCCCCCTGCACCTACAGTCTTAGGGTTTTAAAAAACCAAGCTTGGCACCACCTAATCACTATTTTGTGATTCACCTCGGCTTTTATTTTCTTCCAGCCTTTCAGTCCTATATTCCCTGGCCCCTCACCTTGGTTTCTCAATTAAAAAAAAAAAAATCCGACAGAAGCACAGTGATAGTGTAGAAGGCAAACAATACCTCTAACTTAAAAACCACACTGCATTGAAAAACAACCGCTCTCTATTGTATTAACATGCATTAAACCTCTGCAAATACCAACAGTTAAATTAGACATTTTGTAGTATGTAATATTGAGTATGTTAGTTTTGTAATGAAAGATCTAAAAAGACTGGACTCTCAGCACAACCATCAGTTTTGTTTTACAAAATTGGGTTACGAAGTTGAAATTTCTGTTGTTTCTGAACTATGCCTGTACAAGGAAGTTCTTGAAGTCATGGCAAACCATCAGTAGAAGTAATTGTCACAATGCAAGGACATGGCTCATCTCACAATCTTGGGGGTTTTGTGCAAGATATTCTATCGGGGTCAACGTCACCAGTCACTCCTGTAAACAGACCTCATGCCTCCTACAATTCGGAGTGCATCTTTCACTACCCAATATCAGGTCAAACAATAGCATGACCTATGGATCACAACAGAGAACCCTTGCTCCACCAGCACTAGTGGTATGGAAGGATATACCACGGAAAGGTAAAACATTGATCTGGACACGTCCCCAGTGAACTCCTGGCTTCAACAGTGCTGGCCAAACATTCCTCCAAAGGCTCAGTTGGCTTTTCCAGTGAGCACCTAAGCCCAAACCAACCAGGAAGGTCCCAGATTTGATCCCGGTCTGTGCCGTATTAACTCTTCACTGGCAAAAAGGACGACATATTTGGACTTAGCAATCCCAAGTAAGGAGCAGGAAAATTAGGCAAGGTTCCCACTTCTAATTGTCATTGGCTGCTAGAACTATGCAGATGTGGACATCTAAATGAGTTTAGAATTGGGTTCAGCTACAATGCTCCTATGGTCACACCACCTACCATTCAGAGCCAATGTTTCCACATTAATATTGGCTGTTTGGAGCGAGGACAATCAAACCCTAATAAAAAGAGATAACACCTTCACGAGAGCAGGATAGGGGAGAAAATTGGTGAGAAATAACTAACACTTCTGTAACATTAAATCAGTAACATACAAAGTTGATATTGAATCAATTGCATAGGCAAAAATTTAATCACGAAATGATCAGTCAGTATTTCCTCCCCCAAAAGTTACATCCCAATAGTCAATATATCTAGAACATTATGAAAACAAATGATCTCTTTTTAGGTACTGAAATGTGTACTATGATAACACAGCTGCTGATGGGACTGAATTTTATATAAAACTTCTGTACTGTACAAACATGTCCACAAAGAGACACCAGTTTTTGTTTCTTAAATGAAGATGGTTTTCCACACAAAACATGAGTAATTACTGAAAACCAGCTGAACTCACAAGGAATGTTTTTCATGACCCGGTCACTTGAATAGCACATCTATCAACTGTTTGTTGCCAGTGTGGAGGATACAGGTCATCCCAGGACCTTCCTCCTCCTAGGTTCTTCACAACACCCATGTGCCAAATTTCAGCATACTGCTTTGAAAGGCGAAGGTCAAATTACCAATCTTTTCCATAAGTCAAAAAATATTCAATAGCAATTAATTATAAAGAAAATTATTTTATAAGAACAAACATAATTCTGCATATCTGAAAAAAATACAGAAAGTGCTCCAAAACACTCAGCAGGTGAGACAGCATCTGTGGAGAGAGAATCCGGTCAATTTTGTGTTTCAGGTCAATGACCTTTCATCAGAACTGGTGCCCATCTCTTTTTCTTCATTCTCCCAAATATAATTTATAAATCTAAACAACACACTTTGGGAGAGAGATCTGGTTGAAGTGCTTCAGCAGACCTGAAAATGACTTTGCCAAACTGCTTGCCCCCAGCTACAGCGCCTTCCAAACTGTGTCGGTGAAAACATCAGATTAACCTATGTGCTACTTTGCAGAGATCCCAAAGGGAACCGCCTTAGAAATTTGTTCCACATTTGGGATAAACACTTGTCAGATAGCTTTAATTTTGCAAGGGTGCTCTCTTCCACAGGGCCTTTATCACAAATAGTGAAAAGTAAGAGCATCAACCCTTGTGGCTTTTGTAGCAGTTAAGAGGCACCTGCCTGGGTAGAAATCGTCTATCTGGAGTCTAGGTGCATGAGTAGCATGGGGTTGGGCAGGGAGAGGAAGGTGAGGGAAAAATAAAACCTTTGATAAAAAGGAAATAAATTTGGGAATCTCATTAAAATTCAGTTGCACCAGCAAAAAAATATTGTATTTGCTGTTGTATATACAGTAGGCACCCACCAAAGGAACTATTAGGATGACCTAGGGAGAGACAAGAGAAAAGGTAGTACTGTATAGCAAGTTATGTTAAACTTAGAGAACCTTGGTTAGATCACACTTGGAGTACTGCACTCAGTTTTGGTCTCCATATTACAAAAAGGATATAAAGGCACTGCAAAAAAGATTTACAAGGATAATAACAGAAGAGGTTATAAACATCAGGGAAGACTGAACAAGCTATGGCTCTTTTCTCTAGAAAAGAGAAGGCGGAGGTGACTTGCTGGAGGTTTTTAAAACTCTGATGGGGTTCGATAGGGTAGAGGTTGAAAAGATGATTCCATTTTTGGGAGAGTCCAAAATTTGAGGCAATAAATATAAGATAGTCACCAATAAATCCAATAAGGAATTCAGCAGAAACTTCTTTACTCAGAGTGGTCAGAATGTGGAACTTACCATCACTTGGAGCGGTTGAGGTGAATAGCATAGATGCATTTAAGGGGAAACTAGATAAATACATCAGGGAGAAAGGAATAGAAGGATATGTTGATAGGGTGAGATGAAGCAAGGTGGGAGGAGGCTTGTGTGGAGCAGAAACAACAGACCTGTTGGGCCAAATGGCCTGTTTCAGTACTGTAAATAACATGTATTTTTCAGAAACTGAAAAATTTCAGAGAGCTTGGGGGCCATGTAATTTTGGCTCCTTCAACGAAAGTAGTACAACTTCTTGTCCTCCGCTGAAGCAAATAAATACCACCAGTTGAAGAGCAGGTTTGCTACTTCCTGAGAGAGGAGCCCACTCAGAGAAAGAGTACTGCAGTCTTGCTCAGGGGTTTTACTGTGAACCTAGGTTGGATAGGGAGTGAAAACACTAGCTCATCTCTTGATGTACAAGAGTCTCCTGGGTATCTGGCTCTTAAATGTGCTATCTACCTCACAGAGGAGTATTCTGTGCTATATATCAGAAGACTGCAATTATTGTACCTCCCAGAAGATTGCTCTGGTGTTTTCACAGAGAGAGAGACCTGGCTAGATGATCAATCTGTTGGACATGCAATACAGTCTTTGACATGGAGAGCAGCTCCCGGTTGTGGAACCACAAAAGATGGCTGCTGCTATCAAGTCACTAGGATAGATTTTTGCCACGGTACTTTATTGTACAGGAGTACCAGCAGCTTCTGAATATCTAGAAAGTATTACTACTCAGCACTTAGCAAATACCACAGGTCCTTTTGCAATGGAACCACCATAACAGTTTGGGCATTGTCCACGAAAGTGAGTTTGCAGAGATTACAAACTCCTCATCCAGAATTGTCCAAAAATAATAGACTAATCTTAGAGGCAAGCGGATTGTAGACACAGCAAGCCCTGGAACGCAAATGACTTGCTCCTACTCCAAAATATAAAAAATAAAAAGTGCTTGAAATTGCGTTTTTTGAAATTATTTGTCATCTCACGTGAGGGAGGTTGATACTTAGTAGTGGTACATTTCCTCATCATCCATCACCAGTATCAAGCCCTCCCGATAGATACAGCAACAGTGGATTCCTGTAAATAATGACACTCAGGGACCGCTTGCTCCAACTTCCAAGAAACAGCAGCTGCTACCCAAAGGAAGGCAATGCTGTCATCTGAAAACCTGAGATACAGCAAGGCTGCATGAAGACAAAAACTTCCTTTGCTCTGCCACAACAATTTCCATCAACAACACCACCCCCCCCCACCCCCCCTCAGAAAAATACATCCTAGTGCACTGGTTTATATTTTTCTTCTTTCCACATCAAATATTGTCTCTTGGACCGAGACTGTGGAATTTAATGTGAATTTGTCCCTCATTATGAGCAATATTCATCTGTAGATGGTAAAAATTGGGTTGACACTGCCTAGACTAATTTACAAACAATCTTCACAGCCAGCAGAGAGAGATTTTACTAGTATCTGGCTTGGATTATTTGTACTAGGGTTTCAATGAAAGAAGGAGCAAGCCAACTCATGGCACCAAACCGGCACCCTTTCAAAACCACAAAATTGTTCTTTTCAAAAGGCCAACAGAAATAAGCCGGTTAGTTAAAAGGAGGGCTACTTCTAGGTGATAAAACCTGTCTTGACGGCTTTTCTTGTCTCCCGAGATTGAGCACTCAACCACTGCAAAATGCTCCAGTGTAGCAGGCTAGGCAAGTTTATGTTTTAAATCCCATGAGTTACACATCTGTGAAATTATGATTATAGCAATTTACTGAAGCAAGCAGTGTATTAACCCTCTAGCATTTTCAATATATCTATATATTCTTTAAACAGTTAAATTCATTTAGTGTACTTTTACAATATTGGCTCTTTAACCAGCTTGGCCTTTAAAAAAAAATAATCAGGATACGTGAAATTATTAACATTAAATACAAGTTTAAACGAATAGTTGCCTGGTGGCTTAATAGCTTCAATAGTGATTTCTCTACCAGATGGTTGTGGGCTTTAGTCCTGGGGCTTCCCGTCACTTGAAAAGGTTTGCCACAACTGCGAGGAAGTTTTAGATTTCTAAGCAAAGCCACTAGGTGGAGTGCATTGCTATTGGGGTGGGGTAAACAAAAACTGCCCATTTTGCCCCACAACAACTATACTTCCTTCAGATAATTACGGACAAATACTGGTGTGGTAGTCGGGAGACAATCTACTCTCGAAGGGCTGTGCAGAGATTGGAGAGCACAACAAAAAATTTAAATGGTGGGGGGGGTTAACACCAACTTAACTGTATAATAGAAGGAATATCATATTTGGAGAGTTGAAAATGCTGTTAAATAAATCAGGTGATTAGATTTTTCCATTTAAATGAAGCTTTAATGACGTGAGCACAGGAAACCGCTTTCAGCTTTTGAAGTAAAAGATTTTCTTCCAGTGCTATTTAAAAATTGATTTTCAGCAAGTTTCCAATGGTGAATGCAAGAAAATTATAGATGATAGTGGTGGTGGTGGTGGGGAGGTGGTGACAGGGACTGAACTACTTAACTTTTGTTGAGTAGCACTTCCCAAATAAATTTAAAATTGTTTAAAAATGTTTGGCACAAAAATACTATTTCAGTATTCATAATAAGTGAATCTTTGATTTTACATATCTAGTAATATGTCAATTCTCAAAGAATTTAAACCAATACAACAGCTTTCAGAATTCCTACAGTACTAAAACATTATATTTCATCTTAGTTGTACAGTATGTTTAGCATAAGCACTGCCACTGCACAGCACTACACTATTTTTCAATTAAAAGGTCCAGATGTTTATGAAGCTCCAGTAGGCACAGACACTTACTAGAAATGCTTTATCTGCATTGCAATAATCACTACAACATCAGTTCTAGGCTGCATTACCATATTCATGATTTTTCAACCTATTATTCCACCCCACCTCCTAACATACCAGTTAATTATACAGTATACTAAACAAACGATATATTTTGATTGCCGTAGAGCATGTTGGTTTGATGAAGACTTATTTTTCTTGTAACAAAAAATCTGAACAGGTCTAAAATGCAAAATGAGAAGACTGGTGCTATAATGAACAATTTGCATATTTGAAAGGTTTCAGATACTTTAGAAAGGTATTTTCACTTGTAATAAATTGCATTTGCAATATCTTAATAGTAAGCAACAATGTGGATTTAGTTTATTAGGTATATAGTTCTAAGAAATATAAAATGGGAATTCCAGGAAATATTTTGAAAATTGGAAAGCAAACAAGATTGTGCAAAATGCACATTTTTTACAAAAGCATCATAGCATCACATTTCTAACTAACTCCATCTATTACTCACATGGCAAACTAATAGGGATTTGTAAAATATGGGTTTCATAGCTCTGCAGTGGTGATTAATTAAATAAATAGCCACTGTTTCACAAATCATTCCCTTAATTAGTCTTAAAAAGACACATCACATACTCTAGCTTTAAAACCATCTGAAACTCACAGAAGGAAGTGAATGTTACCGCGACAAATCTGTGCTGCTCCATACCCATCGTCACTAGGCAGACACAGTTCCTTCTAATACCATGCAGCCCCGAGGCTCTCGCACAGTTTTCACAGGTGCTGTAATCAGCTGGAATTCAACTCCAGCTGCTCGGAGAAGATGTTCGATTTAATTATTCTCCGCTTTCCCAAAGGAAAAAAGAGAAAATGAAGGGAACAAAAGAGCACAAGAACACAGCCTAAATCAAAAGGCAGTCTGCAAACGTCCTTGACAAAGATTTTGACAACAATGATGTCAAATAAATAGAATTAGGTTGCATTACATAAACAGAGGGATTTTTCCCTGAAACCGTGCGTAAACATTCCCAGGCATTCCAATTACTTAGATTTAATACATGTTTCGGATTTGATTTGAATAATTTTAACTCAAAACATCTTGTGTGTTGGAAAACGCATGAAGTGTAAGTTAACATAATAAAATTGAGTTTAATATTCCAATCTAATGTAATAAAAGTTACATTTCCTGCATAGAAACACTCACTCTTCTATCCTGAGACCACGCAAATTTTTTTCCAGTAAGCCCATTCTAGCTTCGTAATCATGTAAAATATGTATTTTTAAAATAGAATCCGAAGACAAACAAAGCTCGGCAATCATGCCAGTGATAGGGGTGAGAAGTAGCGACAGCAACTGGACATGAGAAGGGAGAGGAGGTGAGAGGGTGGAAACTCAAGGATGTAGCGCACTCTGCACGTTCACAAACTGCTCGAGTTTTCATCTTTCCGTTTGTAATGACATCCGAACCCCTCGAGTCTGTTCCAGCCTCATTACACTCTCAGCCATCTGCTATTTGCTACCTTATAAAGCCTAGGTCCAATTTTAGGCTTTCCTGATAAGTTGTAATATGGAGTCTATTATGTAAATTGTTCATTATAGTACGAGTCTTCAGTCCATCCGGTTTTGTATATTACACACCTAATAAACAAAAAATTGTTCAGTAATTCATCAGTTTCCAAACTTTTACTTACTGTTAATAGTCCATTAAAATTTATTGTGTGTGGAATAAAGTAAGTATGTGGATGCTAAACTGGGAGAAATGATTGCAGGAGGACGGACCCCCACACCAGCACAACGTACTAAGAGATTTTATAATATCAAGATTGAAGTGTCACAACTTCAGCATTTATTGCACAGAATTTGTGGTAATTATGCAATGAATCATCTGCTTGCTTTGTTATGCAACTGCATATAAATGACTACTTTGCAATTAGAAATAGAGTAGTTTAAAAATATGCTACATTGTGGAAATCACTGCATTCAACAATAGCCTCTTGTGTCCTTACAAGTTATAAGACTAAAATGCAACGAGAAGTCTTTTGGAACCTCTTCTGCCGTAAATAAAGTTCCAGTAATAACCAATACTGTAGTATAGCTACTAAACTGCCTTCAGATGATCAAGCGGCAACAGAAATATTTCCTCTGGAAGCAGTTGTAAGGATTATTCCTTTGAGCACTTCCCATTAAAACATCAGCAACTCAGCCTATCCAAAAGGACTGCCATCACCTCCCAGTGAGCATCTATAGCCATGATGAAACCCCATCATTATTAAAATTTATACTATAATTAAACAAAAGAAAAATGGATAATTATGTTGTCCCTATCAAACAATTCCACTGTCAATATAATTTGGCTTTTAGGTCAGAATTTCTACTGACCATCACAACTAATTTAAAGCTACAGAGCAAAAGAATGGGGTTTCTTTTGAGAGTAAAGCTACCTGCTTAAAAAAAGTGCTGAAATGTGATTTAAAAAAAACTTTTATAGTAGAAACTGAAAATTGATAGTTTGCAGAGAAAGAAAGTCAGAGGGGATGTAGACAGGAGCAAAAGTAGGCCATTCGGCCCCTCGAGCCTGCTCCGCCATTCAATGCGATCATGGCTGATCATCCAAATTCAGTATCCTGTCCCTGCTTTCTCCCCATATCCCTTGATCCCCTTAGCCTTAAGAAATATATCTAACTCCTTCTTGAATATATTTAATGAATTGGCCTCAACTGTCTTCTGTGGTAGAGAATTCCACAGGTTCACCACTCTCTGGGTGAAGAAATTTCTCCTCATCTCAGTCCTAAATGGCTTACTCCTTATCCTTAGACTGTGACCCCTGGTTCTGGACTCCCCCGCCATCGGGAACATCCTTCCTGCATCTAGTCTGTCTACTCCTGTTAGAATTTTATAAGTTTCAATGAGATCCCCTCTCATTCTTCTAAACTCCAGCGAGTATAAGCCTAATCGGCCCAATCTCTCTTCATACGTCATTCTTGCCATCCCAGGTATCAGTCTGGTGAATCTTCGCTGCACTCCCTCCATGGCAAGAACATCCTTCCTCAGATAAGGCGACCAAAACTGCACACAATACTCAAGGTGTGGTCTCACCAAGGCCCTGTACAACTGCAGCAAGACATCCTTGCTCCTGTACTCGAATCCTCTCGCTATGAAGGCCAGCATACCATTTGCCTTCTTAACCGCCTGCTGCACCTGCATGCTTACCTTCAGCGACTGGTGCACAAGGACACCCAGGTCTCGTGCACTTCCCCTTCTCCCAATCTATTACCATTCAGATAATAATCTGCCTTCCTGTTTTTGCCACTAAAGTGGATAACCTCGCATTTATCCACATTATACTGCATCTGCCATGCATCTGCCCAATCACCCAACCTGCCCAAATCATACTGGAGTTTCTCTGCATCCTTCCCACACCACCCAGCTTTGTGTCGTCTGCAAACTTGGAGATATTAAATCTAGTTCCCTCGTCTAGATCATTAATATATATTGTGAATAACTGGGGTCCTAGCACCGATCCTTGCGGTACCCCACTAGTCACTGCCTTCCACTCGGAAAAGACCCGTTTATTCCAACTCTTTGCTTCCTGTCTGCCAACCAGTTTTCTGTCCAAGTCAGTACCTTACCCCCAATCCCATGTGCTTTAACTTTGCACGCTAGTCTCTTATGCGGGACCTTATCGAAAGCCTTCTAAAGTCCAAATACACCACATCCACTGGTTCTCTCTTATCTATTCTACCAGTTACATCCTCAAAAAATTCCAGTAGATTAGTCAAGCATGTTTGTAAATCCATGTTGACGTTGTCCGATCCTGTCACCGTTTTCCAAGTGCTCTGCTATTACATCTTTTATAATGGACTCTTACATTTTCCCCACTACCGATGTCAGGCTTACCAGTCTATAATTCCCTGTTTTTTCTCTACCACCTTTTTTAAATAGTGGGGTTACATTAGCTACCCTCCAATCCATGGGAACTGTTCCAGAGTCTAGAGAATTTTGGAAGATGACCAGCAATGCATCTACTATTTCCAGGGCCACTTCCTTAAGTACCCTAGGATGTAGATCATCAGGCCCTGGGGATTTATCGGCCTTCAATCCCGTCAATTTCCCTACAAATACTGATTTCATTCAGTTCCTCCCTCTCATTAGACCCTATGTTCCCCGACATCTCTGGGAGTTTATTTGTGTCCTCCTTTGTGAAGACAGAACCAAAGTATGTATTTAATTGGTCTGCCATGTCTTTGTTCCTCATTATAAATTCAATTCAAATACTTCCCCATTTTAAAGAAAATATTAGCCTCAGAAGAAATTTGATGTTTTTTTAAACTGGTATGAAACCCTCTGGTCGTGCCTCCATTGCTGGTAGGCCACTCTGGTGGCTCCACAGGAATCAACACTGGCTGTGACATCAAGTCGACCCAAGGCCCTCGGGAGTGACCGAACCCCTGGGGCTGCAGTTTTTAAATATGCATTTATCCACATAGGCTGGGATGCATTTTTTTAAAGACACGTGTCCACTCACTTCACCTTCCTTCCTAAGCAAACCTCTCTTCCCCTGCAACCACAGCTACCTGCAACAGAATGTGCAACTACAACAACTGACTTTTTTTGACTGTATATATTCCTCACACGTCCCAGCAGTTTGAAAAGATTGTCTTATACAGGAAACTCTTTATTATCCGGCACCAACGGGACCGGCGTGGTGCTGGTTTATCAAAAAGTCCGGATTACAGAGAGGTATAGTTTAAAAGGTACGAGAGCTCTGCACACAGCAACAAATCCAGGCTTCCCTGTTGCTTAGCAACATGTGCAGGAACTTCGGCCACAGACCACGCATCCCTGTAGTGCAGGAACCCCAGTTACACAGCCACAGATCCAGGAACTGTCACTAATATGAAGTAAAACTTACCTGAACCTACTCCTGAATTTTGCCGGTTAACAGAGATTTCTGGTTATTTAGGTGCCGGTTAAAAGAGAGTTTCCTGTACTCTTCAATGTCAATTAGGCAAGAGTGATGCAATTATTTAGAATGTGCACAATATAGAAACAGAAGACAAAGTGGCACAAGCAGGCAAAGTATCCCATCATTCAATTGGTTCAAACTCAATTAGTCACTTGGGTGAAGTTGTGGAGACCTTCCAGCAACAAAGAGAACTGTATCTCAGCACGAGTGATTATTTTCAAGATGGGAAGAGAAAGCGGAAAAAGAAAATCCAAAGTGTATGGAATTCCACCCCTTCAATGTTCCAGATCCAAACAGTTTGATAACTGCAGTTTTAAAATGATCAATGAAATCTACAGCTACAGCAATTAATCTCTAATTGCCCTGAAGATGTGCCGATTTACAACAATTGGACTTTGTATCCTGAAGTGGAAAGAAAATTAAACACAATTCCACCTTTGCAGCACAACCAATACCATGCGATAAATGCCAAACACCCATCATTATAAAGTAATTGTATCCTTTGATTTACTGTGAGCAAGATCATGGGGGACCTACTATTATATAAGAATGAAATAAGCCATAAATTACAATGTAGATACTCTTCAAATCTTCTATTTAATTATTCCAATGGAAAAAATTACTACAGCCAAATAAAATTGAGAAATGGCTTATTCTGGCACATGTGAAAGCAAGAGGTTGACCCACATGCTCTTTATTTTCTCTCCATGATAAACACAATACTGTACTTGCTTTGTTGAAATATATTGCACTTGGAATCTTATCTGTTTGAGGCAGCAAATCTCTGCAGCACTTCAAAATTACAACAGGGATACAATCACACGGTACCAAAAATTCTCATCTCAACTATTTATCTGTTTAAGGCTTAAAGATTCTGGCAGTTTTATTTTTTGAAAAACAAAAACTGCAGTACCAGCACATTTTTTCTGTGAACAGATTGAAGACTAAAGATGTATCCTCATGTTTACAATGGCATTTAAATATTGGCAGCTGAAGTTCTCTTCAAAGTAAACTATAGTTCAGCTATGGCAATATGGTTAAGAATATTTGACAAATACACTGTTTTCATTACAGAAAACTTATAAAAGCTTCCCTGATGGCTCAGCGATTTTACCCATATACACGAGTAAGGTCACAGGTTTAATTCTTGCTTTAAGTCAGTGCAGCAGCTGGGATGCTACAATCTGCATCAGCTCCCCTGGGTTAAGAAAAAGGAAGGAAACAAAAAAGTCCAATGCATTTGACTCTGACTGCATTTGATGAAGCACACAAGGCTGTAAGGGTGTGAACAGACAGCAATGATACTATTTACCAGCATGGCATCTACTACCCCTTGTCTTCTTTGGTTTGTGAAGGATCATTTAAAAAAAAAAGAGTTCATTTTGATTTGTTAGCAGCGTGGATAATATGCTCTCAGAAAAAAATGAAATTTACTAAAGGGACTATTCAATAGTCATAATTTTTCAAAGTTAATCAGATGAATATCTAACATAGTGGTCAATGACACACACAATAAAAGTTAACCAAACTTGGCCTTTGGTTCAGTTCATTCAAAAGTAACTTTAAAAAAAAAACTGCTAAACAATCTATATTATTGATTTTCACTGCCAACAACTAAGCTACAAATGATTTAGAAAATCATGAACAAAGCATACATATGAAATTGGATATTTCACCTTGCAGTTGATGGTTCCTGTACAACGGTGCAGTTAAAATATACACACCATCTAGTTTCCCGTTCATTAATCACATTAGAGCTGATTGATGCAATATTTATAAAAATTAACAGGAACTGGGAATCTTCTTTAGCTACTGGTAAGAAAATGTTTACGGAGAAGGCATGTAAAGATCACATTTAATTCGTTCACAACATTGTCTGAGCATATACGAGGCGATTTATAATACTAATAGTCAACTACAGTGTCGATATTGATTTTAACAGGACCTAATTCACCTTTAATATTGCACTATAATCAATCGACTGACATGAATGCCCAAGAAAAATAGCATTGGGTTTTAGTCAGTGGAATCCTAACATACTGGTAGAGCACTGAACATCAAGCTTCTGCAAAAGAAAAATGTAATCATGGTTTAACAGAAGCACAATGGCGAAACATATTTTATCTTTGAAAAAAGTTAAACAATTCTATCTGACAAGTTCTCAGCTATTAACAAAATGTCATCCACAGGAACATTAACTTTACATCTTGCATGCTGTAAAAACATCAAAAACGATAGATGTTTATTATCTGCTGTTTCCATTCAAGCCACTTAATTATATCTTTTGGGTTTTAAAAAAATGTGGCAATGGTATTCTGTAATAATCAGGTGAATGCATTCTCAGATTAATATTCTGGATTCCAATGTGTTAATTTGATGCAAGTTTTAGCTGACAATATGTGATTAATGTGTTCCAATGCTAGCTGAGCTTCTGCCTCTGACAGTTTAAAATGCTAGGTTTCTTTATCAGTATCAGTACTTGACACGCCTTTGCCTGCTGCTTTGCTAGGACCACCACTAATTTGTAATGAATTTGCTTTTCATGGAGCACCATGATTTTTTTTTATTCTGTCAGTGTCATTTCCTTGAAGAAAATTACAAGTTTCTATAGGTGTGATTACTGACAAGCATTTGTGGTTAAGAGGCACGGCTTTACAAAGAGGTCTGTATTTAATAATACCCATTTAAAACCGCTCATTATTAATGGTTGACAACAAAATGAGTGGAAACTTTTTCAAACTTTAATAGAAGCTATACGGATTGAGAAACATGTTCGGTTTAATTTTATTAAGGACTATGCATTCTGGGATAGAAAAAAAACCTGACCAAGTTCTCTGGTACTTTCTGCAGATAAATATACAAGAATTGGAGAGCAGTTTGCTTATTTTGGCTTTTAATACCGCTGGTTATAAATTCAGGGTTTTGAGCATTTTTTCCCCCCTATTCTGATAAGTTACTTTTTTGTAACAAATCTGGTGCTTTGCTGTTATAGTGTAGTTCATTTTAACACTTGAGTAATCAATGTGCAACAGAGGTTTTAACATATGACAACAGGATTTTCCATAAATTCCCCATGTAAATTGTAAAAGTAGACCTTTGAATGTCAGTGGTTTGTTTTCTTAAAAGCTTTATCCACATTACAAAGACAGATTTTTCTGGAACAAATGCTACGAAATTATCATTACAGATATTAAATCCCTGTTACTTTTGGTACCCCTAGCTATCGAAATCTGGTACAAATATGGTTGTGGTGCTGATTGCTACAAAGTAGTGCTTTAGCGGTTGGCATGTACTGTGACAACTGCCATATAACTACATAGCATAATTTAAAAGTATAGGGGCTTTATCAGAGATCAAAGGACACCACAAAATGTGTACAATTGAAATTAGCAACTGCAACTTTTAAAGCATCCCGATATCCCTCTTATGTTAGGGCAGTATTTCCTAAGCTGGCAAGATAACCACTCAAACTACCCATATCAACCGTTTGAAAGGAGGAGAATGCCACCACTGGTGGGAGGATATAATTACAGCACGAGAAGTTTACATAGGTAACTTCCATTATAAATGTGGACATAGCAATCTGTAAAAGGAAATAAGGACAGAAAGTACGATTTCAAAATGGGGACTGAATTAAATCCTCGTCCAATTAACCTTGCCCTCTAACTGGGCTACAGCTAAAGACTAGACTTGTTCTTGACTACCTAATTTTTATTTATAAAATGATACACACCCACATACATTCACAAGGGTAAACACACCGAATTTTGTTGGGAGTTTATTTTAAACACTTCTTGGGATGTAGGCAACCCCGGCAAGGTGACATTTTTGGCTCATCCCTAGTTGCCCTGAGAAAGTGATGAGGGCCTTCCGTTTGAACTGCTGAAGTTCTTGTAGATAGGGAATTTCAGGATATTAGTCCGATGACGATAGAGGAACGTGATATACGTCCAAGTCAATATGGCATGTTACTTAGAGGAGAACTTGGAGGTAATAATGTTCCCATGGCATTGCAGCTCTCACCCTTCTTGGGTATAGAGGTTGCAGGGGAGGGAAGTACTTTCCTAAAAAAAACATGCCTTCTTAACCCTCTTTCCAAAATCTCTGGATAGGTCCCACTTGTTTCAACCAATTTTGCTGGTACATAAAAACCAGTGGTATTCACTTGTGACGATAAGAAGCTAGTGGTGTCTACGGGTACTTAGAGATATTGTCTTGGCAACCTGTGTGAACTTGATATGTTCAGAAAGTCTCAAAGCTAAGGAAACAATATCCAAGCAACCCTTTAATCAGAGGACATCTTAGATTGATGACATCTCCCTAATAGAGCTGTGTCCATGACAGGATTTACTGAGAAAGGCCAGGTAAATCATGCAATGTTGGTAGATGATGCAAATAGACAGAACGCCAATCATTGGAAAGGATCCATGCCATTTGTTGTACATTTGAAAACCTGGTGCATTGGGCCTTGGATGGCCAATATGGAACATTGGAAAATAACACTTGTGTTGGCTACTCTGCATTGCAGAGATCACGTTAGGTGACTGAAACCTCAGAAAAATAATTACAAAAACGTTAAATTCTGAAAAAGGCTATTGCAACTAATTTTAAATATAAAAGCACAATTATATGCACTTTTTCTGTGAAGAACACTGCTAATGATTGGAGAAAAAGAATTACCGTGTAAATCAGAACAAAGCATTCTCTACAATGGGGGACAGGGAGTAAAGAAAGGAGAAGGAAAGAAAAATTAATAAAGATGTTCATACATGAAGCAAATTTCTTAAAAGGGAAGAAGCTATATGCCTAGGTATTTTTCTCTGCTTGGTGATCGAGTATCCATTGTTAATTGGGCACTGAACAAATAAGAACGAACTAGATATCTGAATGGCATTCTATAATGAGGTGGTGCTTTCTAAAGTTCCCATCAAATGGATTCAATCACCCAGATACTCCTATAAAAATGATAAAATACAAAAAAATTACCTATCTAGTAAACCGAACATATAATGATGGTCCTTTGTACACAAACAACATCCCTCTAATCCCTTCCATTACTCACTTGTCAATAATTGGGTTCGGCCATTCACAAGATATAAATTGTATACTACAATTCTTCATTATGTTCCCCTTGAAGCCAGAGCAAGATCTTTTTATGGAATATCAATCCTGCCATAGTCTGAAAAACAGACTTTCACTATAATTCCTTAAAACATTAAAGTTCTGGCAGGCTGTCAACATGTGGAATAAACTTCGAAGTCGTAGAGGCAAAACCCTGGAATCATTTAAGAAATGTTTGGATGTTACAATGGGGAGACATTGGGATCTCTCTGGCTGGATGAATGACAATGGCCCAAATGGCCTTCCTCAACCATTATTATCTTATGGCCTCTGACAACAACTTTAACCAAGTGATGTTTGATAGTTAACACTCTGCCCATCATTAGCTTTTTTTGAAGGGGGGCTAGAATACATAGCCCTCGATTTTAACCAAATGTCAATACCAAGCTTTATTTTTATCTCATCAGATTACCTGCAATACAAAAAAAAAAATGTTGAAAAATGACACTAGCCTCATTTCGATGAATCGTGCAGGAAAATTTTGTGCCCATAACTCTTTATTGAAGACGTTAATGAAAGAGTTGTGTTTTAGAAGAATAAAGTATATATCACGCAAGTTGTAGGATGTGTTAAGGTTATTCTGGGCACTTAAATTACAAGGAGACATCAAGTACAACCCTTAATTTTACACTGTTTACACCAAGATTCTTACATTTCTTTGTACAGAAAATGGCACCAAGACTTTCCTGTCTCTGAATGCTCATTACCATTTACCTTTTAACAAATGCTCTTGAAAGTCATTATCTACATGAAGTCAGTTAAAAGCAAGAGGCATAAAGGTTACTTTAATGCTAATGATGCCTTCACAATATACTCAAGTTAATTACTATTGGAAATTGTGGTTCTCTTTTAATTTAATGGTGAACACTTAAAGAAGAATCTGCCAGAACTGCAAAATTGACAAAAAATTATTCATGGTCAATAGGTCTATTTGTACTATCTAAGTTGAAGTGTTTTGTTATCAA
Source organism: Somniosus microcephalus (assembly GCF_052327205.1). NCBI lineage: Eukaryota > Metazoa > Chordata > Chondrichthyes > Squaliformes > Somniosidae > Somniosus > Somniosus microcephalus. The sequence goes on along the minus strand of NC_141009.1, from coordinate 25,557,914 downwards.
TTGTTATCGCACATCGGTATGGCTAACTGACCAGACTGTTTAAATGAAACATCGGCAGAAAAAATTCTAAGTAATGCTGCTGCCTTAAAATATTTGAAATTGGACAACACCTTCCATTTTGCCTGCACCCAAGTTAAACAAAATATTTATCCCTTATGGTTCAGCATATCCTTTTAGAAGAAATTGTCTCCACGAGTACCCACATTAGTTGCTTATAAACACATGGATTTGTTGTATAGCAATCCAACTCCTGCATCCGAATGCTCAGGAACAGGAAAAAATCTGAACTGGTATACACAAAACATTTTAATGCTCTAGGTTTTTAAGGATACTAAGACGACAAATAATTTGCAGTTATATCACGCCTTTCACAACCTCAGGACATCACATAGTTCTGCATAGCCAACGAAGTACAGGAAACTTTTTTTTATCCGGCACGGACGGGACCGACGTGGTGCCGGTTCATCAAAAATTCCGGATAACCGAACGCTATAGTAAAAGATACGGAGCCGAGAGCTCCGTATAAAGCAACAAACCCTGTTGCTTACAGCTTCAGAACAATGGGCACAAGTTGCAAGCGTCTCTGTAGCTTAGCAACAGCTGCAGCCACACCCTTGCACATCAACAAATGGAGTAAAAAAAAGTAATAAAAGTTACTTGAACCTACTCCTGAATTTTGCCGGTTAACCAAGATTTCCGGTTATTTAGGTGCCGGTAAATCGAAAGTTTCCTGTACTTCTGAAGTGGAATCACTGTTGTAATGTACCAATTTGTGCACAGCAATAAGATTAATAACCAGATAATCTGTTTTAGTGATGCTGGACGAGGACATCAGGAGAACTCGCCTCCTCTTGTTCAAATAGTGCTATGGGATCTTTTGCATCCACTCAAGGGGTATCCTTTGACAGTGCAGCACTCCCTCACTACTGCACTGAAGTGCGTGTATGTGTGTTTTTTTTGAACAGAATTATTTAACCAAATTGAATGGGTGCCAATCTACAAGGAATTGTCTTTGTAGATCGCCACTCTTTTTCCCACAACTATTTCTCAGATTCTATTTCAGTTTCACATTTCTTCAGAATCACTCATTTGTTTTCCTATGCCCCAATCCCTACCAGTTACAGACCATGGGTCAGCACAACTGATGACACCAACACAGATCCATAGAAATTGCAGTCATAACAGCTGCTCTTAGCACTAAGAATGGACCTACTTTGAATTGATTTTAAACTGTTGTCTTCAATTCTGTTAGAGATGATGGAGAAGCAACAAACAACATAATGTGTGTTGAACTGCCCTGCACTGAGTTTTCTCTACTTAATAACCAAGTTACTTAAAATTGCTAGAAACCATGACACAGGTTCACAGTTGCTGCTTTAAGGTTTTATTAAAATCAGTCTGGAGAGGCAAATTATACAGTGGAGCCTCACCAAATCAGCCAAATATACAGGAATATTAAAAAAGTGTGCATTAATACAATACATTAAATTTTAGCTTTCCACAGTAAATATGCTGGAGTACATTGCACTGTATTACAACATGTAGGTATAGCTGGACTGTCCATAATGAAAACTGCTTTAAAAATGTAATTAAAATTCTAAAGTTTCAAACATCTGCACTTTTTAAAGATATGGACACTCTAGTCCCGGGATTTTTGTAATTTGAGATTCTATTGCACAGTAAGCAGTGGTACATTGCAAATTTCCAAAAATAAACAAACAAACAGTCACCTAGTGCAGTTTACAGTATTGTACTAAAGTGACTAGAATTCAAACTAATTTACCTGACATTTATAAATAATTTAGACATTTTCAATTCATCTCTCATATCCTGAAGTAGTTCAATTAGTAGAATAATTCTTTGAAAACTGGTCCTCTCCAAAACAAAAACATAACCAGGACTGTGTTCCCTTGTTACTTCTATCATTTCAATGTCATTTCCATCATCCTTATTGCCTCCGAGTGAGATTGCCATTTTGTGCAAAATTATGGGAAATTCGCTGCTGTGTGCCCAGTCATTAGCAACTGGACTTAGTGAGCCCAAAATCATTTCATCTAACAGAGTTAGGAAATTCCCTTTACATTAATCTGGGCTGGATTCCAACCCAGCCACAGAAGTGAAAGGATACTGAGCTAGCCCACTGCATCAAGTATCCTATAAATCCAGCTTTTAATAGAAGAATAATCAACAATTTGGTTTCAGCCATCTTTCTCCCATTAATCCATCACGGCGAACACAATTCCGATGATACTTATGATAGCCACTTCGAGGAGAGGCAAGAGACGACAAAAGCAGCGGCATGTATCACAGCACAAGTTCTGAAGAATCCTTTTAATTTCCATCCCCCTCCCAACCCCGCACCACCACCAAAAAAAACTGCCATTGTCAATGACTAAAAACAGTCCTGAAATAGTTTGCCTACATAAATCATAGCGAAGACACATCAATAAGAATTCATCGGCTGTGATGTGTTTTAGGATGTCCTAAGGATATGACTAAGCGCCATATAAATGCAAGTTATTTTCTTTACAACAAAGTATGGGTATCCACTATGTCACCGCTTCTGTTGTACTGAAAACACCTCCACAACATGGATAATACAAAATTCCTGTGCTGTATCTTCTTTTTGAAAAGCAATAAATAGTCACTTGACAATTACACTACTGTTCCTATTCAAGGTAAAGGCACATTTAACCCTGCTTTATCAAATTTTACAATTGTTTCTTGAAGAGCAAAAATACTATCCAAAGGCTGCCTTTTTCAGCTATAATTAATGAGTTATCAAAATCTTAGCATGTTTAAGATTGCCATTTTACTAACGTATAGACTAACAGTTTAATTTAAAACCAATGCAGGAAACCTCAAACATCACTGATCAGCCATAAAAATACAGCAGTGTTATAATGGAGCCAAAACACAACTATTAGTCAAAAGCTCGGTAGTGATTTGAAAAATTGTAGTAACGGTACTTCTATTTAATAGAAATTTATAAGACACTGAAAGCTCTGTCAGCACATACTGTATTTCAAAATATAATGAAATGTCTAATGTGCATAGCATTTAAAATGTCAAATCATTTCATTAACACAGAAGATAATGATAGCAGTAATAAATTAGACACAGACTCTATCAAGCCATGAAAGACTGAGCTAATTATTTAGTGTAAAATCTTTAGGATGTTTGTGTTTAAAGCACAAGTAACTTCCACAGCATAAAGCTATTATATACCAGATGAAGACGAGCTAGTGAAATTTTATCTCTGCTACGGCTATTCATAAATCTTGTATCTAATTTAATTCGATCTAGCAGTTGCATCTGACTTGCTGCACCACAATTTGATTACTGCAACCATACTTTTTAACCGCTGTCAGGAAAGACAGTACCTTATGTAAACATCTGCTACAACACATGCCGGCTTTCTAAAGCACTGGTGTTAAATCAAGCTACAAAGATGAATCTTTATTCTCTATACGAGAATGGATTTTCAATGAGATAACTAAGTGTTGCCTCACTTTACCAGAATGAAACTAGAAAAGTAAGCAATGCTCATTTTTTAAAAAGCACCAACATTTCCCGACATATATAAAGGCTTTGGAGAGGGTACAGAAGAGATTTACTAGAATGGTTCCAGGCATGAGGGATTACAGTTACATGGATAGACTGGAGAAGCTGGGGTCGTTCTCCTTGGAGCAGAGAAGGCTAAGAGGAGATTTGATAGAGGTGTTTAAAATCATGAATGGTTTAGATAGAGTAAATAAAGAGAAACTGTTTTAATGGCTGAAGAGTCAATAACCAGAGGGCACAGATTTAAGGTGACTTGCAAAAGAAGCAGAGGCGACATGAGGGAAAACATCTTTACGCAGCAAGTGGTTAGGATTTGGAATGCGCTGCCCGATAGGGCGGTGGATACAGATTCAATAGCAACCTTCAAAAGGGAATTGGATAAATACTTGAAGGAAAAAATATTGCAGGGATATGGAAAAGAGCAGGGGCTTGAGACGAACGGGATTGTTCTTTGAAAAAGCCAGCACAGACTCGATGGGCCGAATGGCCTCCTTCTGTGCTGTACTATTCTATGATTCTATGATCTAGAATGTAGAGAGAAAGGGCATTTAAAAATAGTTCAAAATGCAATCAGGACAGTAAGCATATGCGAAAATACCATTCAAAATGGCATATTAAGCATTATTAAACAGAAACTTTGCAGGACTATAAATGAAATGTGAAAAACTGTTCAGAGCACTACAAGTGGCCGGAGACAATGCCTCCATCTTAACATATCCTTTAAACCACAAAAAAAAAATTCTACCATTCAAATTATTTAATTGTAAATTGTAGTTATATTACGAGTCCAAACTACAATCTGCGGACCATTTCTAGTCCTTGAACACTAGCAATCTGGCCCATGAACCTCCGGCAACTCGATTTCTGATTGCGCTTAATCTCTTGCTTGTGGTTTCTCCTGTTTAAATTTTGAGAGCCTGAAGGTTTGGAACAGGCTGTTCTCAGTGTTGTTACCTTATTGGTGTACAAGCTTGAAATCAGAACCCCATCAGGATTTGCAGTTTGAGATCTACGCAAATTAATGGAAACATAGATTTAAACTTTATGTGGCCTGTAAGGTTCCGTACTGCTCACACGCGGCACGTGAAGGGAAAATGCTTGTACATTCCAGATTTAAACAAAACTTACTGGAGTCATAAAACAATATCTGCTACCATCAACAAGGAAATACGAAACATGCAAACATCATTTAAATAAGTAGGCTGCTCCATTTTTTAATTTAAGCCATTTCACATAACTGACCAATCCACAAAAAATGACTGCTGCATTTCCCAACAAATATATAGAACTTATAAAAATTCAATGTTATTACAAATTTTTATTCAGTAAAAACTCATTCATTTTTTTTTAAACACCATTTTTGTAATTTTTATTTTTCCTTGTTAAATGAGTTAGTAACAAAATTAGCTGATCCCACCATACTAATTAAAAAGAGTGAAAATATTTCAGAAAAAGCTTGGTTACAGTGTCATTGGTCGAGTTTGCATTTTTCCTTTCCATATTACTGCTGTGCATCCGCACTCAACCCAGAGCACAGCACACGGCATTCTCTCCTCAATTTACAGAGCATCGCTTCCTTGTGTAAAATAAAAGTGGTTTTACTGGAATAAAAACACAAAATGCTATAAACACACAGCAGGTCAGGCAACATCTGTGGAGATGATGATGATGATGATCAGGTTAAATGTTTCAAGTCGATGAAACGTTAACCCCACTTTTTTCTCTCCACAGATGTGGCCTGACCTGCCGAGTGTCTTCAGCATTTTCTGCTTTTATTTCAGATTTCCAGCATCTACAGTAGTTTGTTTTTAGTGGTTTTACTATGTCTGTCAATTACCTCAAACTGAAGAGCTTCAATTTCTGGTGGTGGTATTGGCAAGATTAACAAGTCAGTGCCCTTAGTTCTCCCAGATGGACGCACTGGAATGACAAGTCATCACCTCTATAGGGGTCTACAGTCAAAGCATGCTACCTTGCAATTAGCATTTCTTTTTAAAATCATGAGTTTACAACTGGAAGTTAAAACAGAACAGTCAGAGGTAGCACTTTTTAAAAATAAAATAACGACAAAGGCATTAGGTTAGGATGAAGTCTGTAGAATTCATGAAAAAGGGAGTAAACAATGAAATGGAGACCAATAACTTGAAGGTCTCCACAGGGTTCAGGGAGTGGAGGGTCGGGGTGGGGGGGTTGGAGAAAAGAGACACAATTTTGTCATAAACCTCTCTCTCTCTCTCTCTCTCTCTCTCTTCCCCACCCCCCCCCCCCACAATCTCCCCTGCCCCCACCACCCTCCAGCTACCTAAAGCTTTATAATAATTGAGAAAAATGTAAATTAAGGTGGGGGTTTTCTTAAAGGGTAAATATTACAATCAAAATTGAAGATGTTACACTGGATAGTTTCATGGGAATTAGAAATAATATTTCATAGTAAAATCTGGTGGGGGGCGGGGAGGGGAATGACAACAATCTGTTTGCTCTGTCAGTCCAACTAATTGTCATTGACATTATTATAGGCACCAAATGAAATACATTAATTTTCCCATTTTTCCCATTGCATTACACATCAACACAGCAAGTCAAAAGCTTCAGATTGAGAAGTCAAATTTCAAAATACACATAAAACAAGCTTGGGTTTCCAAACGGATTTGCTGCAGATTTCTCGTGAAAAACAGTTTAGACCTTCCAGGTTAATGAGCAACCTCATTTACTGTAAAGCCACCCCTAATGAACAAGCACAGTTTAAATGGACCAGGATGTATAAATCATGGTGCAAACTGTGATTCTGTAATGAGATCATGGGTTTCTGTCAGTACTGTTACACTTTCAATTGTACGTTAAACAGGGAACCTGAAGTTAAATCAATTGCGTACCTGAAGCAGAGTAAACCTGAACAGCCACAGGTGTAAAATGGGGCTAAAAACAACCAAGCAGATACAGACAAATTGTCAGGACCAGCTTGCAACACAACGACCGTGTCATCCATCTGCGTGCACTCGAATGAACGAGAGCCCTTTTGTATACAGATGGTGGATCAAAGAATATTAAAATCAAGTATTGCTCTGAGAGGCAAAGAAGTAAATTGATAAAGATGTTAAAAAAGCTTAACCTATGGAGGTGTGCAATAAAAGGTAGGTTTTAAATCAATTACTTAATGTGGAAGACTAAAGATTGCAGAGGTTGGTCAAGATCAAGTTCGACTGGCAAATGGCATTTTACAAAAAAAAATGTAAAGTTAAGCATGCCCTTCTTCCACACACACAGAAATGTCGATCATAAGGTTAACTGTATTTACAAAGTACTATGTTCCATGAGCTTTTCCATTACAGTGACATTTACAGAACTCTGATTGCTGTTCCACGCTTATCAAATTGTTCAGATGCCACCTGTCCCAGAATCTTTCTGACCACAAGGTTGACTGAAATAGGTCTAGGATTGTCTGTATATGATTTGTCACCAGAACTCATAAAAAGGAGGCATCATTATAGCTTGCCTCCACCTGCCAGGAAATACTCCCTGCAGCACCGACCTATTTATAAAGTGGAGTTAAGGGTTTTGACAGATGGTTACAAAATCATTTTTCAGTATCCTCAAAATACATCCGTAGATTCCTCCACCGATCAATTCTAACATTTAAAAAAATTCTCTTCAAAATTAAAGCTTTCACATTTCTTGTTAAGTGTAGCATTAATATAATATCTCCACTGAGGGAACCAAATAATTCATTCATTCAGCTCCTTTCTGATTCCAGGGCTTAAACTAGTGTACCTACTATTGCCAATTAACTATTACTTAGCAGATTTGCACCACCAGCCGATAATTCACAACAATTCAATGTTGGTGGCACGGAGATTTCCAATTCAGAATTACACTCTCCAGCCACTTCAACTGTTAGATTGCTCTGATAATTCATTATTAATTTATTAACCAGTTAAGATCATAAATAGGTAGCATGAGAGTTTTAAATTATAGGTCAACCTAAAAAGTACACTTGCTGTGCAACACCACACACCACCATAGAATACTGACATCAGTAGAAAGTTAGAGAGGAATACTATCCTGTGTTGTCTGTGGACTAGCATGTAGGCATTCACACAAAGGCATATCTGAATCCAGTATTAAATTGGGAGTCCATATGTGATACATACAAGAGGGTAAAAGGAACCTGTGACTATAATTTGGCCCGTATTTTCCGATCGCAGGCCCCCCGCAGGCGGAGGGCTGCGATCTGGAAAAATCTGCGCCCTTACTTGAAGGCTCCCAGGGCGCACACACTTCCGTTTCTGGGCCTCACCAAACTTGAAGTGTGCAGGGCCCACGTATCCCAGAGGCGCAGGTAGTTTGCAGCATCCTTGGGATCACGTGGGCCATGGGGAGCCGATCACAGAAGGGAATCTCCCTTCATACATTTGACAGGAAGATCTGTCAAACATATGAATGGAGATCAATGCAAAAAAACAGCAAAACTTTAAATAAAATTTTTTTTTTTTTTTTTTTTTTTTTTAAATCACATTTTTAAAATGACTTGAAATTACAATAAATTTTAAACAAAAATTTAATCGTTTTTTTTATGGGGCTAAAAATAAACACTTTTTAAAAATTATTTTTAAATGATAAATCAGTGAAAAAAAAATTAATTACTTTTTTCAACTCTTATCCTGGTAAAAACAGGCCTTACGCTGGCTTTTACCAGGCATAAGAATTGTAAGGGTTTTCTGCGGGCGGAGAACTATCCGCCCGCAGAGGCCCTTCTCCAGGACAGCGCGTACCCACCCGTAGGGATCGGAATATCCAGGCCATTATAAAAAAATTGTGAAAGTACGGGTGAGAAAAATCTCATTTCTGCTGGTGTGACACATTACTGACAAAGTGGCATTGCACAGTGTTTATGAGCAAAACAGGTCAGTAGCCCAACAGAACAGGACACAAGAGTGCATCCACAGTTCTTCACACACCAAGTTTCTAATTGCCATTCAAGCAAACACTAGATGTTTGCAAACAAGGGTGGGGTGGGGATTTCTTAATCTATATTAATTCAAACAGTACAACAATGAAATATTTGGTTTAAAGGGGAAAAGGTCACTTTTATATCCACAGAACCACAGAAACCCCACAGTGCAGATAGAGGCCATTTCGGCCCATCGAGCCTGCACCGACACATATCCCACCCGATCCCCGTAACCCCTACACCAACACATATCCCACCCTATCCCTGTATCAAAGGCAAAGTGAGAAAGAAAGAGACACACAAATGTCCAGTTATGAGGTCTTGCCTTCGATATTCTCTTGGGTAAATGCTTATTCAAATGTTTTAAAATGACACTTATCCAAAGAATCGTTAAAGCATAGAATACTTTGGTGAACATAATGCATTCACTAAATTATTACAGCATCTATCCTAATGTTGGCTTGTGCCATTTTTCAGGTTATCTATTTTTCCAGTTTTGAAACGAGTCCTCATCTATATGACTGAACTTTTACTAACTGAGGAAATGGGACTGGCTGAAAAGGTGGTAGCTCATAAAACACCAAGAAGCCACACTTTATAAAATACCAATAAATCACAAGTGAACTATCTTAAACAAGTATATGAAAATAAAAGTTATTTACTGCTGTGTTTTCCTATCTTGATGATAACTTGGACAGGTTGTTGACATAAACAGCAGAAACTTCCAACAATATTAGCTTCTCATTGATCTCAGAGCCATTTTGGACTAATTCCTCATAGGAAGTACTTGCACGGTGGCCTTAAAAGGGACAGGTCAGCGAAACAATTAAACATTACAACCAGGAGATCGTCTAGTATGGTTTTAAAAGTCTGGTTTATAGCAGGTGCCACACTTTAAATACATTTGCCGCACAAAACCACGGTCACGCTTTTCTGATTGGTTTGCGAACAAATCAAGAAACACTTCACCACTATCTGCTTAATTTAACGTGTGTTGCTATGTGTCAAATTTCTGCCCGATCATCTAACCCTTTGTCAACGTATGGGAGATCCGCCAGTCAGAATAAATAATTGCAATAGTCCCAATAGAAAACCAGAAAGAGATTGGCCGGAAATGTCATCTGAAACCAAAGCAAAGTCCAACAGCCCAATCAATCAAGATCAGGCACAAGAAAGTGAAACATCCCTCTCGAAAGCTTCAGTTCAGAAATGCCACTGGCCTGGATTGTGTAGATGCTCAGGTTCTCAAAACTCTTGACAAACCAGCTGCTGCACGTCTCATCCATTTCAACTGTCCCTGTCAGCCAGTATCACACAGAACTGGATGGCAGGCAGACGACAAGTGGCATGTTATTTTCAACATTGAGAAGATCAAGTCAATAATTTTGTCATGAAAGATTGAAGATGATGTTTCCCACCCACCTCTTCTCTGTAAAGATTACAAATTCTATTCACTTATACATATTCAGCTCCTTAGCTTGGCAGTTGATATCATAGGGGTTAGTCTTGGCTCAGTGGTAGCACTCGCACCTGACTAAGAAGGTTGTGGGTTTAAGTCGCGTTCCAGAGACTTGAGCAGATAATCCGTACAGTACTGGGGGAATGCTGCACTGTCGGAGGTGCCATCTTTCAGATAAGATGTTAAATGTCCCCTCAGTTGGACGTAAAAAAAAAAAGATCCCATGGCACTATTTGAAGATGTTCAGAGGAGTTCTCCCAGTGTTGTGGCCAATATTTATCCCTCAACCAACATCACTAAAGCAGATGATGATCTCATTGCTGTTTGTGGGACCTTGCTTTGTGCAAATTAGCTGCCAAGCTGCCATGTTTCCCTATTACAACAGTAACTACACTAAAAAAAGTACTTAAATGGCTGTAAAATGCTTTGGGATGTCCCACGGTAATGAAATATGCTATAGAAATAAAAGTACTTTCCTTTATGACCTCTGATGGGAAAAATAAATGAAGTTGGCTGGGAAGCTGGAGGAAGAGTGAGAATTAGCAACAAAGCTTGGCGCTACTAATCAACATTAGCACTTTATGTTCTCCAAAGCTTACATTTGGTCAGTAATGTTTGGGAGGCTGTGGAGAGAAAAACCCTTGCGCTCCTCGATTCAGTAAAGTTTAAAGCCATGGAAACCAATTAACTTGTGTGGATGGCCAGAAAGACGCTGAGAAATCTTTGACTTAGTTATTACCATCCCAGGAAGAGAACTGTGGATCACAGTGCAGTTTATAAATGTGCTGTTTATTCCATTTTTATTAAACTTGTCCAGTGTCTGAAGCCAGATATTTACATTTATTTTTAAATTACAAGTAATGGTCGAACTGGTTTCACACCTGTAAACATTTGACATGACTTCCAACATCTGCAATTAAGTTTGCAACTCATTAATATGAAAAAGTCACTCATCAAGTTTGATGAAAATCCAACATGCAAAACAAACTGTACGTAGAGGTCCAAAAGAAAATAAAAACTTTTGTACAAAGTACTTGCAGGTATACAATAGCATAGAATTCTGTTGCTCATTTTTTTGGCCAAGTATGCTTGCATGTACCCTTGTTCCATACCCCTTTCCAATGGCAAAACCCTAATTAAAGTTTAAAAAACACACACATGGAAGGCTGACCAATTCTACTGTTCTTAGCATCAAGTAGTCTCAAATTGGCTTCATTTGCCGCTGAGAAAGCTCCCCTCCCCAGAATTGTTTAATGAAAGGTGTTTTATGTTGGAGTATTGTTGACTGCTGATGCGTGGTTCTCTGCAACGTTAACAGCTCTCTTAAACGCAAGTGACCTGGCCTCTCTGCAGCACAGGTCTACTTTTCAGTGGATCTTGTAGCCTTTTGTCAGAATAACCACCTTCACCGAACTGCTAAATGCACTAAGCCAGTTCTGCACTTCTAACATAATGCAGGCACACAGTTCCACAGAACTGGTTCAGCATTAATTTTCAGGCTGTATGCATCACAATGAGAAATTACATCCTGGTGGTAGGACAGTCTGTATTAGGCAGAAGAACTAGTTTCCATGTACCCAGATTGGCCTCCTACAAGCCATCAGGAAACTAGCAACGCATTTAAATACAAAAATGGGAGATGATGCAAGGTGCCCTATTAAGACCTAGTCTAAGAGAAAAAGTGCCTCAACATGCTAATCATGGGGAATAGGCCACCAAGGAAAGAGTGGCTGGCTAACAAGATAAAGAAAGAGACAGGTAATATCACATTATACATGTACACAAATTTCCCACTGGCCCATTGTGACTGTGTCAATGCTAGCTCCACATCAGTGCGATGTGATCACATTTTCCAGCTCTTTTTCCCTGCCCTTCAATACTTTTCTTCAAGTGTTCCTAATTCCCTCTTAAATGCCATAATTGACTTGCATCAATAACCAAATAGATTCAATTTTCAAATAAACTTTTGCATGAATTCTTTTTCTTCCAACCTCTCCCTTTATGCTTCTGGTGCAAATCCTAAATTTATGCCTCCTTTGTTATTGATTCATCAATCAGTGGAAATAATCTTTTACTCTCTACTTTTTCAATCCCTTTCAAAAGATTTTTACAGTTCTATTAGACACAGTGGAGGAACGCGAGATTCCAACTGGGTGTGTACAGGAATGGATTTCAGGAAAGCAGTCAATATATTGGAGTCTCATCTTAGTTAAAAAGGGACAGATTGCTTGTTACAGATGTACATAAAGCTGCAGGTTGTACATCACCAAATAGAATCATTTAAGATCCTCAGACAGACAACATACAGCCATCATAAAGCACTATAGATACTGAAAATACAACCAACATCCAGATAGCATTTTATTAACTGCGATAAACACACACACAAAATTCTTAGCCAAACTAAAGTTGAACGCAAACAAGATTTTGTTAGCACACCACTATTCCAAAATGCTACTAAAACCTATCAACTAGTAAATGTTAATTGCTACTACATTTATCTTAATTTTCACCATGGGCTGTGTAATGTGGAATAGTTCCCATATGTTCTAAAACAAATCTAAAAGAGCTGGTTCTATCAACACTTACAAAAATTAACACTAAAGCAATTAGCACTCATGGAATGATACCCCCTCCCCCATTTTCCTTTCACTGTTTCATCATAAACTCACAAGTTAACCTACATGAACTAGCATAATTCCTCTTCCACAGGCTGCCTGTCAAAAAGCAAGCTGTCAAATCCCTACCCTGCTTCTTAATGGAAAATAGCAACCTTCGACAATTCCTGTTTGTCAAACATATTTGGTTGTGACTATCTTTCAAATGCTCTTCTCACACTTCCACTCTGGGTTATTTATGAATACACTCTGAGGCCCACAAATGAAACCTACTGCAAAAAAAAAAAAAAATATTTACTGCCATCATTTGACTTTATGAACAGAACAATAATTGCCTCATTACACTTTTCAGCACAACTAAACCGTGTGCATCACCAAAGCATTTCATCAAAAAGCCGCTGGAGGCCGAGGCAGATACATATGTATATCTCTGGAATGAAAACTACACAACATGGATTACGGCACAAGTTATGTACACCTTCCACTTACTAGATTAGATTTCAATGGTATACCGGTCAGCAAAATGAACCACCAGGCATCACATTACAGGAAAAATAGCACTTAAACCAATGCTTTAATCCTGAGCAATACACTTCTCTCGTGACACCCTTAATTCATCACTTTAAATTGCTTCCATCATTTGCACCAGACCTATAACCACCAGTACCTTCACCCTCGTGTGACACAGCTCAAAATTCTCGAGACACAACCTAACTTTGAAAGGACAAAATGTAGAATGGTATCCCTGAATGTTTTTCACAGTTCATGTGAGCATACGCTCATTAAGCTGTGCTGAAATTCTAGGAACACTAAATAGTACAAGCAAAAGAAACTAGAGTTACAAAGAAAGCTAAAACAATTTTCACTCCTGTAATAGATGCCAGAGCGAGTTCCTCTGAGATGAAGTATTTAAAAGCAGAGTAACCTGCAGAATCTGAAATAATCTTGTACAGCTGAACAATGTGCTCTATTTCAACATTTCCACAACAGAGAAAATTATTCTTGCAAGCACTGCAGGTAATTGGTCTACTTTTAATTTATTAAAATTATTACAGTATTTTAACAGTGCTAGTATCACATTGATCAAATGTTAGTCGTATTGGGGAAAGCTGCCAAGAAAAGCACGAAGGATTAAGTTGATCAGGCTGATCATTTTTTTATTATTCATTCTCTCGGGATATGGGCATCGCTCGCAAGACCAGCATTTATTGCCCAACTCTATTTGCCCTCGAGAAGGTGGTGAGCCGACTTCTTGAACTGTTGCAGTCCATGTGGTGAAGGTACTCCGAAAGTGCTATTAGGGAGCTCCAGGATTCGGACAGCAACGTTGAAGGAATGGCGAAATATGTCCAAGTCAGGATGGTGTGCGACTTAGAGGTGATGGTGTGCCCCTGCACCTGCTGCCCTTGTCCTTCCAGATGGTAGAAGTCAGGGGTCTAGGAGGTGCTATCGAAGTAGTCTTGGCAAGTTGCTGCAGTGTATCCTTTAGATAGTGCACACGGCAGCCATGGCGCACTGGTGGTGGAGGGAGTGGATGGGCTTCCGATCAAGCAGACTGCTCTAGTAGACAGGACAGTTATGTGGCTGGTCCAGTTGAGTTTCTGATCAATGGTGACCCCCCAGGATATTGATGGTGGGAGATTTGGCAATGGTAATGTCTTTTGAATGTCATGGGGAGATGGTCATTGCCTGGCGCTTGTGTAGCCCAAATGTTACAAGCCTCAATGTTGTCCAGGTCTTGCTGCATGCAGGCACGGACGGCTTCATTATCTGTGAAGTTGCGAATGGAACTGAACACTGTGCAATCATCAGCGAACATCCCCACTTCTGATCTTTTGATGGAGGGAAGGTCACTGATGGAGCAGTTGAAGATGGTTGGGCCTAGGACACTGCCCTGAGGAACTCCAGCAGCGATGTCCTGGGGTAGAGATGATTGGTCTCCAACAACCACAACCATCTTCCTTTGTGCTAGGTATGACTCCAGCCAGTGGAGAGATCCCCCACCCCCTTCCCAATTCCCACTGACTTTCAATTTTACTGGAGCTCCCTGAAGCCACACTCGATCAAATGTTGCCTTGACGTAAAGGACAGTCACTCTCACCTCACCTCTGGAGTTTAGCTCTTTTGTCCATGTTTGGTCCAAGGCTATAATGAGGTCTGGAGCCAAGTGGTCCTGGGGGAACCCAAACTGAGCGTCGATGAGCAGGTTATTGGTGGGTAAGTGCCGCTTGATAGCACTGTCAATGACCCCTTCCATCACGTTCCTGATGATTGAGAGTAGTTTGATAGGGTGGTAATTGGTAGGATTGGATTTTGTCCTGCTTTTTGTGGACAGGACATATCTGGGCAATTTTCCACTTTGTCGAGTAGATGCCAGTGTTGTAGCTGTACTGGAACAGCTTGGCTAGAGGCGCGACCAGTTCTGAAGCACAAGTCTTCAACAATACAGCCGGGATGTTGTCGGGACCCAAAGCCTTTCTTTGCCGGTTGGTGCCACTTACAGGTTGAAAGAATGGGAATTACTAAGTGTGGGTGCACGATGGAAAAGAGAAAGACCGCACTGCAAGAACAGAAAAACAAAGCGGGGCAAAGAAACAAAACTAGAACTTAAAAAAAATAAAGCAGCTATGCATGGACGGAAGATGCATGACAGCAAGGGAAATTAACTGGGAAGAAAACCATGGGGAAGAATCAAGCTGTAGGGAAGGATGAAAAGGGAGTTCCAGCCCCCACCAAGACAAGGTTAAAAGAATGAAAGAAATACCAGAGGCAAATGTATGGGAATTACTTCTTCTATGGGAATAATAGCATAGAAAATGTTATTTATACAGTCTTATGTTCGCTGTGTAAGAAATTAAAATGTCATTGGGGACCACATTGGGAAAAAATAAATGAACTGACATGATTGGTTGAGTCTGCAGCCTTTCAAATGTTTGCATTTGTGAATCATACCGCACAGAAAGGGGCCATTCGGCCCAGCGTGTCTGTGCTGGCTCTTTGGTAGAGCTATCCAATTAATCCCACTCCCTGCTCTTTCCCCATAGCCCTTTAAATTTTTTCCCTTAAAGTATTTATCCAATTCTCCTTTGAATGTTAGTCTGGAATCTGCTTCCACCACCTTTCAGGCAGTGCATTCCAGATCACAACAGCTCGCTGTGCAAAAAAGAAAGTTTCCCCATATCGCCTCTATGTCCTCTGGTTACCGACCCTTCTGCCACTGGAAAAAATTCAAAACTGTTCATGAATTTGAACACCCTTATCAAATCCCCCCTTAACCTTCTCCGTTCTAAGGAGAACAACCCCAACTTCTCCAGTCTCTCCACATAACTGAAGTCACTCTTCCCTGGTACCATTCTAGTAAATCTCTTCTGCACCTTCACACAGAATCACAGAAACCCCACAGTGCAGATAGAGGCCATTTCGGCCCATCGAGCCTGCACCGACACATATCCCACCCGATCCCCGTAACCCCTACACATATCCCACCCTATCCCCGTAACCCCACGTATTTAATCCCCCTAACACTAAGGGTCAATTTATCATAGCCAATCAACCTAACCTGCACATCTTTGGACTGTGGGAGGAAACCGGAGCACCCGGAGTAAACCCACGCAAACACGGGGAGAATGTGCAAACTCCACACAGACAGTCGCCCGAGGCCGGATTCGAACCCGGGTCCCTGGCGCTGTGAGGCAACAGTGCTAACCACTATGCCACCGTGCTGCCCACCTTCTCCAAGACCTTGGCATCCTTCCCAAAGTGTGGTGCCCAGAACTGAACACAATACTCCATCGAAGGCCTAACCAGAGATTTATAAAGGTTTAGCATAACTTCCTTGCTTTTGTACTCTATGCCTCTTAGAAAGCCTGTGTTCATTTCATCTGCCACATTTCTGCCCAGTCTGTCTATGTCCTCCTAAAGTCTGCTAATATCCTCCTCATTGTTTACTATATTTCCAAGTTTCATATCATCAGCAAACTTTGAAATGATGCCCTGTATACCCAGGTTGATGTCATTAATATCTATCAAAAAGAGCAGTGGTCCTAATACTGGGGAACACCACTGAATAGTACCCTCCATGTTTGAAAAACAACCATTCACCACCCCTCTCTACTTTGTCCCTTAATCAACTTTGTATCCATGTTGCCACTGTACCTTTACTACCATGCGTTTTAATTTTGGTAACAAGTCGACTATGTAGTACTTTGTCAAATGCCTATTGAAAGTCCACATACACAACATCAGCCGCACTTCCCTCATCAACCTTCCCCGTTACTTCATCAAGAAATCGATCAAGTTAGTCAAAAAATACATGCTGACTGATTAGCCCACACTTGTGCAAATGTCAATTAATTTTGTCCCATATTATTGTCTCAAAGTTTCTCCACCACCGACATTAGGCTGACTGGCCGGGTTTATCCTTCTCCCCTTTTTTAAACAGGGGTGTAATATTTGCAATTCTCCAGTCCTCTGGCACCACCTCCATATCCAAGGAGGATTGGAAGATTGTGGCCAGAGCCTCTGCAATTTCCAGAGTTACTTTCTTCAGTAACCTAGGATGCATTCCATTCGGACCAGGTGACTTGTCTACTTTGAGGACTGCCAATCTTTTAAGTGACATCCTCGTTATCTATTTTTATCATATCAAATATCACTACTGCCTTCTCCTTTACTGCTACATTGGCAGCATCCTCTTATCCAGTGAAAACTGATGCAAAGGACTCATTTATTACCTCTTCCTCCACATGAAGATCTCCTTTTTGGTCCCTAACTGGCCCCACCCTTCCTTTTACTAGTTATGTGTCTATAGAAGACTTCTGTGTTCCCTTTTATGTTAGCCGCTAATCTATTCTCATACTTTCTCTTTGCCCTTCATTCCCTTTTGTAGATTTCCTCTGTACTTTCTTTAAATTTGTATTTTTCAGGAAATATGGTTAAGTTATTTATTTAAGTCAATGAGAAAAGTGTGGCACTGGATTCTTTTCAGCTACAGATTTAATGTGCCGTCTTACAAATGTAATGTGGGATGGGCAATCCACAATTCTTTCAATTATATGGACATATCTAAAAAATAAATTCAAACTGGAGATACATGGGAGAGGTGTGCAATATTCCTTCCATGTGACACGAGTGCACGCACCTCAATCTAATGGCGGTTTTTAGTTTAGTCATAAACAGATAGATTAATAGATAGAAAGATACACACAAACCAAAAATAAATTTAGAAGATTGCAATGTAATTGATCAATGAAAAAGCCATCACAAGAGTGAATTCAAGTCATCGTAACTATTACCTAATGCACAAGATTAGGTAAGGATTCTGAACCTCTCATTCCAGCTAACTTACTTATAATATGCAGTTTCATTTGTTTGTGTACTTTTATTCCAATTAAGCTATACATCTGCTAAGGACAACTCTATGCATCGGGTCCTCCAGACATTAATGGCATTAAGTAAAAAGCATTAAGTAGTAAGTGACATGAATCGTTTTCCTAGTGGTAGGCAGTGACCTGTGGGGTACCGCAGGGATCGGTCCTAGGACCCCAGCTGTTCACAATATATATTAATGATCTGGACGAGGGAATTGGATGTAATATCTCCAAATTTGCAGACGACACAAAGCTGGGTGGGAGGGTGTGCTGCGAGGAGGATGTCGTGAAACTCCAGTACGATTTGGACAGGTTGGGTGATTGGGCAGAAACATGGCAAATGCACTATAATGTGGATAAATGTGAGGTTATCCACTTTGATGGCAAATTATTATTTGAATGGCAATAGATTGAGAGAAGGGGAAGTGCAAAGAGACCTGGGTGTTCTTGTGCACCAGTCGCCGAAGGCAAGCATGCAGGTGCAGCAGGCGGTTAAGAAGGCAAATGGTATGTTGGCCTTCGTAGCGAGAGGGTTCGAGTACAGGAACAAGGATGTCTTGCTGCAGTTGTACAGGGCCTTGGTGAGACCACACCTTGAGTATTGTGTGCAGTTTTGGTCGCCTTATCTGAGGAAGGATGTTCTCGTCATGGAAGGAGTGCAGCGA
The DNA here is from genome assembly GCF_052327205.1 of Somniosus microcephalus. NCBI lineage: Eukaryota > Metazoa > Chordata > Chondrichthyes > Squaliformes > Somniosidae > Somniosus > Somniosus microcephalus. Next base: position 25,539,291 of record NC_141009.1, on the reverse strand, counting down.
AGATTCACCAGGCTGATACCTGGGATGGCAGGAATGACGTATGAGGAGAGATTGTGTCGATTGGGCTTATATTCACTGGAGTTTAGAAGATTGAGAGGGGATCTCATTGAAACCTATAAAATTCTGTCAGGCCTGGACAGACTAGATGCAGGAAGGATGTTCCCGATGGCCGGGGAGTCCAGAACTAGGGGTCATAATCTAAGGATAAGGGGTAAGCCATTTAGGACTGAGATGAGGAGGAATTTATTCACCCAGAGTGGTGAACCTGTGGAATTCTCTGCCACAGTTCATTAAATATATTCAAGAAGGAGTTGGATATATTTCTTAAGGCTAAAGGGATCAAGGGATATGGGGAGAAGGCAAGGACAGTGTACTGAATTTGGATGATCAGCCATGATCGCATTGAATGGCGGAGCAGGCTCGAGGGGCCGAATGGCCTACTCCCGCTCCTATCTTCTATGTTATAATACTGGACGGCCTGCTGGTGGCGCTGTCCAGGGAGAGTATAAATACTCGGGCATGGGCCCAGCTTGCTCAGGACATTCTTCAACAGGAACTAGTGAAGGACACAACTAGATCTCCATGTTTTCTTACATCAGTAAGTTCACTGTAAATTACTAAGATTTACCATGATCAAAATAGTTAATTGTCCTGGCAAGATTTTAGTTGCTAAATTCTTTAGTCCATCTGTGATCAATCCCATTGGATGAGGGAGTGTGATAGAGGAAGAAATCATTGAATTAATGACTCTGTACAAGTACCATGGTAAAATGATCAGAAAAGACATTAAACTGTTTATATTACCACATTGTGATGTTTGTGCTCGAGTAAAATAAACAAATCATAACATGGTTTAATCACAGTATCCAATAAGAAATTAATAAAATGCAGCTGTCTTTGACAAAAATGGAAAAATGTAGCTTATGCTACTGTTGTATACTGTTTAGAGTTTTCCATTAACCTAGGCTGGTTTCACACTGAATTTCTCTAAATTCAGACCTTGTCCCATCATAAACATTTTTTTTTTTTTTTTTTTATAAAGTAGAGGACAGGGGATGCTTGAGAGGGAACTACAGTAAAGCACATAATCCAATTTAGTATGTGAAAAAACAAAAGGAGCAAAATAAAGGCCTCCCAGTTAAGATATACAATGCTTACAGATCATTTGTTTTCCTTAAAAACAATATACCTTTCCTCCTCTACCTGCTTTCATGAAAAGTAACTATCATTGTTTAAAAAAATAACGTACGTCAGAGTAAGCCTGATCAGAAACAAAAATTGTCTTTTGTCTCAATAGGCATATGAAATGAAAATTACAAAACTACAAAATAATCTGTACATTTGGACAATAATACAGATTACAAGGTTTTTCTATTAAAAAAAACACAATAAAAAGCTTTGTAATTTTTTTAAAATCTTGCTTCATCAACAGAATTCAGATAGATTAGAAATCCTTTTAACAGTAAGACCTTTGTGGCTTTATTCATTATCTATTAAGTAAACACTGTTCAAAGTAGATGCAAAGGCAGCAACGTGGAATACTAAAAAAAAAAGAGTCTCATTAACCAATGTGTAGTGTGTAGAAAAATGGTACTCCACAATGGCAGGGCAGTTGAATGAGGGTTAATGTCTATCATTTCAATAATATGGGGAGTATTTCCTCTGAGCTATTTATCACAAACTTGTAAATACATTTATAATTTTGCTAAGAATAGCACACAGAGGAAATCTTCCCCAGAGAATTCTTCATCTAAATCAACTGTACTGCAGTGGGGAAATGTCAAGCAGAAGTCAGGCTGATCACGAAGTGAATAGAGAATAAAAAGAACGCTGGACAGGTCTTGTAACGCTTTTAAGCAGCTGGCTGACCCCATAAAAGCAATTAACAACAGCCTAAACTTTTGCTAAACCAACAATTTAGATTATTAGGTGCTACAGCTTTGCTTTGTTTATGTTCTACTAGGATATCTAATAACTTGGATGCAGTGTAAAATGTGAAACCCTTTTCTGCACCCACCTTGCCATCAAATTTGGAATACTCATTAAATGGGTTGTTCAACTGCTGCGGACACTGTTCAAGTCGTAGGGAAAGCGTAGACGGTTTTCCGGTATTCAGTGGTTTTGCACGGAAATCCTTCTTATCAAACAAGGAGCCTAATTCTTCAGCTAAAATTGGAGAGGAAGTACGTTTGGATAAATCAGTTATACTATTTATGATTTAATGGTTAATTACACACAAGTTTAAAACCAAGCTTACACACAAGTTTAAAAAAACTTGTTCTCTCGTCTTCAAGGAGGTGCCCTACATAACTAACGTCTTATTGCTTTTATGCAGTAAGTAAAGCAGTACAACATATACCTCTTTCAGGTACACCGCCTTGGAACTATGCTCGATCAAGGAGTTGGCTTGACATATTTCCGTATGTCTGGAGCCTGGCATGGTTTCTCTGGCAATTCAGGTTTCAGGGACTGATACAAATTTCAAGTTTCTCTCAAACCCAGGGCCACAAAGGCTTATGGGGACAGAGTGTGGCCCACTAAATAAATAAGATCAACTCTGCAAACCAGCAAATAGTAAAAATAGAGGTGAATCGAAAAAGGTTACATGCACCACTCATTGTTGTATGTTGTTGAAAATTCTATTTAAGCAGTAATTAAATAGAAAGCTCCTTTAAAAAAGGATACTACATGAAAACATTGCTCTCAACTGTGTGTCACTTGTCCATATAACCTTCAACCCTTTGCATAAGCAAAGATTCATTCAGAATCTTTCTAAAAAGGCTCAAAGAATTGAATTAATTTTGATGGGAATCTATTCCATACACTACTTGAGGGGGAGAACAGGAAGTGGGCCAATAGTTAGGAAGTCTTTCCATTTCTAATCTTGCATGCAGTCTCTTTTTCTGCAATCACAATTTGTTAAATAAAGGGTGCTCTCTTCATGAAAAGTATTTGGGAAAGCCTTTATTATTTAGAGAGGGGGAAGATCCAGGCATAATTTTAATAAACATGATATAAAGCATATGTAATGTGTTGATGTTATTCAACATGATTTACAACATGGTAAAAGTTTCAAAAGAGAAACTCCTGGACTGCGCAAGTTATGAAAGATAAATTGCAGTTAAATGAGCTTTTTAAATGATGGAAATGTTACTAATTGGAGGGTGAACTGTGTGCTCGGAATAGCGACTGCTCTTTAGGTGCTGTGAAACAACAGTCGTGCAATCGAAGAAAAATAAACAAATTAGATTTAAGTTAGCAATGGAACAATATTTGCCTTCTTATAAAAATTTGAAATCTACAAACTTCCAAATTCATCAATTCTAAACTGTACACTCACTTCACAGTAAGTTTGCTTTGGAATTACATTTATTTTTATGCCAATGACTATGAAAGTAAAAACAATGGAGGAGAGGAGACATTGAAATCTTGCCATCTCTGCAATAACTAATACATTGCTACAATCAGTGTAATCTTTCTGCATTAATGCACTGAACAGTCAACCACTACACTATATATTTGTTTTGAATACTGTGTTCATGGTTCTTCCAAACTATTAACAGGTTTTAAACTATTCACACTACTTTTTCCAAATGATTTAACTTGAAAAATGTGTTGCAGTAAATGTCAGCGTTAACTATATCTACCAATGCTCATTTTCCAAACTGTCTGAAAATAGTTTAACCCATTAAACTCAGCATATTTGAATACGGTGCTCAAGCAGTTGCCATTTTTTAAAGTTTTGTTGCAAGAAAGTACAATTACAGACAAGTTCGGTGCTTCAGAAATTTTCTTCTCTATAGTTTCTGCAATATTGAGAATCATTTTAGTCTAAAAAGTTTTTTTTAAATGGAAACTAGTGCTCAAACTCCAGAGGGAATATTTAATGACCCAAAACATGCTTTACCTGAATGTATAGCATTCCTTTCTTTCCACTGAACATTTTTACATTTAATCTGATTTTGTCGTTCTTTTCTTAACCGTTCGAGCCTTTGAGCTGCAGAGAGGGGAAAGAAAAACTAAAATCAAAATCTTTGTCTAGGAAAGTCAGCAATAAAGGTGTCATAATGAAATACATTTACACATTTTAAATGGGTATTTTATATTGTACAGTATTATAACTATGTCAACCGTTCATAAATTTTCAAAGATGACACCACAGCTATGCAAATACCAACAAAATTCTGAAAGTGTTCATGATTAATAATTGAATTTAAAAGACATAAAACATTAATAGAGCTCATAAAGAGTTTCAACAGTGCAGAGAATATTAAAATGTAAAAACATGTGTGATTAATAAGCCAGTTCACAACCATAAATCACTAATAATGTTTCTTCCAGAAATTTTAATGGTTAGTAAAAGTCGATTGACTATCAGATTACAAGGAATAAAATTATTACCTGGGTTTTCTTAAACTCAAAAGAAGTGAACTAAATTTCCTGTTCAGTAATTTTTTTCTTTACAATCGAACTAAAATACCAAAGGACTATGTAGTCTGAAGTGAAAAGCGGGCAGCAAATCCTCTAAGAGTTCTAGGACCTGAAGTAGTGCAAACAGCGAATTTTGCTCATATACCGTATTTAATGTAACAACCACAATATGTTTTAAGTTTATAAAAGGAGACATTAAGCTACGCTTTCATTTCTCAAACATTTCAATACTTTTTTTGAATAACTAATTAACCATCTTTTGGAAGGAAAAGGGTCAATAAACTTCCAATAAGCTAGATGCATTGAACAGCACACTGAACTGCACTGTTCAATTGGAAACCAATCAGGTCAACTATTAAATTAGGTGGTTAAACATCACAATTAATAAATCAAGAAAAATACACACCTGAAGTTTGCCATTACTTTCTTTAAAAACACATTTGTTTCAAGGACATTACTTCAGCAAGTATGATGCAGTTGGGACGTTAAGAGCAAATTCCACTAATTAGAGTGGGTGGAATAAGTCTCGACTAAATCTTGCACTCTCGAGGTTTAGATTAAGTATATTCTGGGATCTGCATGTTAAGCTGAACAAGTGCATAATTTTCCAAGTAGAATGTTTTTGAGCTAGTATGAACAGTGGTGGGGGGGGGGGGGGGGTGGGGGTGTTGTCGGGAATCCATAAGAGAAATGACTTGCTACTCAACAGTGTCAGAATCCTGCAGGGAAAATAGTAAAGCGCTTACTTCAATTGCATCAATATAAAAGTGAGTCATTCTTTCACACTTTCCTCTTGGTCTGGAGGTGCAAGATGCCACAGAACTGATCCTCATAAGCAAAACAAATCCAAATGCCAACGACTTACAATTTATGGTTCTACTAAAAATGTCAGCATGTTTTTGTTTTAGACCCTTACTCTAAACATTTTCTCCAGTAGATTGATCATTTAATAACCAAACAGCACCATTTATTTCAAAACTGAAATAAATCTTGCCATTTGACTGATTTACAGAGTTATGCTCTTTTTCTTTTTGAAGACGTCTAAGCAAAAAAATACTGTTGAGCTATGAACTATGAATTTTGCCGCCTACAAAAGAATCCAAAATGCCAGCATCACAGTGTTACTATGGAGTTATGGAGGTAACTCATCAATAGAGTACACTATAGACTAACAGCACTTCTTACTCACCCAAGATGCATTTAGGCTTTACCTGTGTTTGATCGTCTCCGAATACCAAAATCCCAGCTTGAGGTAATGTCAACTGATTGCGAGTAGTCATAACCCTGAGTCTCACCACTCCCTTCCCCCTGCACATTTGTCCTGATGCTGCTGGATACAGGAGCATACAATTTCTCCAGGTCAACATCATGGTCAATGAGAACCATCTCACACATCCCGGTGTCATCACTCGTGACGTGTGATTGACGAATGTGGGCCAGGATAATAGCAGGGTTGTCCAGAAAGGCCATTCTTTTGATGAAGCAGCTTCTTTGAAAATTATTTTCTCTCTTCCATGTTACATCCTGAATGCTGAGCGGAGAATAAAAATATTCAAAATCAATTAGGATAAATTCACAAAGCATTGCAATTACGCTCATTAACCTAAAACTTTGAAATAAATTTAAAAAGTAGCTTCTGTTGTCTGCTTAAACCAAGAATCACCAGGTTGACATTTCTTCCAAGCTGCTACAAAAATTCCAGAGGTAAAATATTTAATAGCAATTTTACACGCATGCATGGATCTTTGCAGCAAAACATCTACTGCAACTAAATAAAAACAGGAAATACTGGAAATACTCAGGTCAGGCAGCATCTGTGGAGAGAGAAAAACCCAGAGTTAACGTTTCAGGTCAATGACCCGTCGTCAGATTCTGATGAAGGGTCATCGGCCTGAAATGTTAACTCGGTTTCTCTCTCCACAGATGCTGCCTGACCTGATGAGTATTTCCAGCATTTCCTGTTTTTATTTCAGATTTCCAGCATCCGCAGTATTCTGCTTTTGATCTACTGCAACTACATACAGTAGTTTTAATGCTGTCAATTTTTTTTTTTTTTTTTTTTTAAAAACACACACACGCTTACATGCAAATTAAAACAATTTGGTGTACATACAAATTAAAACAAAGTCAATTTATCAGAAAATGTATCCGAGGACAGCAGTCCCATTATTACATCAAGAAACATTAATTTACATATATAGCATCTAAACACCAACAGGCCTTTCGCCCATTGGTCTATGCCGGTGTTGATACTCTACACGAGCCTACTCCCACTCTAATTACTTTCCCCCCCCCCCCCACCATGTCTATTCCCGTCTCATGTATACATCAAGCCTCCCTTAATTGTGTCAATGCCATCTGCTTCACCCACACCTTGTGGCAGTGAGTTTTATGTTCTCACCACTCTAAAGATATTCTACAACTCTGTATACTTCATTACTGTAGTCCTTCAAGAAAGAAAATGAAAAAGGGTCAATTTCTTATCCACGGCACACAGCACTGAATTACAAGTCTGCTACTAGTACATGTTGAGGAACTAGGTGGCTCAATGAATAGTTGGGGAGTGAAATTCAACTTTGGCAGGGGTGCGAAATAGACGGTAGCGGGTCGGTCACCCGTTGTATATTCCTTTCTATTGAAATCAATAGGAAGGAAAAGTCCAGAATGGAAAGGAAAATCAGGCGGGATGTACAGCATGCAGCCAATCCGACTCTGCCCTCTTTGCGCCCCCACTGATGTAGAATTTTGCCCTCTTGGTTTCAATTCAACCCATACAGAAGGGAGGGAAGACTTAGCTTCCTGAAAAAGGTGCTCATGAGCCACGGGAAATTAACTTGGGCAATCTCAATCCATCGGAGAATGTTGAACCAGAACAGCAGCAGTGTACGGAGGTGGAAAATGGCAATCTATTAGTTTCCCACATTCACATTGGGAAGTCGATGTCTGCAGGGCCAAGTTACTTGGCTCCCTTGGCTTATAGCTCAAGCAGATCTTTTCTTGCAGCCTGACCTTCCTGTGCTAAAGGTGGTCCCATGTGGTGAAAGATAAGCTCAAACAGATGGCATACAATGCAACCTCATGCTTGGAGAACAAATATCACAGACACTGAAATGAAAGACAGACTAGTCATGTTTTATGCAAGGTTTAAAATTTGTAGACCTCTTGATTCAAAACAAGAGCAAAATGTTGGCTGGCCATTTTCCTACGGGAAAGCAAGAAAGCAGTTAACTCAACCACATGGGACAACGGTGAAGATTACATGTGCCACAGTGAAGAAAGAACAGGTTAGCCCAATGGGAAGAGATAGTTTCACTCGAATATCATCCTTGTATGACCAAAGCAAAATAGGGTTTGTGAAATTGCATCCATGTAGGCAACCCAAGGTGGCATAAACTCGTTGTGGCAGGATGTTAAATAAGGAAGGATGCAATTCCTTCCATATGTCGACCTTCCTTATGACACTAAGACTTGCATCCTGAACTCTAACATTGGAAAATCTTTAAGCGGTATTTTGATTAAAGTAAACTGATAGTCATGAGAGTATACCCGTGTAAAAACACACGCTGCATGTTTAACATAACCAGCAAATGGATCAAATTCGCATGTATACTGCAGAAGCCTTGCACTATGTACTTTTGACCAAGCACTAGCTCTGACGATGTATTTTTACTCCAGCTCATTTCCCCTTCTGGACATCACAGCAGGAAGTCAGAGCTTTTAAAAGGAAGATCAATGTAAAACCAGTGCGAACAAAATGAATGTGATTCTATTTATAGCACTGCACACTTAAAATTTCCTTTCCTTCCCCCCCCCAAAAGCCAGTAAAACCACTCATTACAGTACTAAGAATGGAAAGAATTGAACTTCTCAGTTGACATAGAATTCTACTGGGTAAGATTAGTCAACACCACTCAGCAGTGTAAATGGACAAGATATTGAATACATAATTCATGAACTGCAAAATTGAGCCCCAGTCCATTCTAAGAAAACTAAAAATATAGTTTGATTTCAGCGACATCGCAGCCTTCCACAGAACGGAGTTTGAAAAACTGAACTGAATCAGTGTGCAATCAATGCCCACATAGGTTAGTTCAGTGAGAAAGTGAACAGATTTTGTTTTGAAATACAGGAGTTATCTTTAATGATACACAATGATGACATCTTGCTCCTTTTGTCACATGATGCTGTCAAATCATATTATCTGATTTACACTAGGTCTGGAAAGTTCTGAGTCAACAAATTAGGTTCGTTTTCTTTCATATACAATGAACCTTTCCATTGAGAACTTCAAACTGGGTTAGACAAAAAATGTTCTTTTCAGAGACTCAATAATTTTACAAATATAGCCCAGCTCGCACCTCAGGAAAAATATGGGACAAATGCAAATTTTCTCCCTTCCTCCTCTCATGAAGGTGTCGATTCTTCTGGGGTAGAGGCACGAGTTACTTTAACCCTTCCGTACCTTGCCAAAGTCATCATTCTTCAAGTGTGAGCTTGGAATTTGAGCGTTGACAGGCTATTCAATTAAGCGAAATCCTGTTCTCACCCGATGCCTACATACGTACTTTCTAGCAGGTATCACTAGATAGCATCAGGAGGAGGAACATTGGCTGATTTAGCCCAGGAGCATATAAACCAGCTGGAGCTCTCTCTCCCTCAACTGATATCAGCTAACTCAGCAATAGAATGCAGTTTTAGGTTTGCTTGCCAATCATAAACCCTGTATTCATATACAGGAAACTTTGGTTTATCCGGAGGTTAACTGTCCGGAATGCTCGAGCCACCAGCAAAAATCAGGAGCCGTTTCGTTAGGTTTTTTTTCTTTTCGTTGCCTTTTTTTCCCCCACCAGTCAGGCTCTGCAAGGTCTCGCTGAAGCTGTTGCTAAGCTACGGAGACGCTTGCAAGGTACGGCCGACTGTTTAGAAGCTGTTGCTAAGCAACAGGGTTTGTTGCCAGATACGGAGCTCAAAATCTCTATGTTTCAACATTAGCGCTGGTTTGTCCGGCAGTTTTGATGGGACGGCAACAGCTCGGTCCCGTCGGTGCCGGATAGCACAAAGTTTCCTGTAGTAAGTTATGATATGGGAAATATGGTGGTAAATGTTATGCTTAATGAATGTTAAGTCTTAAAAAAGGATGCACAGATATACAAATCCAAAATAATTGAGGCTATATTGTACCTCTACCACTCCAGAAGGCAAGTCAAAAAAACTGCCTGGAACAACTGTAACCCAAATGGTCCTGCCTTCCTTTGTATCAGTGAGAGTTAGAACAACTTGCATTTATGAAGCCCCTTTAATGTTAAAAAATAAATCGCAAGGCACAGAAGTGAGAGAGACTAAAATGGACACCAAGCCAGAAAAAGAAAAAGACTTGCATTTATATAGCACCTTTCACAGCCACCGGATGTCCCAAAGCGCTTTACAGCCAATTAAGTACTTTTGAAGTGTAGTCACTGTTGTAATGTAGGAAATGTAGCAGCCAATTTGCACACAGCAAGCTCCCAAAACAGCAATGCGATAATGACCAGATAATCTGTTTTAGTGATGTTGAGACAGTAATATTAGGTATGTTGACTAAGTGGTGGGTTTTTAAAGGAGAGCCTTAAAGGAGGAGAGGGAAGTGGAGAGATGGAAGGGTTTAAGGTAGGACATTCCAGAGTGTGGGGCTGTGACAGCTGAAGGCACAGCTGCCAATGTTAAGGCAAAGGGAGGGGTGGGTGGGAGGCGATGCACAAACATCATGTCTAATCTACCAGATCTACAAATGAACCATGGGCTGCCCATGAAATGGGGTCAGACTGCTGACAGGTGGACATGTGTATCCTCAGGCTACCCGGTCTGTCCATTCAATCCCAACAGGACATCAGGAATGCCCCTCAGTTAGAACGTTAAGAAAAAGTATGAATTTAAAAAGTGACATTTCTAATAGCAAAGCTGGTGATACAATTGCCAATTCACAGATTCTGCCAGGTCTTTAAAATTATAAAGGGGTTCAGTAGGGTGGACATGGAGAAACTGTTTCCACTTGTGAGCGAGTCCAAAAGAAGGGGGCATAAATATAAAACAGTCACTAACAGAGCAAATAAAGAATTCAGAAGAAATTTGTACACACATCTCTTAAGAACTGCCACATGGTGTGGTTGAAGCAGATAGTCTTGACATGTTTAAGGGGAGGCTTGATGCATATGTGAGGGAGAAGGGAATAGAGGAGTTTAGGGACGGGGGGGGGGGGGGGGGGGGGCGGAAAAGAGGCCAGCATAGACCAGTTGGGCCAAATGGCCTGTTTTGTGCTATAGATATGTAATTCTATGCTGAAGAGTAGAAGCTGCTGTTCTGCTTCTCAGCAATTTGAGATGTACCACATGGAACCGAGCCACACACACCAGGAAAGCTCCTAGATCAGTCTGTGTTCGGTTAACTGATCTCACCCAAGTAGCATCGAGGACAATTCAATTAGCCTCTGCATGCCTGATACAGCAAGGAAACAAGAGAAAAAAATGATTGGCAAGGTTTTTGCGCTTACCAATATCAAGTGATCCATTGTAAAATGTGTACGTGTGGATAGGACACAGAGTAGTCATTTGGGCAAGAGACCAATTGAGTAATACTTTACTTCCATCAGTAAGGGGTGGGAGAAATTTAAAGAACGTAACATTTGAAAAACTTCAAAAATTTAGTACCATGAAGTTCCTTCTCGACAATACAGATATTTGTTTTATGCACTTAAGAGTACAAAGCTTCCTTGATTAAGAGCTTCAAATATAAAAACAAAAAAGACTGGAAATACACCGTCAAACATTTGGCATATATTTTAAAAATCTGGTTTAAATTAATAAGAAAAAATGATAAACTCAGTTATGTATTTGTCCAATTCTTTTTATTTTATTTTACCACAGATAGAAATAGGAAGAAAACATTTCAAAGAGGTTGGAAAAAGTTAACTCATGGTCTTAAGGCAATACTGCTCAGGGTGTTACATCATCATAGAGAGGGGGGAAAACACAGATTCTGTGGTTCCCATAATGGCTGCGAAAGCAAAGAACATTTTAATTGGTTGTTATGTTTCCTGTTAATGGTGGCTGCTGGAGACATTTGTCTAGTAATGCAGAATTTTCCATAGCACCTGGCTGAAAAGAACAGAGCTATTAGAATGTAAACACTGAATGTATACCGTTATGTTCATAGCCACAGAACAAAAGACCTGCAAAAAGAGAACATGGCTTATGCTGTGAATAATGCAGCCCACAGTGTAAACAGAAATACCCAATTGTTTACTTCGATAATACTAAACTGAAAGTATACCAGTTATTGTGGATTAGAAGATACGATTGCCCTCAAGACAGGAGTGAATATCCAAAAGGTATGCTTACATTTGAATTCATTACGATCAAATTACAGTAATTTTGAAATGTGTTTTGACTACTTACAGTTCTCAACTTTACAGCACTGTAACAAGTAGTAGCAATGTAATCTGCCTTTCTACAATTAAAAAAAAATGGCTCTTTGTGCACTTCCCATCAACTTTCTACATCACCACTTCCAATGGTGAGCGCCTAGGTAAACTTGTCATGTTGGAATTATGTTCTCCCCAGTGGAGGCACTGCAGTGCTACCAATGGAGGGAGGGGGTCATTCCAGCATGTCAAGTTTATAGAAGCAGTTTCCATTATTAATGTGGACATAGGAATTTATTATGGCAAACTATTAAAAAAATGGCAGAATGTAGGACTTTAAAATGTCAACTGAAATACATTTGCTTGCCCCCGTCCAATTATGCTCTGGCCTCTTACCTTGCTTCTCATGACTACACAGTCTTAACTCCCCTGTGCAATGCCACAGAAGATCGACCAGTAATCTTCAAAAAATTAAAAATCACTTCATAATATTGGCACCAAGTGAAAAGTCGCAAATTAGTTGGAGCAACTTTTTTTTAATGACTATAATAATTTCACTTTGAAATTTCCCCCAAGTTGGTAAAAAGGACTCTACAAACACGACTAAAAGAAAAATTTCAGCTTTCCTGTAGTGAAGGTCTACACAGTCAAACCAAAATTCCAGAACAAAAGGTGTGGAGAGGAATGTGAATTATTAAACAAGAAAAAACAATTCAATCACTGAAGCAATTCCCTCCGCAGACTATTAACAATTTACCAAAGTATGTTCTTAACCCAACTGACAATGTACTGAGGGACAAGACAAACTACGGGTAACAGATCGAAGAAGATAAAGCTCTCGGAGATGTCTCCCTGACCCCTGGAGTTAATTGTGCCCAACTCCAGGATATCAATCCAACCCTACAGCCCACACTATTCAACATTGGACCAGCTGCATTCCATACTCCCATCACCACAAGAACATGGTGTACTGAAGAGTATTTGATATTTCAGTTTGTCCATTCTTATTCCCCTTCAAATTCAATCACATTCTTAAAAAGATATATTTCACTATCAAAAAAAAATTGTGACAGGCCAGGGGAATGGGTTGGCATATCATTTTTTACTATGTTTAAAATAGTTCTGGGGTGCAGAGTGGAGAAGAGGGAGGGGGAAGAAAGTAAGCGAGCATGAGAAAGAGTGCTTGCGAGAGAAAGAGACGTTAAGAAAACTTTACCTTTTAAAATTAAAAGAACAACTGGTAGCAACCATCCTTAAAGCTTAAATATAGACAATCACAAATGAGAAGGTACTGGCGTTACAGGTTACAATGCTATGTAAAGACAAATCTGTTAAAAATTGCTCAGATGGCAAATAAAAGTTGATGTAAGAAAAGGAGTCTTACACATCAAGTAACTTTAAGGTAAGCTTTAAGCAACTTACAAACACACTATATACAAGAGAGGTCTTTACCATGCCTCTGGTAGAAGCCTCTTACAATACTGAACAGTCCAGTATTTATACCAGTCCAACAGGAAGTGACATGGCAGGAAGTGAAGTATGTACACAGTTCATAGTTCACAGTTCACAGGAAGTGATGACATAACTTCCCGGAAGTTATTATTATTATCACATTCTTCCCTCCTGCAGGATTTAGGAGGCTGTGGTCTACCTTTTGTTCCGCAGCCGCCGAACAAGGAAGAGTCGCACCCGTTTGGGTTCCCGTCGTAGAGGGTCGCTGGTCCGCTTACATGCGGTTGGCCATTGGTCAGAGTCTGTGTGGCCTGGATTACCCTGTGAAGGGTCGGGGAGATCATGGCTCCGTGTACGAGCCCCAATAGGTTCAAAGTCGGACTGCCTCTGTTCAGAGGGAGGTGCAGAGCTGGTCTGTGGCGGATCAGTACTTTCATGCGCGGTACTGGGAGGGTCGCAACCTTGAGCACGGGGTTCTACCGGCACCAAGCTAGTTGGTGTCCGATCAGGATCCTGGAGAGGGGTACCCGATAGGTCCCAAGAGTTTCCTGGTGAAATGCCATCACCCGATGTCCCACTAGGTCCTGGTGGGCAGGGAGCCAGATCCCGTAATGATACGGTAGATTCTCGGCCATCGGAATATCGTATGTTTGCATAGGTGGGGTTGGCATTGGTTAGTTCGACCTCGTCTACAAGAGGGTCATTTTTAGACGTCCGAACGTATCTTCGGAGTAATACAGGTCCAGGAGTAGTTAGCCATGACGGGAGTGACGTCCCATGAGATGAGCGACGCTGGAATCCAAAGAACCGCTCATGAGGTGTAGTATTTGTGGCTGTAGAAAGCAGGGACCGTATAGAGTGCAATGCATCCGGAAGCACTGTTTCCCATTGCTGGTCTGGTAGGCCCCGAGATCTTAAAGCGAGACGTACGGAATTCCAGATGATACCGTTATACCTCTCTACCTGCCCATTTCCGATGGGATGGTATGGTGTTGTTTTGCTTGTAGCAATTCCCCGTTCTGAGAGGTAGTCCTTGAATTCCCTTGACATAAAGGATGGACCCCGATCTGAGTGAATGTAAGCCGGCATGCCACAGAGAGAAAATACCTGCTCAAGGCAGCAGATTACTGTGGACGCCAGCATATTGGAGCAGGGGAAGGCAAACGGAAAACGTGAATATTCGATCATGGTGAGCAAATATGTGTTCCGAGTTGAAGAGGGCACTGGGCCCTTAAAATCGATGCTAAGTCGTTGCATTGGTTGGGTTGCATGTATGAGTATACCATCTGAGGGGCGGAAGAACTGAGGTTTTAATTCCGCACAAAGCCGGCATTCTGAGCATATTTTCTTTACATCTCCAGTGGAAAAAGGGAGATTCCGTGATCGTACGAAATGTAGCATGCGCGTAACGCCAGGATGACACAATCCATTGTGGACATCCATGAGAGTCGACGACGACATAGAGGAGCAGAATGCCCGTGTGAGGGTGTCCGGGGCCACATTCTCCTTGCCTGGCCGATAGAGAATGGTATAACCAAAAGAGGCCAGTTCCATCCTCCAAAGTTGTATTTTATTATTCTTAATTTTGGTTCGTTTTCGATTATCGAGCATGAAGGCGACTGATCGTTGGTCCGTGATTAATGTAAAGTGCTGGCGAGCTAGAAAATGGTTCCACTTCCGTACTGCCTCTATGATGGCCGTGGCTTCCTTCTCAACCGGTGGATAATGTAGCTCGGCACCTTGTAAGGTCCTGGACATAAATGCTACAGGACGACCTTCCTGATTCAGAGTAGCCGAGATCGCCACCTCCGAGGCATCACATTCAACCACGAAAGGGAGATTCTCATCGATGGAGTGAAGAGCTGCTTTCTCCAACTGTTTTTTGAGAAGGTTAAAGGCTGCAACAGCTGCTGTTCCCAGTGGAAATGATCTAGCATGCAGCAAGGGTTGGATTTTGTCCGAAAAAATGAGGAATCCATTTAGCGTAGTGTGCAAACAGACAGAGAGCCCGACGTAAAGAAGCCGGATTCTTAGGTGGCGGGAGCTCTTGGAGCGGGCGAAGTCTTTCTGGGTCTGGCTTAATGATACCATTGCCTACGCAGTAGCCAAGGATGTTGATGGTCGGTTGCGACTCAACAGATTTGGATTCATTCAGGGTTAAATTACGGCGATGGAGGGCATCCCGAAATTTTTGGAGGTTGGCGTCGTGTTCCTGTTGATCGTGACCTGCAATGGTAATGTTATCAAGATAGAGAAAAGTATCCCTTAGGCTTTCCTGTTTAACCAGGCCATCCATTGCCCGTTGGAAGACAGCCACTCCATTAGTAACCCCGAATGGGAGGCGACGAAATTGGCACAGCCGTCCATTAGCCTCAAAGGCCGTGTACTGCTTATCTGAGACCTTCAAGGGTACTTGATGATAGGCACTTTTTAAGTCGTAAGTTGAGAACACTTTGTATTCGGCCAGTTTATTAACCATATCATCAATGCGTGGCAATGGGTAGGCGTCCAAGTCGGTATATTGATTGATGGTTTGCGAATAATCAATGCATAGTCGCTGTTTGTGAGGTTTTAGAGGGTTCTTGACAATGACGACTTGAGCCCGCCAGGGCGATGAACATGGTTCGATGATATCCTCTGCTAGAAGTCGAGAGATTTCAGCCTCAATAAAAGATTGGTCTTCCTGATTAAAGCGCCGCGATTTCATTATTATTGGTTTGCATTGAGGCGGAATACTGGCAAATAATGAGGGTTCATCCAGTGAAGCTGCTGACAATGCACAAAACGGTAATTTAGACGGTATATTAGAAATAGTAAGACCAGGTTTGGATCCGCCGAACTCAATAGTGAGTTTCTTATGCTGTTTCTGGAAATCCAGCCCTAAGAGGAGATCACTACATAAGTCCTTGAGTACCGAAAGTCGGGTGGAGGGATACATGCGACCATTAAGTGTCATATCAACAATACAAAAGCAGGAGATTCTGGTATTCAGTGATGACTGAGCCATCGCAATTGCCTGGTCCGATGGGAAGACATGTAGTTTCAATTTCGCAACAATCTGTTCCTTAATGAAACTATCAGTACTTCCTGAGTCAATTAAGGCATCTAAGGTATGCCCTTTAATTGAAACTTTTGTGGCTGCATGAGACAGGTTCTGTGGTCAAGCAGCTGTAATTGGTGTCGTTGCACAGAGAGTGGCTAAAACTCTCGGTGTGCTTCTTCGGGAGAGAGCTCGAGAGGAAGCTTGATAGGTCCTAGCTGGAGCATCCTGATAGGCCCTAATTGGGGCAGTTCGGTAGGCCTTAGCTGGATTGGCCCTCGTAGAGGCCCTTGATAGGCAAACTTTAGCAAAGTGTCCCTTTTTTTTTTGCAATAACTGCAGATTGCATTGCGAGCAGGGCAGGTTTTCCTAGGGTGAAAAGCATCTCCACAAAGGAAGCATTCCCTCCTAGATTGCCAAGAGGCTGCTAAAGTGGGGTCATCCTCCTCTTCTTCATCAGAATTAGATTCCCCCATGATAGGGTTCACCTGAGACCGCTTGAATTGTCTGGTTGCAGTTACAGCAGCAGATCGAGATCTGGGCAGCTGATAGAGGTCTGCATTTCTCTTTGCCAAATCCAGAGAACAAGCTAGGTCAAAAGCTTTTTGTAGCTCAAGTGTTTTACTTTCTAGTAGACGCTGGCGTATAAATGGAGAGGCAATCCCGCAGATGAAAGCATCACGAATCATTTCTTCGCGGTACAGCTCAGCTGAGGCTGCCTGAAAGTTACAATCTATGCTGAGCCTGCGAAGTTCTATAAGGAATTAGTTAATCAATCCCCCTGGCCCTTGTTGGGCTGTGGCCAGCAGATGTCTAGCATAGACCTCATTTGGAGTCTTGGCATACAGTTTCTTAAGTGCCCGAATCACCTCATCGTAATTATCCCATTCATCAACATATTCGAACACTTTTGGGGTCACATAGTTGATAAGTATCCTCAATCTAGTAGGAGCATCCGCTTCACATTCATCCAGAAAATTCTCAAAAGTACGGTACCAATGCTTCCATACCCTGCCAGCTGCTGGTGTATTCGGGTCCAAGTCCAGGCGAATAGGTCTAAGGATTCTCTCCATGATGGGTGGTTCCCTGGATCCTTAACTCCGAGTTTGTCCGAAGGTCTAGTATTTGAGAGTGTAAATATTAAGTTGCTTAAATTGATGTAAGAAAAGGAGTCTTACACATCAAGTAACTTTAAGGTAAGCTTTAAGCAACTTACAAACACACTATATACAAGAGAGGTCTTTACCATGCCTCTGGTAGAAGCCTCTTACAATACTGAACAGTCCAGTATTTATACCAGTCCATCAGGAAGTGACATATGACAGGAAGTGAGGTATGTACACAGTTCACAGGAAGTGATGACATAACTTCCCGGAAGTTATTATCACAAAAGTCACCCAATCAAGTGCCATGAAACATAGAAGATAGGAGCAGGAATAGGCCACTCAGCCCCTCGAGCCCGCTCCACCATTTAATGAGATCATAGCTGATCATCCAAATTCGATACCCTGTACAGCAAACTTTCTGGTATCCGACACTGACGGGACCAAGCTGGTGCCGGTCGGTCAACACTGCCAGAGAAACGAGCGCTAATGTTAAAACATATGGGGCTTCTGAGCTCCGTCTGAAGCAACAAACCCTGTTGCTTAGCAACAGCTTCAAAACAGTCGGCGCAGCTTGCAAGCGTCTCTGTAGCTAAGCAACAGCTTCAGCTAGACGCTTGCAGAGCCACGACTGGAGAAAAAAAGCAACGAAAAGTAAAAAAAACTTATCTGAACCGACTCCTGAATTTTGCCGGTGGATAGAGCGTTCCGGATATTTAACCTCCGTTTAAACAAAAGTTTCCTGTACCTGCTTTCTCCCCATACCCCTTGATCCCTTTAGCCTCAAGAAATATATCCAACTCCTTCTTGAATATATTTAATGAACTGGCCTCAACTGCCTTCTGTGGCAGAGAATTCCACAGGTTCACCACTCTCTGGGTGAAGAAATTCCTCCTCATCTCAGTCCGAAATGGCTTACCCCTTATCCTTAGCACTGGACATACAGGACAGAGATGGAGCATAGCAGCTTGTAAAAGGAGTTTCAGATTCTTAACCAATTCACAAGTAAAAGTAGTTTTTCCTGACAAACACAAATTACATACTTAGTTAGTACATATGATGCGGCAACCTACTAATTAACAATACAAACCAATAATTCAGGTTCTACAAAACGGAATTATTTTGTATTTTAATATCTATGCAAACATTGCTGTATCGAAGATGCTGTAATATAGTACAAGAAAATTATATATTCATCATATTTGTTTTCTTTGAAGGGCTCTGACAGATTGCAATATTACTTTAATGCTGCACATGTAATTTCCTTCCTGCTTATTATGTTGACAATCACCACTATTAAAATGTATAATTCCAACACAGCTGACTTTAAAAAAGGCTAAACTACTGGAATAACAACCCTACAGATAGCAAGAGCTATACCTACAAATGTGGGGCGAGTAAAAGTGCCCGCATGAATTTAGTCGAGAAAGCTGTATGACAAAGTGAAGCATTATTGCCTAAGATTTTGCATGGTATTGGCTTCCTTAATTCTGTCACACAAGAGGCTAAAAATCAGCTTCGTGCACAGAAGGACGTTTCAGCTCATTTTGATACAATTATTGCTTAATCAGTGGTCGTCATTGAGCAAGTGCCCAAGGGACAAACCAAGCCATTCAATTTAATTCAAACACAGACATCTTATTTGTTCAAATATAGTTTTGATTGGCAGCTCTTTTTGAAATAATAAAGTTCCTTAACTTTGCTGGGTGCCGGACACTTTTTAAAAAAAAAAGCTAATTATCAGCCTTTTTCAAACCAGTGTGCGCCTCTGGAGCTTTCAATGGGAGGTCATCAAGCCCAATAGTTTCCGTAGAGTGAAACACAGAAAACATAGAAAAATAGGAGCAGGAGTAGGCCATTTGGCCCTTCGAGCCTGCTCCGCCATTCAATATGATCATGGCTGATCCTCTATCTCAATACCATATTCCCGCTCTCTCCCCATACCCCTTGATGCGTCTAGAAATCTATCTACAATAGCAAAATACTGCGGATGCTGGAAATCTGAAATAACATCCGTGGATGCTGCCTGGCCTGCTGGGTATTTCCAGCATTTTCTGTTGTTATTTTAGAAATCCATCTATCTCCTCCTTAAATATATTCAGTGACTTGGCCTCCACAGCCTTCTGTGGTAGAGAATTCCACAGGTTCACCACCCTCTGAGTGAAGAAATTTCTCCTCATCTCTGTCCTAAATGTCCTACCTCGTATCCTGAGACTGTGACCCCTCGTTCTAGACCCCCCTCCAGCCAGAGGAAACATCCTCCCTGCATCCAGTCAGTGAGAAAAGGAAAAGAACCACATTCCAAGAATACGAGTCGCATCATAGTTTAGCACAACAGTTTATTATTTTTTACAACATGAAGAGGTAGATGTCAGGGGGTAGAGTTTCCATTTCAGTATCAGTGCTGAAGGAGTGGAGCAACAGCTGGTATGAACGCACTGATTCCAGTGAGAAAAATAAATAAGAAAAAATATACTTGTGGACAACAGCCAACAAGAGGGGTGAGAATTCTGTCGCATGGGAGTGTGGGACTTCATGCAGACGAAAATGTGCGTCAAGGCATTCTGAATGAGTTAGAACGTGGAGGATGGAGCCTGGCTAGAGAGTGGAAGAGTAGTCAAGCCTTGAGGTGATAAAAAGGGGAGGTTACTGTTTCAGCAGCAGAGGAAGGGGGGGGGGGGGGGGGGTGGGAGGGATAGGTGTAAATAAAGTTACTAAGGTGGAAAGCAGTGGTCTAATAGAATTTGATGGGAAGATGGAAACTTGGTTCAGGCTCAAAAAGTAACAGCAAGATTCTGCAACTCTAGACGGGCAGCGAGAGGGGTTTACGGAGTCGAGGCTAGAAGCATGTATTGACAGGACACAGAGGATTGCTTTGGTTTTGGCAACATAAAGCTGAAGAAAATTTCAGCTCTTTCAGGATTGAATGTTGCAAGGGCATTGAAGATTGCAGCAACAGACAGGGTTGATGGAAGAGGCAAAAAAAAGCTGGATGTTGTCCGCTTGCAAGTGAAAGCTGATCTCATGCTTCTGGATTATAATCAAGAGTTAGCATATAAATGACGAAGAGAAGGGGATCAAGGATGGATCCTTTTCTCCATTTAAACCTGATTTCTTTCTTAAAATGTTTAACTGGTGGTTTACAAACAAGACAAGCATCTTCACAAAAATGAATTCCTCCTCTATTACAAATATAAATAGAATGTATATAATGGGCAATGTGTCAGATGGATTGAATTGGTGAGGGTCACATGCACAACTGATTCACGTCCACCATCACGCATGCTGCGAGGTTCTCCTCACCAATAAAACAAACGATTACATGCTTGAATGTGAAGTGAGGGCTGCAATAAGTGAGCTCAAGAATGGAAAGGCTGCAGGCATTGAGGAGATATCAGCAGAATTAATTAAAATCAAGAGATCGGAGGCAACAGATTTGTTAATTTGTGTAAATCAGGTACTTGAAAGGGGAATGGCCAGATGATTTCATGAAAATAATTATGATACCTCTGGGGGAAAAAAAGCTAGATGCGAAATTAGGAATTATTTTTTCTACACAAGGGTCAACCTAATGGAGGTACTAAAGAATACCGGTAAGGATTGGGGAAATAAATTCCCAATATAGGCTTTGTATAGGGGACAAACTAAGTGTAAGGGTAGCGGATGGAGAGTCAAAACCAGGATTGATTGGGAGAGGATGGTGCTCATCACCCATGTTGTCCAACATTTATGCAGAAGCAAGAGTCAGAGAAACGCTTCATCAGGTAGGGGGCGGAGTGAAAGTTGAAGATCAACTCGTTAAAGTGGTCAGATTTTTTTTTAATGACAAAGCCTTGATAGCAAGTACCATGAATGGACTACAGTTGTTGGTAGACAGCCTGAATGATGCAGCAGTTTATTATGGAATAAAGATCAATCCAATCCGGCCAATAACCACCCCATCAGTCTACTCAATCATCAGCAAAGTGATGGAATGGGTCATCGACAGTGCTATCAAGTGGCACTTACTCACCTATAACCTGCTCACTGATGCCCAGTTTGGGTTCCGCTAAGACCACTCTGCTCCCGACCTCATTACAGCCTTGGTCCAAACATGGACAAAGGAGCTGAATTCCAGAGGTGAGAGTGACTGCCCTTGACATCAAGGCAGCATTTGACCGAGTGTGGCATCAAGGAGCCCTAGTAAAACAAGTCAATGGGAATCTGGGGGGTGGGGGGGGAAAAAAGAGGAGAACTCTCCACTGGCTGGAGTCATACCTAGCACAAAGGACGATGGTTGTCGTGATTGAAGGTCAATCATCACAGCCCCATGGCATCACTGTAATTCGACGACAGAGGATAGGACGACCTTGGATCTGGACTGGAGGTGAAGGAGGTTGAACAGTTTCCTGTTTGTCTGTAAATTAGGTCCACTCCAGCGGGGAGCTTACTGAGGGAGAGATGGAGCATTGCAGCAAGGAAGATCGAGAAGAGCATTGGTGCGATGACACAGCCTTGCTTGACCCCGGTTTGTACGTGAATTGGGTCTGTGGTGGAACCGTTGGTCAGGATCACGGCTTGCATGTCGTCGTGAAGCAGGCGGAGGATGGTGACAAACTTTTGAGGGCAGCTGAATACGAGGAGGACACTCCATAATCCCTCACGGTTGACAGTGTCGAAGGCCTTTGTGAGATCAAAGAAGGCCATGTACAGCGGTTGGTGCTGTTCCCTGTATTTCTCTTGTAATTGACATGCGGTGAAGATCATGTCCATTGTGCCCCTTAGTGGGCAGAATCCGCACAGTATGCAGATGACGCTTGCGTCTGCACTCACTCGGAGGTCAAACTCCAAACCATCGTCAACACCTTCACCGAAGCGTACGAGAGCACGGGCCTTACACTAAACATCCGTAAGACAAAGGTCCTCTACCAACCTGCCCCCGCCACACAGTACTGCCCCCGATTATCAAAATCCACGACAAGGCCTTGGACAACGTGGACCACTTTCCATACCTCGGGAGCCTACTGTCAACAAGGGCAGACGTCGACGACGAAGTCCAACACCGCTTTCAGTGTGCCAGTGCAGCCTTCGGTCGCCTGAGGAAGAGTGTGTTTGAAGACCAGGACCTCAAACCCAGCACTAAGCTCATGGTCTACAGAACAGTAGTGATACCCGCCCTGCTGTATGCCTCAGAGACATGGACCATGTACAGCAGGCACCTCAAAGCACTGGAGAGCTACCACCAACGCTGCCTCCGCAAGATCCTGCAAATCCATTGGCAGGATAGGCGCACCAACGTCAGTGTTCTTGCTCAGGCCAACATCCCCAGCATTGAAGCTTTGACCACGCTCGATCAGCTCCGATGGACAGGTCACATCGTCCGCATGCACGAAACAAGACTCCCAAAACAAGCGCTCTACTCGAAGCTCCGGTACAGCAAGAGAGCCCCAGGTGGGCAGAGGAAACGCTTCAAGGACACCCTCAAAGCCTCCTTGAAAAAGTGCAACATCCCCACCGACACCTGGGAATCCCTGGCCCAAGACCGCACAAAGTGGAGGAGAAGCATCCAGAAAGGCGCCGAACACCTCGAGTCTCTTTGCCGTTAACAAGCGGAAGCCAAGCGCAGGCAGCGCACGTCAACCCAAGCACCCCACCCATCCGCCCCTTCAACCACCGTCTGCCCCACCTGTGACAGAGACTGTAGGTCCCGCATTGGACTCATCCGTCACCTGAGAACTCATTTTTAATGTGGAAGTAAGTCATCCTCGGTTCCAAGGGACTGCCTAAGAAGTAGGAGGACATCACTGCAGGAGTTCCTCAAGGCAGTGTCCTAGGCCCAACCATCTTCAGCTGCTTCATCAATGACCTACCCTCCAACATAAGGTCAGAAATGGGGATGTTCGCTGATGACTGCAGTGTTCAGCGCCATTCACAACTCCTCAGATAATGATACAAAAAGAAAATACTGCAGATGCTGGAAATCTGAAATAAAAACAGAAAATGCTGGAGATACTCGGCAGCTCCTACACGTGCTTAAAAATCTGTTCCATTTCCTGCTTTTTTCCAGTTCTGACGAAAGGTCATCGACCTGAAACGTTAACACTGTTTCGCTCTTCACAGATGCTGCCTGACCTGTGGAGTATCTCCAGCATTTTCTGTTTTTATCCTCAGATAATGAAGCAGTCCATGCCCACATGCAACAAGACCTGAACGACGTTCAGGCTTGGGCTGACAAGTGCCAGGCAATGACTATCTCCAACAAGCGAGCGTTTAACCACTGCCCCTTGACATTCAATGGCATTACCATTGCCGAATCCCCCACCATCAACATCCTGGGGATCACCGTTGACCAGAAACTTAACTGGACCAGCCACATAAATACTGTGGCAACAAGCGCAGGTCAGAGGCTTGGTATTCTGCGGCGAGTGTCTCACCTCCCGACTCCCCAAAGCCTTTCTACCATCTACAAGGCACAAGTACAGAGTGTGATGGAATACTCTCCACTTGCCTGGATGAGTGTAGCTGCAACAACACTCAAGAAGCTCGACACCATCTAGGACAAAGCAGCCCGCTTGATTGGCACCCCATCTACCACCTTAAACATTCACTCCCTCCACCACCGGCGTACCGTGGCTGCAATGTGTACTATCTACAAGATGCACTGCAGCAACTCGCCAAGGCTTCTTCGGCAGCACCTCCCAAACCCGTGACCTCTACCACCTAGAAGGACAAGGGCAGCAGGCTCATGGGAACACCACCACCTCCAAGTCACACACCATCCTGACTTGGAAGTATATCGCCGATCCTTCATTGTCGCTGGGTCAAAATCCTGGAACTCCGTCCCTAACAGCGCTGTGGGAGCACCTTCACCACACGGACTGCAGCGGTTCAAAAAGGCAGCTCACCACCACCTTCGAGGGCAATTAGGGATGGACAATAAATGCCAGCCTTGCCAGCGACGCCCACATCCCATAAACGAATTTTAAAAGATGTGGGTGAGACCAAAGTTTGATGGTTTGTAGGAATGCAGGTGAAAGAGTGAGCATTTTAATAAACGAGGAACAGTTGGATCAGATGAGACAGTATAATGAGTGGCGATGGCAGATGCAACATGGTGGCGAGAGCTAGGATTACAATGGAAAAAGTTGCATCTAATAGAGGATATTGACTGGACACCTGAATATAGAACTGAAGAAAATATTAGTGAAGAGTTAGATATGGAGTGTAGTGGTGGAACATGGATGCTAAGCAAAGAGGTCAGGCTTCTAGAGCATTAGAAGGTGTAGGTTTGAAGAAAGTAAAGTGCATAGATAAGAAAAGTAATAGAAGTGGTAATACAAGAAGATGATACAAGAAGGACGCAGTTTGATTGATACCAGTAAAAAGGGCACGTGCGGACAGGGAATGGAATGTTGAAAGGGGTGCTAGAAGAGCGATTGGAAGAAAAAAGATCGAGAGAGGGGAAAAGCAGGATTCTTTTGGACAACCTGAAGAATGAGAGCATTGAAGAGAGAAGCACAAGACACAGTCGTTTGGAGAAAGGAGAATTGAGCCAGAACCTGCCTTAGGCAGACCACTGATGGCGATGAAACAGGTGACCATTACATATTCCCCATATACTTACCAGAATATGTTGTACTTCATTCTTGCATCTCAAGACACTTGAATAGATTTTTAAAAGCTTTAGGGACATAACTTTTACAACGGGATTTAATTTCATAACAGGATTTAATTTCATTAAAAGTTAGTAATTGAAGGAGGTTGCAGCCAATTGAACGTTATGTGCTTGTTAATAAAACAACAGCTACTGCCATCAAAATTAGCAATTTGCTTTAATTTTATTGACCCTGTATTTTTGTCTATTTCAGAATTAAGATAGCAGCTATGCGCTAAAGTATCTGTGCATGTGGCTTAAACAGCACACTTAATGTCTAGCAGGGCTAAGTTTTATTTTTCATGTTTTATTTCTGATATCAGCAGGAGATTTTGGACGTGCAAGGTAAAAGTTCCTGATATACTCAATGGTTAGTTTGAAAATATCAACAGTGAAGAAACTCTAACATTAACAGCATTATTTTTTTTAATTTCAAAACAATTTAGCCGAAAACCCATCCTATAGGCAACATTCTGTTTACAGGCAGAAGATTGTTGTAAACTTGCAATTGTTTATATCTGTCATTTAAGAAATGCTATGGTTTTCTACAAGTCAAATAACAAACTATCTACTTTTACAAACATTGACATGTATGAGGATTAGAGGCAACACATCAATGCTCTGGAAACAATTTCAAAACATGTCAATTTAGAGATGTTAGGATGTTAGTTTAATGGAATGGTTAATCATTATTTTTAAACAAATGAACACCATAATGCACAATGAGCGTTCCTGAATGCAACAGCTTAGAGGGCTCTAAAAGGTTGCAATTTCAGACTCAAAAATTACTACTACCCCATCAATGCATCAAATAAACGTTGGCACCTTAATTGTGCCTTTATAACATTGTTAATGGTTTGTTAATTTACCTCCTACACTGTTATTATACTTCAAATGATTTAATGACTGCCAGGGGAGTGTGCAACATATGCATGAATTTTATCCTTCAGCATTATATTCAGTTTAAGTCATACATGCCCATTGTATAAAAATTGGGCTGAACAGTTTTAGCAATGTAAAAAAATGTTAAGGATTTTTATTTTGTTACTCTTTAAGCAAAAGTCTACAAAATAAGATCAGGAATTAGCCAATTCTGGAACACTGTGGTAAAGAGGCATTGCAGACTAAACTTACCATGACTCACTATCATCTGGATCGACTAGCTATGCTAATGACGAGTTCTGGCAGCTCTTTGCTGGGGTACTACACAAGATACTTTGCAGTAATGCAGCATCGCACCCCAGGGAAGAAAAGCTGACAGTATTATCTTGGCCAGTGGGTATTATCTTGGCCAGTAGCAAATGTGTCTTCTGTTGGCTCATTATGGTGAATTCTTAGGAAAGTCATGCAGCAATCTTCTCAGCAGCAAGAAGCTGTGAGGATGCAATAAGTCAAGGCAAGGGCAGGGGGGGGGGGGGGGGGGGGAGGAGAACAACAACAACAAAAATCACAAACACAATACCAGTGCAGCAGTCTTGGCTTTACTCAGAAGTAAAATATTTTAGTATACACAACAGTAGCTCCCATTAAAGCAGTCTGTGAGGACATTTGCAGTACCATTATCCATGATTTATTTTGATTACAAATTAAAGCCACATTTGAAAGTTTTATCTTTTGCATAGATAACTGCAACCCAATATAAGGGTGTTCTTTTTAACTACACTGAAAGTAAGGGCATTCTGTCAGTGCACTCACAATACTAATCTCATAATTAGCAGCTTAATTAGGTAATTATGGCTTTGCAGGGGATGCCTGAATGAAAAATGACAACATTGTATCACGGTCACCTATTTATATAGCAGTTATTGTATTTTCACACCCAATGCAAGGGAAACAATCAGTTCATAAAACAAAAAGGCTTTTTCCATGACTCTCTCAATTTATCAACTGTATACCACAATACATTTAATTTAACTTAAAATTCTACATACATACCCTCTTATTGTTCAGTGTATCCTTTTAGAATAATTTTTCTTCGCGAGTACCCAAATTAGTTGCTTACAAAGCTGTGGATTAAGTGTAGAAATCCAACTCCTGCATTCAAACGCATAGAGCGGGGAAAAAGCTGAAGTCACTTGCACATAAAAAATGAATACTAAGGTTTTTACGGATCCTAATACAAAAAGGAAAAAATTGCATTTATGCAGCACCTTTCATGACCTCAGTACTTCAGAGACAATTAAGTATTTTTGAAGTGTAGTCACTGTTGTAATGTAGAGAAACGCAGCAGCCAATTTGCACACAAAGTCCCACAAACAGCAATGAGATAAGTGGCTAGATAATCTGCTTCAGTAATGTCGGTCGGGGGGGGGGGGGGGGGGGGGTAAATGTTGGCCAGAACACAGAACCCCCTGCTCTTCCTTGCATACTGGCAAAAGATCTTTTACATCCATCCGAGAGGACAGATGGGGCCTTGGTTCAACATCTCACCCCAAAGACGGATTTATATTTTCAAAAAGGGCAGGTAGAGGAAAAAAAACATGAGAAACAGGAGAAAAGTTTGAAGGCCAAGCAAATCAGTCAAAAAGCTGCCAAACTAGGATAGAAAAAAAGCAGAGTGAAATTGAACTTTTAACTTATACATTTGTAATGGAGGTTTTTGAACATGCAGATTGATGAGATTTGCACTGTTGCCAAGCGTTCGATACAATGCAAGATAAGCATCGTGAATAGAATGGGTTAATTTCATCATAGTTATGCTGGAACAGACACAGCTTAGTCAGCTCGAACCTTTATTCCAGCGTAAAGCACACTAGGATTTGCCAGTAAATCAAGAAAAAGCAAACACAGACATGGTGCAGTCCAAAATTTTGCACTGTACAGCCCACTGCAGCATTTCACATTTCCCCTTCCTCAGTAGAAGAGGAGCCCAGATTCTGCTCAGCACCTTTCTTGGCCAAAGTAACAAAAAGTTCAGACTCAGCCAAGTAGGGAATTTAAACTTAAATCCCACTATTCCATCATGCCATGTGCTCTAATATTCTGTTCCATCATTCGCATTGGCCCGGATTTTGCTGTACTACTAATGGTGAGGCTCACAGCGCTCGCCGTTATTACAGGGTAAAACTGACGGCAACTTCTAGCGTCCGCACACAAGCAGTTAAACTCGGCAACCCGGAAGTTGCCGTCAAGGATATCCTGCTCCTCCACAGGCTGCGTTGTTGCAGTCTTCACCGATGGAATCTGCACAGAAATCACTGTAATGGTGTGAACTTAGGGTAGTTACCCACTAATCTAGCACTAAAGACAGATGAAAAAGTTAGGGCTTGTGCAATCAGGAGTAACTGAGTTTTTAATGGTGTAATAAGTGCTAATTACTGCTGAACCACCTCTCTGGCCCTGAAAAATTAATTTTAGAAGTGTGGAGTCTCATTCCCTCAAGAAAATTAACATTGCAGATTTTTCAAAAAATGAAAATGAATACTTTTTTAGTTTCTGTTTTTCTCTTCTGTCTCTCCCTTAATCCCATGTGTATGTTCCAGTCTTCCTGTACAATGATTGAAATGTGGTTTATATTTCCTGCTTTTTACTTTGCAGTCTGCGTGTCTCAGTGAGGATTCTTCAATCTGATTGGTTGATGAGCCTCCCTGCTGCTTGAGCTGCGCACAGATTTCCTGTAGAGGGCGCTGCACTGGATCAGACAACCAATTACTAGAAATCTCAACTGACAAGCCTGCGGAAAGTCTCTGGGCAACTGTACAAGAGGTGAATGGTGAAAGCCATTCCCTCACCGCTCACAGCAAAATCGGAGTCTTTTTATAAAATTCCCCTCAAGTGGAGTACAGGGAACATCCTACACTTCTTTAGTTGAGGAAGGCAACAGCAACTTATTCTGAAGTATCGATCAATGTCTTTGCAACTCATCACTAGGAGGAAGTGTACGAGTGGCTCATCAGTCAATTTCCCTCCATGCTCACTGGAGAGAGGCATCTGGCCTTTCAAAATAGCCCAACTTATTGACGTGCAAACCCAAGTTTTACTGCTCAGCAATAAAGTATATTGACAAACCAGACAATATGCATTAGAACAATATTGTTTCTCATTTTGCCTCATTCTGTGATTAGGTTTTTCATCATGCTACAACACTTGCTAGTTTTGCTGGACAATCAAGAGAATAACATTCTCAAAAATAATGAAAACACACACATGTCCTGAGAATGAACATTTCTGCTGCTTAACCACTAGGTACTGACCAGAGTTCGAGGAGAACAACAGAAGGACAAAGTGATGGGAGCTTTCCTGCCCAGCTTTCACAATCAGCAGGAAATATTTGTGGCCTACTCTCAGCTTCCCAGTATACTTCGTATCAGAATAGACCAAGCACCCCAAGCTCAGGGCTCCGCCAACATTTATTCATCACAATTATATTTAGTTTCCCCATACTCTCCTAAAGGCTGTCACCAGGGATCAGCTAACAGCACAGACTGGGAATCAAGCCTAGGATCTCACAAATCCCATCTCTAGGTAAACAAAACCCATTCAAAGCAACATAAAAGCTGGGGTGTGGAAGCCCCAAAATCGTTTCACGGTGAATTTTATCAAATTAAGCATGTCAATTTATGGAATGTTTTTGAATTCAAGGAAATAGGTCGTCTGTCTTGTGTGGAGTAGAAACAAATGCAGTGTGAAGTTTCCACAACTGCCCAGACCTGAACTTTAGAAAACCATCCTCCTCAAACATTATTACTTTGCTCTTCTCCCCTCAGCTATTTTTTGAACATGACATATCAGTGCTGTGTTTAGCACCCTCCAAGAACAAAATTGAAGGTGTCTAAACTCATTTCACGTTGTACTTTTTTGGGGGGAGCGAGGTGCAGTGGCAGAGGGCAAAGAACCTGGGTTGGCTTCAAACTTAGGCTTTGCTGATAAAGGAGTGTCATTACTACTGCACTTTGGTTAACCGGGAGGTAGCCTTGATCTTTCTGCAGCCACATTAACTTTCACCTTTAGGAGTAGTGGACGGCCTAACCTATGGGCAACTCCATGAACAAAGAAAACGGTCACTTCTGCTGACCCAGAAAGGAACACACTGCAGGTGGGAAGCAATCCCATCCTTTTCTGTGTTGCTGGAGAAATCGTCAGAGAGGGATTTGTCACCCGATGAAGCGCAAATAAGAAGTTTAATTTATAGTAAAAATTTTATAATTGGGAAAATACCCAAGATAAATGAGAAGATGAATAAGCAACATCACAAAGTTTCAGAAAGGACAAATATGCAACTCAGCATCAACCCATCTCAAGACAGGTGGTAAAATGCTTGGCCAAAGAGGCAGGTTTTAAGGAGGATCTTAAAGGAGGAGAGAATGGTGGAGGGCTGGAGACTCGGAGGGAATTCCAGAGCTTACGGCCTCGTCAGCTGAACAAAGCTTCAATAGGGCAGAAAGGGACAAAGGTCATTTCCCGTAGAAGACTACAATGGATGGACTTTAACTGCAGAAGAAGCAAAATCAAATACTACATAAAATGCTTTCAACAAATGTGAACAAGAAAAGCCGAAAATTCCATGCAATTGCAAACTGTGAGGTCACGATAAGGCCCTTTGCAATTGAAGTCAAGGAGTATGGAAATGTCAAACTAATAACAGAAACAAGAGTGGTGCAGAAATAATGGCAAAACAGACAAAAACAACAACTTGCATTTAGCACCTTTAACTTAGTGAAACATCGCAAGGTGCTTCGCAGGAGCAATTATCAAGACCAAAAGCTTGGTCAAAGATGTAGGTTTTATGGACTGTCTTAAAAGGGGAAGAGGTAGCGGCAGAGAGGTTTAGGGAGGGAATTTCAGCGCTTAGGGCGAAGGCAGCTGAAGGCATGGCCACCAATGGTGGAGCAAAGACAATCGTCGATGCGCATGAGGTTAGAATTGGAGGAACACAGAATTGGAGGCTAGAATTGTAGGGCTGGAGGAGGTTTCAGAGATAGGGAGGGGCAAGGCCATGGAGGGATTTGAAAACAACTTATATATTTATATAGCGCCTTAACATAATAAAACATCCCAAGGCACTTCACAGGAGTGTTATCAAAAAAAACCAAGGTTGATCATTTTAAAAATTGAGACATTGCCAGATAGGGAGCCAATGTAGGTCAGCGAGCACAGGGGTGATGGGTGAACGGGAGTTGGTGCGAGCTAGGATACGGACAGCAGAGTTTTGGATGAACTCAAGTTTACGGAGGGTGCAAGGTGGTAGGCTGGTCAGGAGAGCATTGGAATAGTCGTCTAGAGGTAACAAAGGCATAGACAAGGGTTTCAGCAGATGAGCAGAGGCGGGGAAGAGACAGGCGATATTACGAAGGCGGTCTTGGTGATGGAGAGGATATGGGGTCGGAAGCTCCACTGAGGGTTAAACAGGGTGCCAACGTTTTAAACAGTCTGGTTCAGCCTCAGACAGTGGCCAGGGAGAGGGATGGAGTCGGTGCTAGGGAACGGAGTTTGTAGTGGGGGCTGAAGACAATAGCTTCGGTCTTCCCAATATTTAATTGGAGGAAATTTCTGCTCACCCAATACTGGATTTCAAACAAGCAGCGCAACAAATCAGAGGCAGAGGCCGAGGAGGCGTTGTTGAAGTCGAGCTGGGTGGTGTCAGCGTACATGCAGAACCCGACATGTTTTCAGATCATGTCGTCAAGGGGCAGCATGTAGATGAGAAATAAAACACCTATTAAATACAGCATGGGTGCTGGAGAATCCCATGGACTAAAAAAAAGAGGCATCATAAACAAACAAGGGTAGCCTATCAGATTCGGTCAATTGGCATATGGCTACTATAATCAGTCCAGGAAACAGTATTTATCATGTTGTCGAATAGTAAAACAAAAAAAAAGAGTGAAAGGAACCAAATGAGGAAAATTGCATTAATATAGCACCTCAGCATGCCCCAACGTGCTTCATGGCCAATTACTTTTGAAGTGTAGTTACTGTGGTTATGTAGGCAAATACGTTAATAAGCTGGTTCAGAAACAGAAGATCGAGCAAAAACCAAACTGCTGTAATACACAAAAATCTACAAAGATAATGTTGACTTCATTAATCACCAGTTTTAAAAAGCTTTTCATAGGCTGTATAGACTTGCAGTCTGGTAACTTTGATGATGAGGTATCCTCAAATACATAAATAGCAGAAGGAACTCCGAGATGAAATGGGCTGTTGAGTTAAAGTAGAGGATAGAACGTGAATGGTTTAAAGTAAAAGCGGGTATCTGGCAAAGATGTGTCTTCTCATTTTGGTTATTTCAACTAGCACTAGATTTGACAATGCACACGAACATAGAGGGAAACAGTGTACTCAGATGGTCAGACGGGAAATGTTTGGAAATCAGGATTCCAGTGATACAAGTTTCTCCTGAATTCCTTCTTGGATTTATTAGTGACCATCATATTTATGGCCCCTAGTTTTAGACTTCCCACAAGTGGAAACATCTTCTCTACATCGACCCTATCGAAACCCATCATAATTTTAAAAGACCTCCATCAAGTCACCTCTCAGTTTGTGCTTTTCTAGAGAAGAGAGCCCCAGCCTGTTCAGTCTCCAGCGACATTGGAGTAGCTCCAATGTGACTGTTTTCCACGTCCCAAACATGCTTATGGTTTAGGTAAGTACAGGCAGTTTTTGTGGAGTGCATGAACGAGAATTAGTAACTGGTTTGAAAGTCTTCACAATAATTTCATACCGTACAGCCAATATATAGGGGAGGCTTAGATCCATCAATCTGGGCTAGATTTGACCCATCCCACAGTTGAAAGGTCAATATGCTAACCCATTGTGCCAGTCCATTAGAAGGCAGTTTGATAGGTCTAGTATCATTAATGGAGTACTGATCAGTTAATAAAATCAAAAGCATATTCCACCATTACAGTATTTTTGGTTCTATTCAAATCAGAAGAGTGTTACATTTTAACACACTGAAACAACACTTAACATTGAAGGGGAAATATTTCCAATGTTCAAACTATAGCTTAATAAAGTATCTTTTTGGAAGTGAGACTTTAAGTTCCATGGAACTTGCAACAATATCCTATACTGACCATTTTCTGACTCCTTGACAAACAGTTCCTTGAGTGACATCAGGAGTTACCAAATGGAGACAGTAAACTACTCCCCAAAATCAAGTTAGTACCCAAGTTGTCGATTAAAACATTGTAATTGAGGTTTGAGAGATCTGACTTCTAGTGTTTTGCTGATTAAAGTGTCAGCAGCAACAATTGTGGCCCGATAGGCCTTTAACATACGAGACCTAACATTCACACTGTTGAAATAATGCCTCACTACTTACGGAGACAAATCCTCCTCCTTTCCTGCTGCTCGAGGCCAATTCCACAGGTGCAGTCACCTCCCAGTATCTCACCCAAATGCCCAATACCCACGTGTGAGCCTCAACCATGAGTTTTGGCACCAGGGAGAACATCACATCAAACCTGATCTTATCCTTGCTTTCTGGTGTGTTGTTCAAGTACATTACAACAATAAAAGTTCTTTTTTGATTGAAGTGTCATCTACTTGATTTGCATTCATTCTTTTGCCACCTTTGCTCTTTTCAGGGTTTTTTTTTTTGGTTTGGCCTTTGGAAATTTGCTTTCCACTGCAAATGACATATCTATAATCAGCAAGTACTCGCAGCCTTTCTGTCTATGGTAACAATCGATGTTTTGATGTACGGATCTTAATGTTGTAGGCAGATATGGCTACTGCCACTGTAAATTTATTGACTAGGTTTTTGAATTCTGCCGAGATATATCCCAAGGCTGCTTTTCCTCATGCAGAATGTTGAAAGATTCCACAGGAATTGAATCGTGTCTCTCATTTTAGTTCATTATCTTTTTATCTCTGCCCTCATGTCTGATTATAGGTTCAGCACTTCGAGTATCTTAAAACATTTGTTACTCACAATGTGCTGAAGTAGTTGCTCCACTTTCATTATATTAGTGTGCAAGTGAGATAGTTTTGTCCCCGTGAGTCTGGTTAAATTCATTTAATTTTTTTTAAAACAGGAATTGGAAAGTTTAGCGTTAGTTGCTTGGTTTTCACATTTATTGATTTTAATATTTATTCTTGTCTCTTTACTAATTCAGTGGAGACTTGAATAAGGACATGGAGGCAGACTGACCAGCAAGAACAAGCTATTGGTCTTAAAAAGGGGTGAAGATAATTCAGGGCCTCTGATTGCAAATTGCTTTTTACATAAAGTTTATCAAAAAGGTGCAATAGGCGAGTGAAACACTAATTATTTGTTGTTGAGTATGTAATGTAATCCCTGCGGCCAGCTGGACAACATGCTCATAAATTTTGTACTGTTACGTATTTTCTTTAAGACTATTGTGCTAATGATAGCCTTTACATGACTTTTTGTGACCTTTCCTAGCAGGTCAGTGAGAATCTGTTAAGCTAGCAAGTATGTTGTTGTTTATATTTTTCTGATAAAGGGAAAATACTGGCTGTTACGAGAGCTAAAGTGTAGGCAATTGAAATCACAATGCCTGGATGTAATATATCATGATCTGGCTTATTTTTGTAGCTACTGCGTAAAAAAACAAGTAGTGATATATAGGTGTGAAAATAGGGACAGCCTTGTGATTATGGTTGGCCTCTTCATAAACAAAAGTTGAGGAGGATGTTCATAGAAAAAGGTCAAGACGGCTAAATTTCCTGAATTGTAAACACTCTTGTGTATTAGAATTGGCAGCATAGCCATTGTCTCTGAACAAAACAGACTTGAACAGAAGAGACCAGACTTAAGAAGATAACTGCCCTTCTGTTCCTGGAACGTATAAATATTATTTGCTCTTTCTGTATTTTGCAGTGCTGCTAAAAGTCTTAAAATACATTTTATTGTTGCGAGCTTGATTATCTGGTGACCGAAACTATAAGACTCCAATCTTTAGAGTCAACAAGTGGAAAACCCAAGAAGCTGCACAAAGTACCTTTTTTTGGTCTATTTTCCTGGCAACAACAGAAGCCATTTTGTTGTTCGGCTTGTTATCCCCCAAAAAATCTTTGGGACTCTTACCACAAGTAAATAATGTTCTCAAAAATCTCTGGAGGAGTTTATGATTGATCGGAAGACTGGCCATTTGGAGAATGTTGGTTGCAAGCCTCAGCCAATCACATCCACTTTCTAAGATGCACAAATTGCTGATTAATAAAATATTATTTTCAAAGCAGCCTTGTGTTTATTTATCCTGCCAGAGAAACAGACAATGGAACCTGTATATTTACTAATGCATTTGAGATTCTTATTTATCCAAGGAAAATTATTTTTCCAGGAACCAATCAGAAAACAATTGTTTGTAAGTTTCTAATGAGCGTAAACATGTGTATATACACTTATTATAAACTTGTGTTGCCAGATCCAGGAATGAACCCCACTCCCCTCTCCCTCTGCCAACTGCTATCAAGACTCTTGGCCTTGCCCTTGGTACCACAGGAAAACCCCAGGCATCAACCAGTGAGACAAATCTCACACCCCGGCTCTCCGTCCAGTGTTGCCAGCTATACGACATCCCTGCCGCCGACTGCCAAACTTTAGTACTTCAGTACCACCAAATCGCTGGACCATCTCTCGGTGCTTTCTAAGCAAAGAACTGTTGCCGGCAATTGCTGCTAAATCACATGACCTCCTGTTCCTGCCAAGCACCAGATAGTTACCTCCTACCTGCTATATCTTGCACACCAGCTTTCAGTGCAACCTCAGCTTTAAAAAAAGAAAATTAAATATATAAATATTCCTTTACTTGTATATCAAGTCTTGTCTATAAAGCACGCTTCCTTCCTGGAACATTTAGAAACACAAGCATAATTGCCACCACGGATTTCAGAGAAAAACAGCTGTGAAATTCAATCCCCAAAATACCACAATGAAAGAGAATTTGTGTTGGTCAGCAGAAATAAGTGGCCCAGGTAATACATTGCTTGTTACATGACAAAACACCCCTATAAAACTGCATGACTCACCACAAGAGAGTTGGCAGTGGTAAATACAATTTATACATTTCATGCTATTTCATTCCTCCTCTATATATGCATTTGGCACAATCACTTTAGCAAAATATTATGCAAATTTCTTGCACTTGGTTGGTTCAAATTTTGTATTCAGAGAACAGCAAATCACCACAAGCAGAGAAAATTCCAATCAGCCAGTAGCAAGAAGGAATGAAAATCACTAGTCAAGAAGTTCAAAATACAATGAATCAAAAATGGAGAGTTAACAAGAGCTATGAATAAAAAATGCTGGTCATCTTCCAACATTCGATGGAATCTGGAACAGTTCCCATGGATTGGCGGGTAGCTAATGTTACCCCATGTTACCCCACTATTCAAAAAAGGTGGTAGAGAGAAAACGGGGAATTACAGACCGATAAGCCTGACATTAGTAGTGGGGAAAATGCTAGAGTCCATTATAAAAGATGTAATAGCAGAGCACTTGGAAAACAGTGACAGGATCGGACAAAATCAACATGGATTTACAAAAGGTAAATCGTGCTTGACTAATCTACTGGAATTTTTTGAGGATGTAACTGGTAGAATAGATAAGGGAGAACCAGTGGATGTGGTGCATTTGGACTTTCAGAAGGCTTTCGATAAGGTCCCGCATAAGAGATTAGCGTGTAAAGTTAAGGCACATGGGATTGGGGGCAAGGTATTAACTTGGATAGAGAACTGGTTGGCAGACAGGAAGCAAAGAGTTGGAATAAACGGGTCTTTTTCCGAGTGGCAAGCAGTGACTACTGGGGTACCGCAGGGATCAGTCTTGGGACCCCAGCTATTCACAATATATATTAATGATCTAGACGAGGGAACTAGATGTAATATCTCCAAGTTTGCAGACGACACAAAGTTGGGTGGGCGTGTGTGCTGTGAGGAGGATGCAGAGAAACTCCAGTATGATTTGGACAGGTTGGGTGATTGGGCAGAAGCATGGCAGATGCAGTATAATGTGGATAAATGCGAGGTTATCCACTTTGGTGGCAAAAACAGGAAGGCAGATTATTATCTGAACGGCAATAGATTGGGAGAAGGGGAAGTGCAACGAGACCTGGGTGTCCTTGTGCACCAGTCGCTGAAGGTAAGTATGCAGGTGCAGCAGGCGGTTAAGAAGGCAAATGGTATGTTGGCCTTCGTTGCGAGGGGGTTCGAGTACAGGAGCAAGGATGTCTTGCTGCAGTTGTACAGGGCCTTTGTGAGACCACACCTTGAGTATTGTGTGCAGTTTTGGTCAGCTTATCTGAGGAAGGATGTTCTTGCCATGGAGGGAGTGCAGCGAAGATTCACCAGACTGATACTTAGGATGGCAGGAATGACGTATGAGGAGAGATTGGGCTTATACTCGCTGGAGTTTAGAAGAATGAGAGGGGATCTCATTGAAACTTATAAAATTCTAACAGGACTGGACAGACTAGATGCAGGAAGGATGTTCCCGATGGTCGTGGATTCCAGAACCGGGGTCACAGTCTAAAGATAAGGGGTAAGCCATTTAGGACAGAGATGAGGAGGAATTTCTTCACCCAGAGAGTGGTGAACCTGTGGAATTCTCTACCACAGAAGGCAGTTGAGGCCAATTCATTAAATATATTCAAGAAGGAGTTAGATATATTTCTTACGGCTAAAGGGATCAAGGGATATGGGGAGAAAGCAGGGACAGGGTACTGAATTTGGATGATCAGCCATGATCTCATTGAATGGTGGAACAGGCTCAAGGGGCCGAATGGCCTACTCCCATCTTCCATGTTTCTAAAAGGCAGACTAAAAAAATTGTTCCAAATATTTTTTCGAAAGTCCTTTCACCCACAATTTTGCTCCACAAAGCTAAGCACTTACTGCTGGGAAAGGAGGTTTGTAATTTCTTTGTCCGTTATGTT
Source organism: Somniosus microcephalus (assembly GCF_052327205.1). Lineage (NCBI taxonomy): Eukaryota > Metazoa > Chordata > Chondrichthyes > Squaliformes > Somniosidae > Somniosus > Somniosus microcephalus. Next base: position 25,501,388 of record NC_141009.1, on the reverse strand, counting down.
ACAAGAAAATGATTAAACTTAATTATACAATAGGATTTTCTGCATTTAAAATGCCTATAACAATGTTTTCTGTTATAGGCCTGTGTATATGTAAGCCTGAGCCTTGCACCCACACAGGTACCCAGACCCATCACCATTAGATGGACCGACTGAAACTGGGCAGGCTGCAGCTCCCAGCGTGCACTTCTACATACACCTTGTGGAAATTGAAATGATGATCGGCAGCAAGACTGCCTGTTCACAGTGCCAGGATTACTGTTTGTAAGCCCCACTCCTTCTAATGCAAATCATGGAGAATAAAGCTTCAATAGGACAATGAATGTAACCACTATATGTTGTTTCTGATTTTTATGTATTAAAAGCAAGATAAAGCATAAATTCAAAGTTTATCGGAGATAGTTTTCCAGGGGGTTGAACAGGATGGGACAATTTAGGTTACAATATTGTGAAAGACTGGAGAAGGAAGAAGACAGGCTAGCAAGACAGGCAAATAAGTGGCAGATGCAATTCAATGTGGAAAAGAAAATTTGAAGTACAGGTAGACTATCCTTTATCCGAAAACCTCGGGACCAGCCGTGTTTCAGTTTTCGGAAAATTTCGGATTTCAGAAGGTATTTTATAAGACTGGGAAATTTGTCGGGGGTGGGGGTCGGCGGGGGGGTCAGGGCGGGGGTCGGCGTCGGCGGGCGGGGGTCGGCGTCGGCGGGGGGTCGGCGTCGTGCGCACGACTTACGCTGAACGAAAAAACTTTCGGTTTTTAGAGGTTTTCGGAAGTTCGGATAAAGGATAGTCTACCTGTAATACATTTTTGAAATTAGGGAGAAAAAAATGCATGTTTTAAGTGGAGGAGAGCAAGCTTGGTGTGCAGATACAGAGGTGAGATGGCAGCATTAGATAGGGCCATAATAAGACAGAATCATTGGTTTTGCATCTAGGAGGTATAGAATACAGAAGGAGGTAATGTTGAACGTGTACATCATCTTAGTCGGAGTATTGTGTAGAGTTTTGGCAATTCCCTTATTGGAAGGATATAAAAGCAATAGAAGAGGTATAGCATCGATTCACTCGGATGTTGCCAATGATGAGGATTTGAAATTATGTACAGATTTGAGAAGTTAGAGCTTTTTTCACTGGAATGCAAAGAGTTAAGAGCTGATGTGATGGAGGTCTGCAAAACGATGACGTGATGATAAAGTTAGTGTTAGATTGCCTCCACTAGCTGGTTAGATAGCAATGAGGGGGCACAAATTTAAGATAATCGTGAAAGAATTATAGACTCTGCTCAGACGATGGCCTGCCACAGAGATTTCCAAATTCTGGTCACCCTTTTGTGTGAAGAAATGTCTTCTCACCTATTTATGTACCTGCTGTGGGCAAGGTAACAATATTTATTTTCCAAGAACAAATCAAAAAACACCTACTTCACCTGCCGAGGGCAATCAGTCCTGATTCAATAGGAAGTGCAGATGGGTGTGCCAGGAGCAGCACCAGGCATACCTTAAAAAGGAGGCACTAACCTAGTGAAGCTACATCACAAGGGTACTTGCATGCTAAATACCAAATGCAGCAGGCTATAGTAATAGCTAAGCAGTCCCATAATCCACAGATTAGAGAAAAGCTCCGTAACCCTACCACATCCAGTTGAGAATGGTGGAGGACAATCAGGCAACGAATGGGAGGAGGTAACTCCATGAATATCCCACCTTCAAGCATGAAAGAGGCCTGCATACAAATGCAAGAGACAAGGCTGAAGTATTTGCATGCGTCTTCAACCAAAAGTGTGGAATGGATGATCTAATTTGACTTCTTCTTGAGATCCCTACTTTCCTAGATGCCAATGTCCAATAAGAAGTGGTTGTGTACACGGGACACAGCAAAGACATTGGCCATAACAACATCCCGGCTGTAGTGCTGAAGATCTGGGTACCAGGAGTAGCTGCCCCCAAGCCAAGCTATTCTAGTACAGTTAAGACACGGGCATCTATCCAACAATATAGAAAAGTGCTCAAGTATGTTCTATCCACAAAAAGCAGAAGAATAAAAAGAACAAGCGATAGAGACTCTCAGTGTACAGGAAACTTTCTGGTATCCGGCACTGACGGGACCGAGCTGGTGCCGGTCGATCAACACTGCCGGAAAAACAACATACGGAGCTTCTGAGCTCCGTCTGAAGCAACAAACCCTGTTGCCTCAAAACAGTCGGCGCAGCTTGCAAGCGTCTCTGTAGCTAAGCAACAGCTTCAGCTAGACGCTTGCAGAGCCAGGACTGGAGAAAAAAAGCAACGAAAAGTAAAAAAGTTATCTGAACCGACTCCTGAATTTTGCCGGTGGATACAGCATTCCGGATATTTAACCTCCGGTTAAACGAAAGTTTCCTGCAGTTGGTATTCTGCTTTCCGAGGTTATCTCCCAACATCTCAATGATCACATAAAATAGTGCAGGAAGGTGGAGTTGAGGTAGTTCAGCCATGATCTTGTTGAATGGCAGAGCAGGCCTGAAGGGCCAAATGGCCTACTCCAGCTCCTATTTCTTATGTTCTTATATCTGGCTGCAACCAATTTTAGTAACACTTTGCATGGTCCAGTAGCAGCAACAGGCTCTTTGTAGCAGATCAAACCTTAAATGGCAGTTTTGACTGCTGTACAAAATTCAGGATTACATAGGATATATGGCACAGAAGCAGGCCATTCGGCCCAACCAGTCCATGCCGGCGTTTATGCTCCACACGAGCCTCCTCCCGTCTTTCCTCATCTAACTATCAGCATAACCCTCTATTCCCTTTTCCCTCACATGCTTGTCCAGCCTCCCTTCAAACACGTCTATACTATTCACTTCAACCATTCCCTGTGGTAGCGAGTTCCACATTCTCACCACTCTCTGGGTAAAGAAGTTTCTTCTGAATTCCCTATTTGATTTCTTGGTGACTATCTTATATTAATGGCCTCTAGTTATGCTCTTCCCCACAAGTGGAAACATTCTCTCTGTATCTACTCTATCAAAATTTTTCATAATTTTAAAGACCTCTATTAGGTCACCCCTCAGTCTTTTTTCAAGAGAAGAGACCCAGCCTGTACATCCTTTCCTGATATGTATACCCTTGCATTTCTGGTATCATCCTTGTAAATCTTCTCTGCACCCTCTCCAGTGTCTCTATATCCTTTTTATAATATGGCGACCAGAACTGTACGCGGTACTCCAAGTGTGGTCTAACCAAGGTTCGATACAGGTTTAGCATAACTTCCCTACTTTTCAATTCTATCCCTCTCGAAATAAACCCTAGTGCTTGGTTTGCTGTTTTTATGGCCTTGCTAACCTGTGCGCAACTTTTAGTGATTTGTGTATTTGTACTCCGAGATCCCTTTGTTCCTCTACTCCACCTAGACTCGCACCCTCCAAGTAATAAGTGACCTCCCTATTCTTCCTACCAAAATGTAATACCTCACATTTATCTGTGTTGAACTTCATTTGCCAATTATATGTCCATTCTGCAAGTTTATTAATGTCCTCCTGTAACTTGTTGCCGTCCTCCTCCCCCAATTTGGTGTCTTCCAAGGAAATAGTTTGCCGATTTCCAGTCTGGTGGGAATTGGGAAGCAAGTGACCAAGAAAGAAGCCCATTTTCAGAGAGCACAAAGCAAGGTTTTCCTGGTCCATTGCTCAAACAATGAATGCAGTTCAACATTTAGAGAGAGATAAGATAAAGCTTTATTTTAAATTAAAAATTTTGCGTGCCTGGCAAGTTGAGGGATCTTAGTGCAGGCGAATGGAACACTTCTCATTTCAAGCACCCAGTGCCTCCAAGATGCACAGTAAATCTCCCTCTGTTCTGCTGCAGCAACATGCCTCCATCGAAACCTCGGAGCAGCCCATACCACACTACAGCAAACTCTCAATTTACCGGCACCTAAATAACCAGAAATCTCAGTTAACCGGCAAAATTCAGGAGCCGGTTCAGGTAAGTTTTACTTCATATTAGTGGCCGTTCCTGGATCTGTGGCTGTGTAACTGGGGTTCCTGCACTTATTGCTAAGCAACAGGAACGCTTGGTCTGTGGCCAGAGTTCCTGCACCTGTTGCTAAGCAACAGGGAAGCCTGGATTTGTTGCTGTGTGTGGAGCTCTCGTACCTTTTAACTATACCTCTCTGTAATCCGGGCTTTTTGATAAACCGGCACCACGCCGGTCCCGTCGGTGCCGGATAAAAGAGTTTCCTGTAGCGAGACATTTCCCCCACCACCATTCCTGTTGCCTCACTCTGAGGGAGACTGCAAATTGTGCCAAATTAGCTACAATTTTGTGCTCCCTCGGACTGACCAAACTCATTTCACATGAAACTCTTGCAATAACTTACATTTATATAGCGTATTTAACATAGAAAAATGTCCCACAGCACTTAAGAGCAATATCAATAAAATCATTTTTGACACCGAGCCAGAGAGGAGCTACTGGGACAGACGACCAAAAGCTTGATCAAAGAGGTCGGTTTCAAGGAGCATATTAAAAGGAGGAGAGAGAGAGGTAGAGGGGCAGAGAGGTTTAAGGAGGGAATTCCAGAGCTTCGGGCCAGGGTAGCTCAAAGCACAGCCACCAATGGTGGAGCGATTATAATCAGGGATGCGCAAGAGGCCAGAATTGGAGGAGCGCAAAGATCTTGCGAGGCTTGTTGGGCTGGAGGAGGTTGCAGAGTTAGGGAGGGGCGAGGCTATGCAGAGGTTTGAAAACAAGGACGAGGATTTTAAAATTGAAGTGTTGGCGGACTAGGAGCCAGTATAGGTCAGCAAGCAGAGAGGTGATGGGTGAATGAGACTTGGAGCAAGTTATACGGGCAGCAGAGTTTTGTATGAGCACAAGTTTAGGTAGGGTGGATCATGGGAGGCCGGCCAGGAGAGTGTTGGAATAGTCAAGTCTAGCAGTAACAAAGGATGGACGAGGGTTTTAGCAGCAGGTGAGCTGAGGCAGGGTTGAAGGCAGGCGATGTTACGGAGGTGGAAGTAGGCAGTCTTGGTGATGGAGCGAGTATGTGGTCGGAAGCTCATCTCCAGGTCAAACACACCAAGGTTGTGAATGGTCTGGCTCAGCCTCAGACAGTTGCCAGGAATGGAAACGGTGGTCAGGGAATGGAGGTTGTGGCAGGGACCAAAGGCAATGGCTTCAGTCTTCCCAATATTTAGTTGGAGGAAATTTCTGCTCATCCAATATTGGGATGTCGGACAAGCAGCGTGACAAATCAGAGATGGTGGAGGGGTCCAGAGATGGTAGTGAGCAATGTTTTCACCCTAATTCTTTTTTTGGGTGCACGGCCCAAAGTTTTGCATGTGCGCACAATTTCACACTGGAAAAGCCAGTCCTGGGCAGTGCGGGAGCGACAAACAGCTGCGCAGCCGCGTAGCTTAGAGGGAACGTTGGTGGTGAGATAGAGCCGAGGCGTCAGCATACATGTGGAAGCTGATGTGCTTTCGGATGATATCGCCGAGGATAACTTCTTAAAGTCAGGAGAGCTGGAGGAACAGAGTTTTCAAGGGAGGAAGTTAAAGATGGGGAGGAACAAGGCCTTGAAGGGATTTGAACACGAGGATGAGAATATTAAATTTGAGTTGTCAGTGGTCCGGGAGCCAACGTACGTCAGCGAGCACACAGGTAATGGGTGAGCGGGCATTAGTGTGGGTTAGGATGCAGGTAGCAGAGCTTTGGATGAGCTTAAGTTTAGAACGGGTGGAAAGGAATGCAGTCTGCAGCTCAGCTCGGGATCAAATAGGTGGCCGAGGTTGCAAATGGTCTGGTGGCCCTTGCCTGGTTTCTCGCTGACCTATCCAGTCGTAGCCAGAAAATCTTCTGCAATGGCTTATCATCCCGTTCCCGCACGGTCACCTCTGGAGTTCCCCAAAGATCTATCCTTGGCTCCCTCCTATTGCTCATCTACGTGCTACCCCTCAGTGACATCACTCAAAGGCTCAACATGCATGCTGAAGACACCCAGCTCTACCTCAGCACAACCTATTTCAACCCCTCCACTGCCTCCATATTGTCAACCTGCTTGTCAGACACAAGAGTCCTGGATGAAGCGCATTTTCCTCCAATTAAACATTGGAAAGACCAAAGCCATTGTCTTCGGCCCCCACCACACATGCCGTTCCCCTGCCACCGATTCCATCTCCCTTCCCAGCCACCATCTCAGACTGAACGAGACTGTTCGCAACCACCCGTCCCATCTGACCCTAAGCTGAGCTTCCGATCCCATATCCTCTCCATCACAAAGAACGCTCACTTCCACCTCCGTTGTATCACCCATCACCACCCCTATCTCAGCCCATCTGCTGCCAAGATCCTCACCCTTGCCTTTGTCAGCACCAGACTCAAGTATTCAAACGCTCTCTTGGCCAGCCTCCCAACTTCTACCCTCCATAAACTTCAGCTTATCCAAAACTGTTATCCATATCTTAGCCTGCAAAATGTCCCCCTCACCCCCGTGTTCACTGACCTACATCGGCTCCCTATCTACCATCACTTCAAATTAAAATTCTCATCCTCGTGTTCAAATCCATCCATGACCTCACCCCTCCCTATCTCTGTAACCTCCGACAGTCCTTAGAGAACTCGGGTTCCTTCAACTCTGGCCTCTTACACAGCCCCCACTCCTTTTATCCCACCATTGACTGTTGTGCCTACAGACACCTTGGCCCTAAGTTCTGGAATTCCCTCCCTTAACCTCTCCTTAAAACCTACCTCTTTGACCAAGCTTTCCGTCACCCCTCCGAATATCTTCTTTGGGTGTCCATTTTTGTCTGATTACTCTCCTGTGAGGCACCTTAGTCCCCAGTTAAAGGTCGTATACAAATGTAAGTTGCTGCTGTTATCATATTTCATAATTGACAAAGTCTTTGTTGCCCCAGAATAATATTGAAATTTCCTTTCTCTCTGAACAGAAGGGAAAGCAAAATACAGAAAGTACAGCAACAAAAAAGCTGCTTAGCTAAAAGTGTCCAGCATAGCTGCACTTCTCCAAAAGTACACAAAAGGTGGCTCCTCACACTACAAGTGCTGACACCTCACTTGTATTTTACTGATGTCTGCTGAAACCTTGGGAGACTTGGTGCATTCATAATAGTATAAACAAACATGACAGATTTTCCCAAACCCTATACATGCTCCACCAAGTGCATACAGTATTGTTAAATGTACATCAGTTGTGTACTGACTCTCAACTATCATCTTTAACCGCCCTAGTCAAAGTACAACAGAATCTCAGTAATCACAATATTTTCCATTCCACCATGACAAAAAAAACTCCACACAGTTCTATCCATGTGTTTACAACTTGTAACTTGGGTCTGGCAGCTTCAATGAGCAGTAAATCACTGGAATCATAATATAAATAAAACGCCATAAACAATGCGAAACAATCAACATCAAAAGAAGTTAAAAAAAATCTCAGGGGGGGGGGTGTTCACGTGTAATGTGTACAGAATCCTTCAAACTTAAGCAGCTCCTGCCCTCTGAACCCCTCGCCATTGCCACAACCTTGTTTACTCCTGCACGTCCATTAACGTGTGCAAAATGCTCACAGTAAATGACTAATCATATTAGCATTGTAGTCTTGGTTGCCACGTACAGTGAATAAATGTGAGAATAAACCCAGTGTAACGGGTGTGCTGCCCTTCGCAGACCCGGAGAAAGCTGGTGGCGGTGTGTTTGATCGCTAAATAAGAACATATTTATGAAGGGAGTTTTGGGAGAAAACTTGGGACGGGAATACATACTACTTTGACCCCCCTGAAAACCACCACTAGGCCTAGCCAGTTCTCGCACTAGCAGACGGTACAAATCGTCCACTCTTTTAAAATCAGTAAAACATTTGCAAGCGAGCTGCTGTAAACAAGCTGGGCCGGGCCAACAACAGCAACAGTGTGCGGTGTGGCGGTTACCCCAGCACCAGGCTACAGAGGCCTAATCTCAGGGACTCTGTGTGTGTGTGTGTGACAGGTAGGAAACTCGAAGAAAAACATACCGTAAATTTCAGGACTTCTCCGCGGCCGGTCAGGATCTTACAAAAAAAACACGTGTGTCACCTGCACATCGCCAGCGTTTGTTAGGCCTTGAAATCTCGGCACCAAGTCGCTATTAATAGCCGCTGGGAGAAAGCATTTCGCAGCGTGTTGGAAATCTCTCACCCAGCCGCCAGCCACCAACCCCCGGGCTAATGCCGGCCCGGCTCCCCCCCCTCCAGTCCGCCGTTTATTGACGAAACACCAACCGCACTCAGAAGGGGCGGGAGCTGCAACCCAGGCTCAGGCCGGAAGTCCCGGGGAAAGAAGCGCAGAGAGAGAAAAAACACAACACACACAGGCTGAGTGACGGCTCGCTCGGCCAATCAGCACGCGCCGCTGGCCCGGGGAGAGGCCGTCGCTGATTGGGCCGAGGGGGGTTGGGGGCGGGGGAAGCCCAGGCCGGAGCCAATCAAGAAGCAGGAGCAGGAAAGGCTGGCGCTGCCTTGTCAGCAGGCGCGCGGTGCAGCGCAGCGCACTGCTGGAGGCGCCCTGACAAGAAGCTTGTTTTTGAATCGAGCTGAGAGTGGGTGGCTGGTTTCCTGCAACACATTCTCTAATTTAAAAAAAAACACCTTCTTGCATCTAGAATGCATGATGACGATTGCATTTTCCCCTTCTTTCTCACCCGATGCATTTATTGAGACTCCCCTAATGCTTTCTTTTTATGCATTTTTTTTAGGGTTAGGCTTTTGACTACTTTGCTTAAATATCTTCAGCAATTGATGTCAGTGGGTTCAGATGAGTCCTTCAGCCAGAGCATAATATGAACCACAGTACACAGTCAATCACCTACGATTTCTAGAAAGTTTGTACTTTCCTGCTGACTGTTGAGGGTAATTCTGGTTCAAGCTGTTGCAGCAACTCTTGAATGTGAACTGAAGGGCCATTAACCTGAAACGTTTACTCTGTTTCTCTCTCCACGGATGCTGCCTGGCCTGCTGAGTATTTCCAGCATTTTCTGTTGTTATTTCAGATTTCCACCATCTGCAGTATTTTGCTATTATATGAATTTTATTGTTAGTCTTCTGGCTCAAACTGGTCACGTTTCTGAAAAGTTTCAACATATTTGAGGCACAACTAGCATCAATAATCAGCTGCGATATAAAGTTTAAGGGATTTGTTTTGAGAAGAGACACCTTTGATGGATTTCAGAAAGGAAGAATGTGCTTGAAAACCTGATAGTTATTTGAGGAGGTAACACAAGTTATTTGATGAGGTAACACATATGGTGGATGGGGAAATGCAGTGGATGTGATGTACATGGACTTTCATAAACCTTTTGACAAGGTACCACACCGGAAACTATTCACGAAGGATTGAAGGGTATGAAATTAGGGGGAGGTTGACGATACTAAAATAGGAGTCAGAATAAATAATTCCAAGGACCAAAGGAAGTTGTAAGGGGATGTTGATCAGTTGGTGGAATGGGCAACATAGTGACAAATAGAATTCAGTGTTAGTAAATGTGAGGTGGTAAATTTTTGGTTAAAAAATAATAATTATAGTATGGGGGGGGGGTTGAGAAGCTAGGTGATGTAGAAGAGCAAAGGGATTTGGGGGGTCAGGCTTACAAGAAATTTAAAGCAGCACCCCAAGTGGATAATGCCACTGAAAAGCAAATGGAATACTGAGTTTTATGACGAGGTGCAGAATATAAAATTTGAGATGTAATGGTGAATCTGTGTAAAACCTTCGTAAGACCACAATTGGAGTATATGTAGTTTTAGAGTCCACACTATAGGAAGGATATTGAGGTAGGAGAAAGAGAATGCTGCCTGGTACAAAATAAATGTAAGAGATGTCGGATGGAAAGCAAGAGAAACTTTTTTGCACAGAGGGTTGTGAGGCTGTGCACCGCCGGACTTAGTGAGTGAAGCAGATGCCATCACCTGGAATTTCCATGGGGGTTCTCCCAATCATCTGCCTTAACATCAGCAGAAAATTATCAGAAACTCTGGAGGAAAGGCATAAATAGCCAGCTATACTGTTTCTCCAGAGTTTCTGCTGATCTTCCACTGAGCTTAGGATGGATGATCGGAAAAACCCTCACTGAAATTCTAGCTCCATGATAATATTTATGAATAGGTTGGATAGGTGGGTGAAGGAAAGGAAAATAAAGAGGTATGGAACCAGAGCGGGTACGTGGAATTAGGACTACTGCTTGTGTGGAGGATAAACATCAACATGGACTGGTGGGCCAAATGTTCTGTTTTCAAGGTGCAATTCCATATAACTGACTTACCTGATTCTGGACACTCTCTGCAAAAACTGGGATCAATAACCAGAACATCAAATAAAAAATAGTCAGATTGAGTGGAATTGTTCTTGGCATTCAATGAGGGAATATATTAATCTACATCGCACTATCTAATATGGCAATCATTATGTTGTAAGTTAAATCTTGTCTCAGACTTCAATTCATTGCCTTCCAAAGTCTAATTTTTCTCATAGGCATTGTAGCAACAGAAGAAGATACATTAGTTTGTATTTTTTACTTAATAGGCATATGTCCTATTTGTTACAATGAGTGTGAGAAAGGATTTTCATAAGGAAAACCCTGATCTGTGTCACCGCCTGTGTGTATATGATATATACATATATATTTTTAAACTACGTATAATTTTACAGAAGTCTCAAACAAAGCTGAGTGGTAAGTTCTGTGATACCCTGTTTCATGTGATTTACACTGTTGTATGGCCTTCTATAAAATATTACGTATGAATTCTGCATTTATATATGAACTGTATTTTGTACATTATACATGTTATTACCCAGTAATCAATGAAATAATAAGTTCATATCAACAAGTGTAATTCTTGGGAAAAAGTGTACTTATTACTTAATGTCACTCTATTTTTGCAAAACAGTGTGTGTAGTATGGATTAACATCTTTACAGCATGTTTCCAGGCAACCGCACATCTGAGGTCAGGTGACAATAGCTTCACTTTCTTATACTGCTTTCAAGATGTTCCTGTCTGTTTATTCTCCTAGATAACGTGAATGGGCACAACTAAATAATGCAAGTGATAAACACCACAGCGGATACTCTTCGTATAGTCAAAGTGCTGAGAAATGTGCACAGAACTTTGTATGAAAGTTGTGTTTTGTAAATATGTTTGCATTCTTTCGGTTTGAGTTTTAGTGCAAGGACTTATTTCTACAAGGAAGCAAAATGATATCCAGTACATCAGAAAGAGGATGATTACACCTAAAGCAGTATTTGGACTAATTTAGACAATGCAAATGCTGAAAAAGTATATTTTCTAAAAAAAAAATTAAATTGTACTCGCACAGTAAACAGTAGAGTATTACTGATTATGATCTGCTTTCACTATAAATATTCAATCCCTTGTGCAAAGTTGTAGGATATTGTAGGAATAGGCGTATTCCTAACCAAATCACTGAGGTCGACTCAGGAGAAACAATCCAACAGGTCTTTAATGAAGGATTTGACGAAGTACAGAAAACAACAAGGATCGATGCAGGAGAGCCGTGGAACAGGTCTTACCCGAATGGGGACGCCACGAGGACAGACTCGGCAGTCCCGTGGATTGCATCGTGACATCATCGCGTTTTCCCGCGCTTGGGGCGGTCACGTGATGTGCGACGTGACATCATCGCGTTTGCCCGCGCTTAGGGCGGTCACGTGATGTGCGCCGTGACGTCACCGCGTTTGCCCGCGCTTAGGGCAGTCACGTGATGTCATCGCGTTAGGTCGCGTTCTTAAAGGGGCAAGGCCCCGTACATGCAAACTCTATACAAACATAGTTAAAGGGATTTATGTACAGTAAGTAAGAGACACTCGGTGGTACCGCTACAACATGATGAATATCTCTCAAAGTGAGTTATGGTAATCCATCTAAATGATAGAGATTCTTTATATCTCATTGCTAGCCTTGAAGTGCCAATCATGAGCAGGGTACTACAGTGCAAGGTGAAGGGATAAGGACATTGTATAGAATACCAACACAGTTGAAAAATGTACCAAAAAATTAGATAAATCAGGAAGTAACCTATTGGCACCAAATTTGTGTTTGGAAAGCTAGGAGAGTATAAGAGGAAGAGGAATGAGTTGGAGACTATGTGCAATGAGTTTGGATTTCAGTAGGGCGGGGAAAGAAGAGAGATATTAATGAAAGATGGAGCACTTATCTGATGACAAGCATTTCTAGTAAAAAAATATTATTTTCTTTCCAGGATTGTGAGAGAGGTGTTGGCAGCATTCAAGCCTTTAACAGAATATGGCTTAATATAGAGTTAAGTGTTGGTAAGAGAAAAACAAGTGTTTGACACAGAGAAAAGCAGCCTCTGGAAGGCAGCATTCACATTTGAAATCATAAGAGATTCTGAAGCTGAGATTGTTGACAGATGGTGCATGAAATGGAGAGCCAGAATGAGGGGGAGAAGGAATATGTGTATAGTATGTAAATAAATTCGTTTTTGTGACCTCGCAAATGTGGAGATTTTCCTTTAAGTTCCCAGGCTACATGTATAAATTGCATTATTAATTCTAATATATAAAATATATGATCAACAAAAGTATGAATGTAACTCAATACTTGTGCAATTATGTACTGTTGAGTATTTTATATACTTTACAGTTAGTGAGAAAGGTATTTCATAATTTTTTTATGTGAATAATGTTGTTATTTAAATAAAGTACTTCCAGTAATCCATAGGATATTTTTATGAGCTTCCTTGGAAAGATTCACTACAAAAGTATGATGAAGGTATAGGGACTGAGACCAAGATTAGAGTAGAGCCTGACTCTCCCCTGGCCTATTGCGAATCTGTCTCCTAATTTGCCAAGAAAAATATTTAGAAACGGATCATCCAAGTATGTTGGAAATAGAAATGAGAGCTTGTCCTGAGATGGTGATGAGAGTGATCTCCTGGTCTAAATTAAACTGAAGTGTTTCTGCTGTGGCCAGACTCTTTTGAAAGTCGTTTCAAAATTGCACTGATCCCAGTTAAGACAGCTATGGCTTTATACCCAGAAAGAGACTGACAGACAAAATCATTTTAGTGCTTATTGGAAGTTAGAAGCCTTGGGTCTGTCTCCAGCTCTAAGTGGAAGATGAGAAGAAAAGGAGAGCGTGAAAAACAAATAATGGGAGGTTTACAGAGTGAAAGACGTACAGAGAAAGGGTAAGAAACTGAGAAACATACAGAGAACGCACAAATCATGCAGACTAGAAGGGAGACAAAGGAAACGGTGAGATATAGAAAGAAGGGGTGAAGAAAAAGTCTGAAGGTGAGACTGTTAGCTATAGTTTTGGCTCCAGCCAGGAGAACCCTATTTATATTGCTTGGCTCCTGCCTGGCTGAAACTTAAACTGTCTTGTTTGGGAGAGATATCTGCACCTGCCTGGATAAAAGTGTGTGCAGAGCTGCCTCCCAAAAGATAGAACGTAAATGTTTAGAGAGCAGGGAGGGGAGAATCTCTGCTTTGTAAACATTTACATTGAGGTCAGATAGGTTTACCAAGTGTCCAGTGAGTCAGATAGAGCGTTTTGCAAACCAGGCTTGACACAACACTAGATTTGCAGCATCAAATCCAAGTGGTGGAAGATTCGTTCCAGGGTTTCTCACTCCACTTTGCCCCAAAGTCAGATTGGGCACTGACTCTGAATTTACACTGCCAGTTTAGCACGGTGTGAAGCTAAATGTCCTGTGGACTCAGATGGTAGCCAAGATCTTACAAAGAGCTCAACGGGGTTTCTGCCTGAATCATACTTAAGTATACACATTGGGGGGGATATCTATGACTGAAACATTTTAAACCTAATTTTATGCTGATTGGCAATTTTTAACCAAAAATCCTAAAGCACTGAAAAAAACAGTGGCCATGCATCACACTGCATAAATTGAGCTTTGATACACAGCCAAAGGTACTTTACACCAATGATAAACTTGAGTGTAAATTCAGCGTCAAGGCCCAAACTGATTCCGAATGTCTCAATGTCTCTGAGTCAGAAGGTTGTGTGTTCAAGTCCTACTCCCGAGGCTTGAGCACATCATCTAGGCTGACTATTCAGTGCAATGAGAATGCTTTAGTATCGGAGCTTCGGCCTTTCAGATGTGATGCTAGACCAAAGCCCCATCTGCCCTCTCAGGTGGACTTAAAAGATTCCTTGGAACTATTTAAAAAAGAGCAGTAGAGTTTACCCAGTGTCCTGGCCAATATTTATCCCTTAACTAACACCACTAAAACAGATTATCTGGCCCTTTATCTCATTGTAGGACCCTGCTGTGCACAAATTGGCTGCTAGGTTTGTCTGTATTATAATCATGATGACTACACTTAAAGTGTTTTGGGACATTCTGAGGATGTGAAAGGTGTTAGATAAATGCAAGTTCTTTTTCCCTTTCTTGGTTTATACAACTGTTACTGGGTAAACTTGGTGAGCCATTGGAAGAAAAAGCATTGCTGGCACTCTAATGCTTAACATTTTGGAATTGGAGGTTGCAGGGTCAATACCTCTTAACTCAGTTGTTGATTTTTAAAAATTTGTTCATGGGATGTGGGCGTCGCTGGCAAGGCCAACAATTATTGCCCATCCCTAGTTGTCCTTGAGAAGGTGGCGGTGAGTCGCCTTCTTGAACCGCTGCTGTCTGTGTGGTGAAGGTACTCCCACAGTGCTGTTAAGTAGGGAGTTCCAGGATTTTGCCCCAGCAACGATGAACGATCGGCGATATACTTCCAAGTCAGGATGGTTTGTGACTTGGAGGGGAACTTGGAGGTGGTGGTGTTCCCATGCGCCTGCTGCCCTTGTCCTTCTAGGTGGTCGCGGGTTTGGGAGGTGCTGCCGAAAAAGCCTTGGCGAGTTGCTGCAGTGCATCTTGTAGATGGTACACACTGCAGCCACAGTACGCCGGTGGTGGAGGGAGTGAATGTTTAAGGTGATGGATGGGGTGCCAATCAAATGGGCTGCTTTGTCTTGATGGTGTCAAGCTTCTTGAGTGTTGTTGGAGCTGCACTCATCCAGGCAAGTGGAGAGTATTCCATCACACTCCTGACTTGTGCCTTGTAGATGGTGGAAAGGCTTTGGGGAGTCAGGAGGTGAGACACTTGCTGCAGAATACCCAGCCTCTGACCTGCTCTTGTTGCCATAGTATTTATGTGGCTGTTCCAGTTAAGTTTCTGGTCAATGGTGACCTCCAGGATGTTGATGGTGGGGGATTCGGCGATGGTAATGCCATTGAATGTCATGGGGAGGTGGTTAGATGCTCATTTGTTGGAGATAGTCATTGCCTGGCACTTGTGTGGCGCGAATGTTACTTGCCACTTATCAGCCCAAGCCTGAATGTCGTCGAGGTCTTGCTGCATGCGAGCATGGACTGCTTCATTATCTGAGGAGTTGCGAATGGCACTGAACACTGTGCAGTCAATCAGTGAACATCCCCACTTCTGGCCTTATGATGGAGGGAAGGTCATTGATGAAGCAGCTGAAGATGGTTGGGCCTAGGACACTGCCCTGAGAAACTCCTGCAGCGATGTCCTGGGGCTGTGATGATTGACCTCCAACCACCACAACCATCTTCCTTTGTGCTAGGTATAACTCCAAGTCCTAATAATTAGAGACTGTGGAGTGGAGAAAATCAGACTCTGATATCCTGCCTGATCAGTCAAAGATGACTTTGCAGAAAGGTCTGGGAGCAACCTGCCCACTTGCCTCCTTTACAGCAGAGATCTGTCCAGACAGCTACAGAGGTAAATTACATTTACAACATAGTATTAGTTGCTCTGTGAATCCAGGGCAGTAATGCAATCTTGGAGTTCAGCTGACAAATAAACCACAAGAGCACGTTTATGATGTCAAATGAATCGCTCTATCAGATTACTGCCTTGTAATGCTCGAACAGCCATCTAATACATCCAATATACTCTATCTATTTTACTGGTGTGGATGACTCCATAATGTTGTGAGTAAACAGTGTAGATCGTCTACGATAAGAAAATACAAACAGGTATTAAATTATTCTGTTTCCCCCACCCCCGATACTTCACTCTGCTTATACTGCAGATTTTTCTATTGATATTTTTCAACATAATTGATCACAATTGTTTCTCCCTGCATAGAAGCATCTAACCTCCAAAGTCAGTTCTGCACCTTCCCTTTAACTGCACAGATAAAGATGAGAAACTTGCCACTTGGGAAATTGCAGGACAAAGGGTTTGTATCTATTACGGCAATATACTGGCACACCAACATGTATCTTCCATCCCCCTTTCCATTTAAAATGTGATTAAATAGCAGTTAGATCCATTTATCTGTCTGTCTTTCTCATAATGTGCATCATACTTTAAGTGTGTTCATAGCACAAAAAATGTCACATTTTCCTGATTAGCTCACATTTCTGAGGAATAAATCAAAAAACACATACTGATTGGCTCATATTTCCTTTGAACCGCAATCAAAAGACTTAACCACCATCCACTTGCCTCACTGTCTCTCAACCAACCTCGACCAAATTTTCTGACTCACTGAGTGCCTTGAGTGTGGGTTACTGAGTGCTCCGTGGAATATAAGAATAACAGTGATCAATCCATGAGTTAGAACTAGTTTCACTCATTTTCCTGAGGGAAGTATTCAATAGATGTTACTTTGTAAAGCTATATATCAAACAAAATTAATTAAACCAGCAAAATATCATTACATTTCAGATTTTCTCAGTCTAGAAAGATCACTGTTTCTTGTCATTTTCTAGATCTCTGTTTTTGGATTTTGTTTCCTAAGAGTTGACCCTCTAATGTAAAACGTTTCTTTCATTAACATATTAAATCAGGTGTGTGGTATGCAGTAACAAGCTGAAAAGAAGAGAGAGGTTGTAATTAATGGTTGCGGACGTTTGAAATAGTTTAAATATTTCAAAATGGAAAGCGTAACCAGGAAAACAAGAGATATTTCTTTCTAGACAACCCATGACAGGTGAGGAGAGAGTGGGAGGATGGAAACATTTCAGGCCGTCTACTCACTTTAAGCAAGGACCTTTAGTCCATTTCTCAGAACATTTCTTTCTCACATAAAACAAAATAAAATGTAAACGATAAATATGAGCTCCCTAATTACTCAATTGGTAGTACAGTAGCTCCCTAGCCTGATTGGTAAGGAAAATATCCATAAATGAGGCAAAATAATATTTCTGGATATATGTACGTATATATGTTTTTTAAACCGTTGTAGCAGTTCACACAACCCATTGCTATAGTAACCCTAATTGAATCACAGCGAGGTAATGTAGATTTATTTAAAAGGGAGCATCTTCCTTTTCTACAGAAAGAGGAGAAAAGAGGAATGGGAAAAAGTAGGAGCTAAATTGAGACGATGAGAAAAATTGAGAGCCAAAGTGAAGAAGAGGAAGAGGGACACAGAAATAGGAGATGATCAGAAAGATACAGGAAAAGAGAGAGAACATTATTTTTGTTTACTTCTGTCCATATCCAATGCCATGGGATGTCAACTAATATATAAAATGAACAAAGAGGCCATTGAATGGCACCTTGTTAAACATGCACTCATTTTTGACATTGCAGCAAAAATGGTTGCACGAGGAATATATCGAATGCCCAAGCTGCTGCCTCATATCTCATTCATGTTCTGTCTAAGGCCAAATTCTACTTGACAGCAGGTTTGATCCAAATATGCAGTTTGTTTTCCCATTCACTTACAGGATCAACATTTCAGCCTGGCTTAGTTGGTAGACTGTGTGTTGGAGCCCTGCACCATGCATTTGAGTTCATAATTCAGATGACGCTCCAGCGCAGTGCTGAGTGATGAATTGACTGAGCTGATGTCCTTCAGATATGACACTAAACCAAACCTCCATCTGTCTGTTTGGGTGATTTAGGTGGACATTAGGAATCTTATGGCACAATTGAAGAAAAGTCAAGTAGTCTGATGTTTTTGCCAACATTGCTCCCTGAACTAATAGCAGCAAAAAAACAGATTAACTGGTGATTTAACTCAATAGGCTTTGTGGTATTTTCTTGTGTGCAAAATGGCGACCACATTTGCCTACACAACTTTAAAGTAATTCATTTATGTGAAGCACTTTGAGATATTGCTGATAGATGTGATGGGACCATAGGAACAGAAATAGGCCATTCAGTCCCTCAAGCATGTTTTTTTTTACAGAAACCCCACAGTGCAGATAGAGGCCATTTCGGCCCATCGAGCCTGCACCGACACATATCCCACCCGATCCCCGTAACCCCTACATCAACACCATTCTATTAGATCATGGCTGATCTGTACCTCAACCCCATTTACCGGCCTTTTCTCCATATTACCTGATACCCTTACCTAACAAATATCTATTAAACGCAGTCTTGAAAATTTCAATTGACCCAGTGGGCCTGTAGATGAACGAGCAGCATACCTGCCTGTTTTGGGTGAAAGGCTTTTTAAATATGTACACCGGTTGTAGGATCCCGATTCTAATTTTCTGGTACAGATGGGCCGGGCCTGCACTGTGCATCCTCTGCCTGTTTGTACCAGGCGGTGAGAGGGTGAGAGGACTAATTCATTGTCCTTAAAAGGACCCTCGGTGGCCACACAGAAAAGGGCCCAGAATTTTTTGGCGGAGAATTTTTGTGGGGCCAGTAGGAGCAGGAGTGGCCTGCTATTGGTCCCTGCTAAAGCCTCCCCCCTCCTCCCCCCCCCCATCCCCCAGCAAGGTTTGGCTCCCCGCTGCTTCCCCAGGCCCAACCTGCCAGCCAGTTCAGCCGATATCCCACCTTCCACATTCAGAAAACTTCAGCAGGATGCCAGAAAATAGTTAAGGTTTCCCGATGCTTGTTTCGGGCAGAAGTCAAATTCCTCCCCTCGCCACCCCCCACCCACCCAGTATTTCTAATTAGATTGCAGGAATATCAAATTCATAGATTACTGGGTAAATCACCTTTGTAACTTCAAAATGTGGCATCACAGCTGCCGGTTGTCTCGTTTTTACATTCTGATGTTTTTCTGCTGCTGTTTGTAATGGCCATTGGAGATTAAAATTTTATTATAATATATTTTCTCAAATGTCTAATAGCTCAATGGTAAATACCCACAATCTAATGTGATTGGCTGCCTGTGAAATATTTCAGTGGCGGCTATGTCAAGAATTTATGCAGGAGACTTGTTTTAAAGCATGAATGAAGCCTGGGACTCTTTGGTTAAAGTGTAGGGGAATGGTTACAACTGAGGTCATTGTGTACTAAGCATAAAACATACTTACAAGAAACCACGTGCCTTCAGTACATGAAAAGTGATCCCATCAAAATGACAATGCAGTGAGAGAGAAGCAACATCGATTAGTTTTACACTACTTATAATGTAGGGCTCTGGTCCAGCAATTTTAATACTTAAAAAAAATCTTTATGCTATTTTTGATTATTACTGTCGACAGTTTATGTGCAGCTTTACTATTGTAATTTAAAGAAAATTATTAATATAGTTTAGTGGTGTATCATTATGCAATAAATAAATAAATTCATTTAATGCACGAGAACATTCATTATTAACTCTGTTGGTAAAAAATCAATGCCACTACTATATGTTGAGCAACTGTATTGATAAATACCTCAAAGTTCAAGCTTCCCAATACTATATAAAGAAAATGACTGTGCTTTTTTGGGGGCTGAGAGTGGTTTAAACTGGTGGGATAGAGGCTTGCTGTATCTGATAGCTTTAAACATTCAAGGAGAAATGAGTTGCAGCAGTGCTGATTTAGCTAATCTCAACCAAGGTGCCAGGAGGGACAATACAATTCATTTTAGCATTCCTGGATTATGGAAGGGAAATTAACCAGCTCTCCTCCTACCGATTGCTATTTCGTGATCATTGCTGGAGAGTGCTCATTTGTGGACATCCGGTGACGATAAGATCAGGCTCAACTGTGATGCTCCCTATGGTTAGATACCCCTATACACCCATTGTCCAGGCTTACTCATAAAGACTAGCCACTTAGTTGAGGTAGTGGAGGGTGACCAGTGCTCCTAGAACTATACCCTGCCAGGAATCAATGCCTTCAGGAGAAGGAAAAGGGAGCAACTTTGGAGGGATGGAAAATACATTGAATTAATAGAATAAAACTTTATTCATTTGGAAAATGTCTTGCACTCTTAACCCCTTTAACAGCAAAACAAAACAAAATTATTTTTTATTGTTACTTTATTTTTTTTTAAAGAATTAGATAAGTACAGGACAACATTAAAAATGGTTAACTCTAACAAGCAGACTAGTTACATAGAGAGCAGAAAGCATCAATTTGAATGGACATCTATTCCAAATTCAGAGAGGACAAGCTGGATATATGAGACACTTGGGTGTTGAGGGAAGGGGAGCTGGAAAGACAATCTCCAACATGTGAACCATGAAGGGTCAAACACCATCAACCAACACTCGAAGAATAAGGCCCTACCAGCAAGGTATTCTGCAGAATAAAGTGACTAATCACCAGATCCAACCTATTGAAAATGGTTGTAGAAGCAGTGCCCACATTATATGGAAAGAATCATACCTGTCTTGAAGAGAATAGATCATCCTCTCTAAGCGTGGTCTGTTTATGTCCCATAATTAGGAATTAACGGAGGGAGCATTACATGCTATTCAATTGGATGAGTATAATTTTTGTTGCCACCAAAACAAAAGGGCAGCACGGTGGCATAGTGGTTAGCACTGTTGCCTCACAGCGCCAGAGACCCGGGTTCGAATCCAGCCTCGGGCGACTGTCTGTGTGGAGTTTGCACATTCTCCCCGTGTTTGCGTGGGTTTTCTCCGGGTGCTCCGGTTTCCTCCCACAGTCCAAAGATGTGTGGGTTAGGTTGATTGGCTATGATAAATTGACCCTTAGTGTTAGGGGGATTAAATACGTGGGGTTACAGGGATAGGGTGGGATATGTGTTGGTGTAGGGGTTACGGGGATCGGGTGGGATATGTGTCGGTGCAGGCTCGATGGGCCAAAATGGCCTCTATCTGCACTGTGGGGTTTCTGTGATTCTGTGAAAACATCCTGTGGAAAGATCCTTTCTGTGAAGCTTGAAAGGAATATCCTGGAAGCATCACCCAGGATCACAGATGATGGGAGGAGGAAGTCGTCATCCAAATATGCCTGCATTTGTACATAAATCCAAGGAAACGTCCTCCTTCCAAAGGTTCCACTACACATGGGCACTCCCACAGATTGTAATCAAAATGCATGCCCTATCCACTCAACACCCCATCTTCAACATCCACTGTCAGGTCTAATTTCCATTCTTTACAATCATTTTAAAATACGTTTTTGAGATATTGGTGACAGAGGCAGGGCCCAAGAACAAAATTTTAGAAAACAGATTGTAAAGAATCTATGAATATTGTAAATTGAGAATTTAAACTTTGCGTTGCAGTCCAGCATCAATTGAGGCCCAATACACTGTCGCACAAATGTATTTTGTATCTAAATCCTGGATGTATTGATCAATCTCCCAGATTTTAGTTGAAGCTTTCAGAGAATGTATCCCCTTTCTAGTAATAGTTTGTACAATTTTATTAGAAAATTGAGCTTGTTATAGTTCTTTTCTAACCAATTTTATTATGGAAAGTCAATAATGCTTAAAAAGTACCCATTTTAATTGTTTGTAGCATAGAATATAACGTGGTTAAAAATTAAATTTAGAGCTGAATCTTAGAAATAAAAAGTGCAGTGATTGGCACAGAAATACATTTCATGCCAGTGTTCTGCAATACAGGTCAGTTAATTGGGGAATCATCCACTATAATCATAGCATCATTCTACAGCACTTGCTGTGAAAACAGGCCTTTTCACACATGCCATTTGTCTGAGCACAAAGTCATAACCTAAACAGACAACATGTTGAATCGGCTGCACGTTCCGAAGAGGGAGAGTGGAAGATGACTGCAGCAGGTTCAAAAAGAATATTGAATGGAGATGCAAGAGCAGGAAGGCAGTGAAAGAGTAGGCCAAAGGAAATGTACTAAGACTCCAGGGACCATATTTTCCTCCTTTTGTTAATTTTAGCACTTAAGTAGACATGAGTAGAAAGTAGCGTAATGTTGATAGAAATCACTAATCAACTGTAATTCCATGTTTAGCCCTGATCTGAGGATTCCTATCTCTGCAAAAATGGATTGGTGAACATTAGCAAAAAAATGAGCAAAAGTCTTTGTTGGGTAAGGTCATAACAATTAAATCGTACAGCATTTCATAATTGCACAGTCAAACTGAAAAGTATTTTACTACAGATCATACCCAATGTTAGTGAATTTCGGAAATAACAACAGAAAATGCTGGAAAAACTCAGCAGGCCAGGCAACATCTGTGGAGAGAGAAACAGGGTCAACGTTTCAGGTCGAAACCCTTCGTCAGGACTGAGAGAAAACACAGGAAATGAAACAGATTAAACTAAAAGTGAATTTAGGGATGGGTAAAATTAAAAAAGTTAACCCAGAGTGAATGGGTGTAATGGCTATTGGCAGGTATATGACAATGGAACAGGAGGAGTGCATGTAGAGGGGAACAGAGAGACCACAGGAGGTGCATGACTCATAGCAGCTTTCTCCAGGCAGAGAGGAGCACAATAGAGTCAGCTGCCTGGACATGACAGAGGAATGATACATGAGGAGGCTCAGGTTTACCAAGGAGGTTGTGACAGAAGTCAATAAAGACCGTCAGGAATGGTTAACCATCTGTACTGCACTCCAATTGCAGTGAAGTCACCTATAGAGGATGTCTCAGGATGTACACCATGTTATTTGTTTGCTTTTTGGCTAACTAACCTCTTGTTTTCTGCACAAAGAAAAAATACAGGCTGCAAGAAAAAAGTGAATGTCTTACATTTGTGCTGCTTTTGTCCAACTTCTTCGAGACCTCCCATCAGTGTTCTGCGTCATTGATATCACATTCACTCATTCAGTGACATCCTGCCTTGCTCATTCCCTCCTTTGCATATTTTGGGGCTGTTCTGCTCTATCAAACTGTGCTCATGTTTGTCAGTAACTGGGCTTACTTAAACTTGCAGGGCCTGATTGATAAAAGGGGCTTTTCTAAAATAAATTGTTGCAATTCTCCTCCCACATTGTGCACTCCACCACTGGTTTAACAACTTTTTTTTGACATTTATATTATGTAAATAGTGCATTAACTGAGAAGCATGAAAGGCTCATTATTACAGATGGGTCGTGATTGGCTGCTATTTTTTCACTAAGGCAAAAGAATTTGCATTCGCAGGCAGCATGTTTCAAACTTGCACTTTTCCACAATGTTGTTAGTGGGTTGTAGATTACAGAGAAAAATGGGCATTGCTAGATTGTAGCAACATCTGGAAACGTCAGTCTGCTAACCAATCTATCCTGTTGAAGGCGTGATAAGGCTATTTGACAGGACATCTTTTTTCTTACTGAATTTGCTTGAAGTATGTGAACTTTTGGCTTCTTCATAGAATCATAGAATCATAGAAATTTACAGCACAGAAGGAGGCCATTCGGCCCATCTTGTCCGTGCCGGCCGACAAAGAGCTATCCACCCTAATCCCACTTTCCAGCACTTGGTCCGTAGCCTTGTAGGTTACGGCACTTCAAGTGCATGTCCAAGTACTTTTTAAATGTGACGAGGGTCTCTGCCTCTACCACCCTTTCAGGCAGTGAGTTCCAGACCCCCACCACCCTCTGGGTGAAAACATTTCTCCTCACATCCCCTCTAAACCTCCTACCAATTACTTTAAATCTATGCCCCCTAGTTATTGGCCGTTCTGCTAAGGGAAATAGGTCCTTCCTATCCACTCTATCTAAGCCCCTCATAATTTTATACAAC
The DNA here is from genome assembly GCF_052327205.1 of Somniosus microcephalus. Lineage (NCBI taxonomy): Eukaryota > Metazoa > Chordata > Chondrichthyes > Squaliformes > Somniosidae > Somniosus > Somniosus microcephalus. The sequence goes on along the minus strand of NC_141009.1, from coordinate 25,477,542 downwards.
TCAATTAGGTCTCCCCTCAGTCTCCTCTGTTCCAAAGAAAACAACCCCAGCCTATCCAATCTTTCCTCATAGCTAAAATTACCCAGCTCAGGCAACATCCTCGTAAATCTCCTCTGTACCCTCTCTAGTGCAATCACATCTTTCCTGTAATGTGGTGACCAGAACTGCACACAGTATTCTATCTGAGGCCTAACTAGTGTTTTATACAGTTCAAGCATAACCTCCCTCTTATATTCTATGCCTCGGCTAATAAAGGCAAGTACCCTGTATGCCTTCTTAACCACCTTATCTACCTGTCCTGCTACCTTCAGGGATCTATGGACATGCATTCCAAAGTCACTCTGATCCTCCGCACTTCTCATTTTGTCCTACCATTTATTGTGTATTCCCTTGCTGTTAGCCCTCCCCAAATGCATTGCCTCACACTTCTCCGGATTGAATTCCATTTGCCACTGTTCTGCCCACCAGACCTGTCCATTGATATCTTCCTTCAGTCTACAGCTTCTTCATTATCAACCACACGGCCAATTTTTGTATCATCTGAAAACTTCTTAATCATACTTCCTACATTCAAGTCCAAATCATTGATATATACCACAAAAAGCAAAGGACTCATTACTGAGCCCTGCAGAACCCCACTGGAAACAGCTTTCCAGTCACCAAAACACCCTTCGACCATTACCCTTTGTTTCCTGCCTCTGAGCCAATTTTGGATTGAACTTGCTTTTACTTTCATGACCAGTCTGCCATGCGGGACTTTATCAAAAGCTTTGCTAAAATCCATATAGACTACATCAAATGCACTACCCTCATCGGCCCTCCTTGTTACCTCCTCTAAAAATTCAATCAAGTTAGTCAGACACGACCTTCCCTTAACAAATCCATGCTGACTGTCCCTGATTAATCCGTGTCTTTCTAAATGAAGACTTATCCTGTTCCTCAGAATTTTTTCCAATAATTTTCCCACCACCGAGGTTGGGCTGACTGGCTTGTAATTACTCGGTCTTTCCCTTTCTCCCTTTTTAAACAACGGTGCCACGTTAGTAGCCCTCTAGTCCTCCGGCACCACACCTGTAGCCAGATAGGATTGGAAAATGATGGTCAGAGCCTCTGCTGTTTCCTCTCTTACTTCTCTTAACAGTCTGGGATACATTTCATCTGAGCCTGGGGATTTATCCACTTTCAAAAATGCTAAACCCCTTAATACTTCCTCTTTCACTATGTTTATTTCATCTAATATTTCACACTCCTCCTCCCTGATTGCAATGTCTGCATCGTCCCTCTCTTTTGTGAAAACAGATGCAAAGTATTCATTAAGAACCATACCCATGTCTTCCGCCTCTACACACAGGTTACCTTTATGGTCCCTAATAGGCCGTACTCTTACTTTAGTTATCCTCTTGCTCTCAATGTATTTATAAAACATCTTTGGGTTTCCTTGATTTTACTTGCCAATATTTTTTCATGCCCTCTCTTTGCTTTCCTAATTTCCTTTTTAATTTCACCCCTGCACTTTCTATACTCCTCTAGGGTTTCTGCGGTATTGAGCCCTCGGTATCTGTCATAAGCTTCCCTTTTTTTCTTTATCCTACCCTGTATGCCCCTTGACATCCAGGGAGCTCTAGATTTGTTAGTCCCACCCTTTTTCTTTAAGGAAACATACTTGCTCTGAACCCTCACTATCTCCTCCTTAAATGCCTCCCACTGGCAGTCTCTGACACTGATTTACCTTCAAGTTTCTGTCTCCAGTCCACTTTGGCTAAATCACATCTGAGCTTAGTAAAATTAGCTTTTCCCCAATTGAGAACTTTTATTCCTGGTCTATCCTTGTCCTTTTCCATAACTACCCTAAATCTAACTGAATTATGATCACTACCACCAATATGCTCTCCCACTGATACCCTATCCACTTGCCCAGCTTCATTCCCTAAAACTAGGTCCAGAACCGCCCCCTCTCTTGTTGGGCTTGCTATGTACCAGCTAAAAAAATTCTCCTGAATGCATTTTAAGGATTCTACTCCCTCTATACCTTTCACACTAATTTTATCCCAGTTAATATTAGGGTAGTTGAAACCCCCTACTATTACTGCCCTATTTTTGCACGTCTCAAACATTTGCCTACATATTTGCTCTTCTAGCTCCCTCTGACTGTTTGGGGGTCTATAGTACACTCCCAGCAGTGTGATTGCCCCATTTTTGTTTTTCCGTTCAACTCATATGGCCTCATTGAATGATCCTTCTAAGATATCATCCCTCCTCACAGCTGTAATTGTTTCTTTAATCAATATTGCGACCTCCCTCCTTTTGTAACCCCTCTCTATCTCATCTGAAAACCCTGTGACCACGAATGTTGAGCTGCCAATCCTGCCCTTCTTTCAGCCATGTCTCAGTAATAGCAATAATATCATACATGTCTATCTGTGCCCTCAGCTCATCTGCTTTATTCCCTAGACTCCTTGCATTGAAGTATATACCATTTAGCACTGCCAAACTCCCTTGTTGTCTATCTTCTAGCCTTTGTTTCCTCTGCCTTCCAAACTTGCTTACTAATTTTCTGCTTTCCATTTCCAGCTTTGCTTCTCTCCCTTCTGAATCTACTCTCAGGTTCCCATCCCCCTGCCAAGCTAGTTTAAAGCCTCCCCAACAGCACTAACAAACCCCACTGCAAGGATATTGGTCCCGGCCCTGTTGAGGTGCAATCCGTTCGGCTTGTACAGGTCCCACCTCCCCCAGAAACGGTCCCAATGCCTCAGAAATCTTAAGCCCTCCCTCCTGCACAATCTCTCCAGCCATGCATTCATCTGCTCTATCCTCCTATTTCTGTACTCACTAGCACATGGCACCGGGAGTAATCCGGAGATTGCTACCTTTGAGGTCCTGCTTTTTAATCTCTTTCCTAGCTCCCTAAAATCTGCCTGCAGGACCCATGGTGCCGTGGACATGGCTGTGACTGCACTCCCCAGAGGAACCATCGTCCCCACCAGTATTCAAAACTGAAAACTGGTTAGCGAGCGAGATGCACTCAGGGGATTCCTGCCCTATCTGCCTGGTCCTCCTCTTCTGTCTGGCAGTCACCCATTCCCTCTCTGCCTCCACACTCTTAAGCTGCGGGGTGACCACCTCCTGAAACGTGCTATCCATGAAGTTCTCAGCCTCGCAGATGCACTGCAGTGACTCCAGCCGCCGCTCAAGCTCCGAAACCCAGAGCTCGAGCTGCTGTAGCTGGGGACACTTCCCACACATGCGGTTGTCCAGCCCACGAGAAGCGTCCAGGACTTCCCACATGGCACAGGATGTGCATTCCACGGGGCTGAGCTGCCCTGCCATGCCTTTACTTTGTAGACTATTAACTAGAAACACTTACCAGCTACTCACCAATCAGCTCCTTCCCTGGTTGTGACATCACTATAGCTGTTTGCAGTAGTTGCTTTTGTTGTTGTTTTTGCTGGTGGTTCTCTGCCTCCTCGCTGCCACCGCCTTTATCCTGCTCCACTCCCGCTCCTTCTGGTCTCGGGTCTCCTCCCTGCCACCGCTTTTATCCTGCTCCGTTCCCGCTCCTTCTGGCCTTGGGCCTCCTCGCTGCCGCCGCCTTTATCGTGCTCTGCTCCCCCTCCTTCTGATCTCGGGCCTCCTCGCTGCCACCTTTATCCTGCTCCGCTCCCCCTCCTTCTGGTTCGGGTCTCCTCCCTGCCGCTGCCTTTATCCTGCTCCACTCCCGCTCCTTCTGGTCTCGGGCCTCCTCCCTGCCACCGCTTTTATCCTGCTCCGCTTCCGCTCCTTCTGGCCTCACGCCTCCTCGCTGCCGCCGCCTTTATCCTGCTCCACCCCTTCTGGTCTCGGGCCTCCTTGCTGCCGCCGCCTTTATCCTGCTCCACTCCCGCTCCTTCTGGTCCCTTCTTAAAGAAATTTAGTTAGGAGTGAAAGCATCCAAAATAATTATATTTTGCTCATTTGAATAAGTTCTGCTCTGCTTTGTCCCTTAAAGCATCGATTTCCAATATGCTTCTGTTTTGAAGAACAAAGGACCAGTTAAGGTGTATAATGCTATCAGGGTCTCTTGTGGTCTGAGTAAAGGCTGCTGAATGGATTGATGTCTTTTTGATATTGGTAGAGTTTGACTACAGCAAATAAGTGAGGCATAGCAGCTGAACTGTACCTTCTCTTCAGGGACCTGATTTGGTCCCCAATAATCAAATGGAACAACATATATTCTAATCTATGTGCAAGAGCTTCAATAATGGTTTTACAGTCCGGAATATGGAGTGAACTGGGATGATAGCTGCCGCGATCCAAAAGGATTTTTGCTACAGGAGTTCACTTACTCCATTTAAAACTGAATTTAGGCTGTGCTGAAGATGTCTCGAAGATGTTCCTATCACAGCTAAACAACCTAATCTTGTGGAGCACTGAAATCAAAGCTGCATTATTCAAACAGGCTGCCACATTTCAGTGATTTTTTTTTTGAATATACACATCAAAAGTACCAACTCTGAACAGAGATATGTCCAACTGAGTCAAAAGCCTTAAACTGTGAAATACGGCCATCGAATATGGCCATGTGCGATACAGACTCCTGCAGCATTACATTGTATGTCAAATGGCACTGCTAGGCTTTTTTGTTTAAGTCATAAAATGCCATATCTGTGTGACATTATGTGAATGAAATATATGCAACGTGATGAGAATTTTGCGAAAATGCATGAAGTATAAATTATCAGCAGCTGATAGGAGAAAATTTCAGAAACCACCAAACATAAATTCTGAATAATCAAAACTGGGTGGTGAAATGATGAATGGACATAAATTAAAACTTGGGCACTGCTTTGATCATAGAGGTCCATGGACAGTGTTGAATCTCTGCAAGTGCAGCTGGGCAATGAGAATAATAAATCTGCTCAACCTCCAATATACTCACTAAATTATTTTAAAGTCAATTTACATTCTGATATACACCAACTATTTTCAGAGGCAACTCTAAAAAAAGGAAGTTGACAACAGTAAAAGCAAATTGACTTGGGTGTATGAAAAGAAGATGCTATAATACTTTGTAGACTACACGGTATTTACGAAGCCCTGAAATCTCATTTCCTAAGATTTACTGCCTTCTGATACTGTAGTCTGTCCACCCACAATCCATAAAGTATGTTCAGAAATACTGCAGCATTTTCCACTGTGCTGTGGTGGGAAACCCATGACATTTATAGAATTTGTCTTGTGTTCCTTAATATTTCCTAGAATGTCTGTCTTTATAACCTACTTTCACTGTGACCGTAGAGTAGGTTTGTTCTCAAATAATATACTTCTTCAACCCACAATGTGGTAACCATAATCATTAGATCAGTTGACATCAATGAAACAGATGGAAAATATTAGTTGTCACCACGTTAGGGCAGAATAATCTACCAAACAAAATGTTCATGACTTTGGTGCTGATTATGGCCAGAATACAGCTTCACTGAATGATTAGCACTCCAGAGCTTCCTGCCACCCTATCATATGTTCTTCAACAGAGAAAAGAGGCATTAAAATTTGTTTTTTTCCTTTGTATTTTGCTATTTGATTTGCACATGAAAGTAGAACTGTGAAAGAGTTCAGCATTCAGTAAGTTTGCTATGCATCTAAAATCTAGTCTGTTGCACTAGTTTTCCTATTTTGGAATATAATGTTTTGATAGATGAAATATATTTTGCTATTTTTTAATGTCATTAATTTCCTTTTAACACGCAAGATCTTCCTTTTAAATAAAATTGGTGTTGTATATTCTGAAGTTCAGTATATATTATCTTGATTGCATGGTTTAAGTAAATAATATTTCTTGCCAATGGGTAGAGATTAACACTTAAAACGTTAAATATTTCTGTTTCCTCTAAAGATGTTAATTAAATTTTATTTTTCATTGCGTCTTTTTTGATTAGCTTGTGAAACAACAAAGGGAGCAGACAGGCAACCTGTGCCAGGCCTCAATCTGCACTACTCTTGAGATAATGCTAAGATGTGTGCGCGAGTGGACTGAGCCAGTCACCTGCCAGTTTCCATTCATTCCCTATACAGAAGTATCTAAACCTCCATTTAGTGCCTCTCCCAAAGAGCACTGTCTACATCGGGAATTCATTAATGGGGGAATCACAAGCATGAACTGACATCGTTCCACTCTGTGATACAATTTAAATTTAAATTTTCCGTTCAACCATTGAGAAAATGCTGTATTGCACCATCCCACCTCCAGGGTAGTAATCTCTGGATTACCTCCAGTGCTACGAGCTGGATCAAACAGGGAAAGATTAGGATTGTCAAAGCATAGATGGAAGGATGGTGCCAAAGGGAGGATTTTAGGGTCCTGTGACACTGGGACTACATTTAGAGCCAGTGAAGGGTGTACAGTTGGCTTGACCTTTACCTAAACTGGAGAGGAACCTATGTCCTTGCGGAAAGGGTAAATAGGGCAGTGGGGAATGATTCAAACTATTTAGGGGAAGGAGGGGAAATCCACACTGTCAAAAGTGACTTCCCAAAGTGCTTTACAGCCAATTAAGTAGTTTTGAGGTGCAATCATTGTTGTAATGTAGGAAAACGCAGCTGTCAATTTGTTCACAGCAAGTACCCACAAACAGCAATGAAATAAATGGCCGGATAATCTGGTCTGGTAATGTTTGTTGAGGGGCAAATATTGGCCAGGACATTGGGAGAACGCCCCTGCTCTTCTTTGAATAGTGCCATGAGATGCTTCACGTCCATCTGAGAGGACAGATGGGGGTCTCATCCAAAAAACAGCACCTCTGACAGTGCAGCACTCCCTCAGTACAGCAGTGAAGTGTCAATTTAGATTATGTGCTCAAATCTCTGCAGTAGAGCTTGAACCCACAGCCTTCTGACTCAGAGGCAAGGGTGCTACCACTGAGCCAAGGCTGACATCTAATTAATACTCCATTATTTAAGAAGGGAGATCCAGGTAATTACAGACCTGTCAGTTTAACATCAGTTGTGGGAGAGTTACTGGAATCGATCATCAGTGACTGAGCACTTAGACCGCTATGAGCTGACCAAAGAGAGTCAGCATGGATTTGTGATGGGTAAGTCATATCTGACTAATCTATTAAATTTTTTGAGGAGGTCATTGGCATGGTGGATAGGGGGGTGATTATGGATGTTGTTTATATGGACTTTCAGAAGGTATTTGATAAGGTCCTGCACAAGAAATTATCAAAAATGAAAGCCTATGGAATTGAAGGTAACCTTGTGACATGGGTTGGTAATTGGTTGGGAGGTAGGATAAGGAGAACATTCTCTGATTGGCAGAGTGTGACAACTGGTGTTCCCCAGGGCTATGTACTGGGGCATCTGCTTTTTACCATATATATCTGATATACCTATCAATTCGTCCAATGAAAAGCGACGAGTTAAGAAAGTAACTATAGGTTTTTATTGACTAAATAACAGAGCCCACCCTCGTGGGTGATCGGATCCAAGAAGGAGGAATACCAGCCAGTCGACCACCTTTATACCTGGGCAGGTAGGTGGAGCCATGGGCGGAGTCGGCAGTGGCCAGCCCAGGTATAGCAGCGTGACAAGAGGCGACCTCGTACAGTGATACAACAATGTGAACAGTGATAACTATAGGGAAACGATCTAACAGTGATAACTATAGTGTAACGATAGTGAACGGTAAAAGTGGTTTACCACATTCACCCCTTGTTTAGATTTGAGTCCGGCGGGGTGAAGTGTACTACCAGTTCTGGTATGTCAGTCTGTCCGGAGGCCTCGTAAGCCTGTCTGATCGTCGCAGCGGCGGTGTTGCGTTCTCCGGTGTTAATGCTGACGTCTGCGAGGTAGGCGAAGGCTCTTGGGGTTCCGGCGTACCGTCTACCTGGGCTGGAATTGGGGGGGTGGTGGGGGGGGGTAACGGTGGTGTCTCCGGAGTGCCCGAGGGTGAGAGGTCTCGTAAGGAGACTGTGTCCTCCCGCCCGTCTGGGTATGCCACGTAGGCGTACTGGGGGTTGGCGTGCAGGAGGTTCACCCTCTCGACCAGGGGGTCCGTTTTATGGGCCCTCACGTGCTTTCGCAGTAAGACAGGCCCTGGAGAGGTCAGCCAGGTTGGTAGCGTGGTTCCCGTAGTCGACTTCCTGGGGAAAACAAACATTCGTTCATGGGGGGTGGCGTTAATGGCAGTGCAAAGTAGTGACCGGGTGGAATGCAGCGCCGCCGGGAGGACCTCCTGCCAGCGAGAGGTTGGGAGGCCCTTACACTTTAAGGCTAAGAGGACGGCCTTCCATACCGTCGCGTTCTCTCTTTCCACCTGGCCGTTCCCTCGGGGGTTGTAGCTGGTGGTCCTGCTAGTGGCGATGCCTCTCGCTAGTAGGAACTGACGGAGTTCCTCACTCATGAAGGAGGCGCCCCGGTCACTATGTATATAGTTTGGGAACCCGAACAAGGCAAAGAGGTCGTTCAGGCATTTAACGACCGTGGTGCTGGTCATGTCTGGGCAGGGGAAGGCAAAGGGGAAACGGGAGTACTCATCAACAATGTTGAGGAAGTACACATTACGGTCAGAGGACGGGAGGGGCCCCTTAAAATCGATGCTCAAGCGCTCGAAGGGGCGGGTGGCCTTGATCAGGCTTGCTCTGTCCGGCCTAAAGAAGTGCGGTTTGCACTCGGCACAGGTCTGGCAGTTCCTGGTCATGGTCCTGACCTCCTCGATGGAGTAGGTCAGGTTGCGGGCCTTAATGAAGTGGTAAAGCCTGGTGACCCCGGGGTGGCAGAGGTCGTTGTGGAGGGTCTGAAGTCTATCAATTTGCACGTTGGCTGGACAGTGAGGGAGTAGTGGCTCACCGTGTCTGGATGTATGAAGCTCTCCGTGCTTCCGCTGTCGAACAGGCAGGTCGTGGCGTGGCCGTCTACTTTGATGTCCATCATTGACTTGGACAGATGATGCGGGCGAGCTTGGTCCAGTGTGACGGAGGCTAGTGTGTGGCTAAGCGGGTCGCTGTAGTCTGTAGGTGAAGCGGTCGTCAGGTCTGGAGGTAAGCTGGCGGTCGAGCGTGGTGGGTAAAATGGAGGCGCCCACGAGGTGGGGCAAAATGGCGGAGAAGATGGCTGCCCCCACAACCCACATGAGGCACTGCTGGCGTCGGTTGCCTGGATCAAAGATGGCCACCCCCATTGCTCACACGAGGGGATGCTGGCATCTGTGGCCTTGATAAAAGATGGCCGCCCCCACAGTTCGCATGAGGCACTGCTGGCCTCTGCTGCTCTCCCTCTGCAGGCCTTCGCGAAGTGGCCTTTCTTCAGGCAGCTGGAGCACGTCGCGTTTTTGGCTGGGCAGCGCGACCTTGGGTGTTTCGCCTGCCCACAGAAGAAGCAGCCGGCGGCCCGGTCGCGGGGGTCCGAAGTCGCAGCCGGTACCGGGGGTGGCGGTCCCGATCGGGTCCGGGACGCCGACGCTGAGGTAGGTCCCGGGGGCGGCGCTACGAGGGGTATTGCGGTCGGGGTCGGGCCCGAGTCCCAGAGTCGCGAACTGTACCTGGAATACACCTCGAGGTCCCGCTGGGTCACTTCTAGGGAGTAGGCCAAGGCTGCAGCTGTGTTCAGGTCGAGGTCCTTTGATTTCAGCAGTCTCTGCCGTGAGTAGTCGGACCGAAGGCCTTTCACGAAGGCATCGCGGATGTTATCTTCAGTGTTTTCTGCAGCCGATACTGCTTTAAAGTCACAGTCCCTGCCGAGTGTTCGTAGCGCCCGTAAAAATTCAGCTACAGACTCTCCTGGCTGTTGCGGGCGGGATCTTAGGAGGTGTCTGGCATACATGGAATTTACCGGGCTCCGGTACTGCTGTTTCAGTAGGTTGATAGCGGCCTCGTAAGTAGTAATGTCCTGGATGAGTGCGTATACTTTAGGGCTCGCTTGGGCGGTCAGAACTCTTAGTTTGGATCTCTGAGGGACGCCGGATTCTTCCAGGTAGGATTCGAAGCAGCACAGCCAGTGTTTGAAGTCGAGGGCTGCGTTTGTTGCTTGTGGGTTTAGATCCAGGTACGGTGGTTTGAGGGCTCGCAGCCAAGCTGGCTGCTGTGGCTGTTGTAGCTGGGCGTCTGGTTGGTCGTTTGGCTGCTCCGTTGACTGGTTGTTTGGCTGCTCAAGTGACGACATTTTAAAATTTAGTCAATAAAATTGATATACCTATCAATTCGTCCAATGAAAAGCGACGAGTTAAGAAAGTAACTATAGGTTTTTATTGACTAAATAACAGAGCCCACCCTCGTGGGTGATCGGATCCAAGAAGGAGGAATACCAGCCAGTCGACCACCCTTATACCTGGGCAGGTAGGTGGAGCCATGGGCGGAGTCGGCAGTGGCCAGCCCAGGTATAGCAGCGTGACAAGAGGCGACCTCGTACAGTGATACAACAATGTGAACAGTGATAACTATAGGGAAACGATCTAACAGTGATAACTATAGTGTAACGATAGTGAACGGTAAAAGTGGTTTACCACAATATCTATATATATAAAAGGATCCGTCCGTCTGTTTGTCTGTCTGTCTGTATGTCTGTCTGTCTGTATGTCTGTCTGTCCGCTATACACTCAAAAGTTATAGAGCGTACCTACACATATGTTATATCAAAAGAAAGCTTACGATTAGGGGAGTCTCATAGGCATATTTACTTTTTGGTCAGACAAAAATTGTTCGGACAGTATACAAAAAACGTTCAAAAATCCACTCATTAGCGGTTGACCAATCCTACCGCTCATTAGCATTGAGTGACGTGATGGTTGACCAATCGTACAGTTCAGTGACCTGATGGTTGACCAATTGGTGCGTCACGGGGGGCGTTTCATTCCGTGTGTGGGCGGGACCTAATCCTGCAGCCTCCCGAAACGTAGCCGCCATTTTTTTCACTGCTTTTACTCAACAGCGAGCGGGGCAGCTGCGGCGGCCCGCTGGAGCGGGAGGTGAGTTGGGGTCACTCGGGCCGGGCCTGACAACCGCTCGGCCCGAGACACAGAGCGGGGGAGCGGCAGCGGCTGGCCGTCAACTGCGCGGCCCTGTAAACTGCCGTTTTACAAAAAAGCCTTGGCAATGCCGGGCCCCCCCAGCTAGTATATATATATATATATATAATGACCTGGATGAAGGAATAGAGACTTGCATATCCAAGTTTGCAGATGACACTAAGTTAGGAGGTATAGTAATTTGTGTAGATGGGAGCAGGAAGTTACAAAGGGACATAGGCAGACTAAGGGAGTGGGCAAAACTATGCTGATGGAGTTCAATGTGGGGAAATGAGAGGTCCTCCACTTCGGATCTGAGAAAGACAAATTGGAATATTTTTTAATGGGTCGAGACTAGCAGCTGTTGAGGAGCAAAGGGATTTAGATGTTCCTATACACCAATCACTGAAAGCTAGCGCGTAGCTACAAAACATAATCCAAAAGGCTAATGGAATGTTGGCCTTTATCTCAAAGAGGTTGGAATACAGAGTGAGACGGTGGTGCTTTAGTTGTACAGAGCCTTGGCCAGACCCCATCTGGAGTATCGTGATTAATTTTGGGCACCATGCCTCAGGAAAGATATATTAGCCTTAGAAGGGGTATAGTGCAGATTCACCAGAATAATACCGGGGTTAAAGGGTTAATTTGTGAGGACAGGCTGCGTAAACTTGGTTTGTATTCCCTTGCGTTTAGAATGTGAAGGGGTGATCTAATCAAGATCTTTAAAATGCTAAAGTGATTCAATTGGGTAGATACAGAGAAATTATTTCCTCTAGTGGGGGGAATCTGGAACAAGGGCACTCATTTTGAGAGCTATGCCAGTTAGGAGTGAAATCAGGAAACATTTTTTTCACACAAAGGGTAGTGGAAATTTGGAACTCTTCTCCCCAAAAGGCAGTGGATTCTGGGTCAATTGATATTTTCAAGACTGCGAGTGATGGCTTTTTGTTGGGTAAGGGTATATGGGGACTTGGAGAATGGCGGGTAGAGGGAGTTGAGGGAAAGACCAGGTGTGATATAATAGAATGGTGGAACTGGCTCAAAGGACTGAATGGCCTTCCGTTGTTCCTAAGTTCACCATATTTCAGTAGTAATGTTGAAAAATTGGTGCAACAAACAAAAAAATATAATTTCTTCCAAAATTCATCATTGCTTTTAAAAAACATCTTAACTGTAAGTGAATTCTATTGGTGTCTTTTCTTGCCTGGTATAGGAATAATACTACTTAGCAGCTCTAACTGAAATATGGCGAACTTAGGAACAATGGAAGGCCATTCAATCCTTTGAGCAGCTCAATAACATTTGCACCTCCTGACAAAGTGGACCTAAAATTATACAAATGTGTTCCTCATTGTTTATATCATATGAACTCCATTGCAGATTGTACAAGGAAATCTACACGAGCTGCCTCAGGTCATCTTTGTATCCTGACTCTACGTCACCCAGGTAAGTAAAAGAAATGTTTGGAATTCTTGAATTGAGAGTTCACCTGTTCCCTCTGTAAGCCATTAAGCCATTATGACAGCTTGTTATTTTATTCATAAATCACAGCTCATTGTTGGTGCCATTAGAAACCTAAGAATAAGCTGGTATTCTGCAACATTAACAACAGACAATGCATAGGAACATATTGCAAAATCCCAGCAGTTATGCACTCCTTTCAATTATTTATTTTAAAGAATAATTTCAGATAGCTTTAGGGAGCGACTGAAGGAATAATATCGGGGTAATGTTGATTCCTCTGCAAGTGTGACCATTGAAAAGTATTCTGACTTGTAGCACTGCCATAAAGCACAAGTGGGAGTGGGCTTACAAAGTCAAAGCAAAATGTATTATTATTCTTCAGCTTTACTTATAATAGCTCTGTGTAGTTTATCACACACAATTAATTATCAAGCAGGTAAGGTTACCACTTTGAAGAATATATCAGAATGTGTTGTGACATGACTACCAATTTTCTTAAGTTAAACTCAAAAACAAGGCTATGGTTCTGTTAGTCTTTAAGATATAGGGATCATTCCTGTTAAACTTAACTCCAAACTAAGGCGACGGTTGTTTGAACACCTGTCACGCCAACGCTCATTGCCCTTGGAATTTTGAAAGTTTTGTTTAATATTGAAAAGAAGAAATACAATGCAACTTCAAAAATAAACAGAGATTGAAACCATTTAGAGAGTACCAACATCTCATCCAGAAAATAGGTGCATGTAACAATAATAATAATGTACTGCTGCAGCCCAGTCCTCTGTTTGGAATGATAATCGTGTTTGTTAAATTATGACGTTGGCTTCTTAACTGAGAATCTGTTGAGAGCAATTCCATTTCTGAGTTTTAAGAACAATTGTTAAAATGTTTTCAAATTATTGAAGTGCCAAAGCAATATTTAAATATAATGAAAACACTACCCTGTTCAGTCACTTGTAGGAATGTTAGTGTTCTATTCTTTAATGCTTGGCTGAAATTCATCCTTAAGTAGTTTTACCGGTCCAAGTATATGTACAATATATGTATTTGTTTTTTTTTTAAACTATTAGAAAAGGATTTAAAAAAAGTCTTGTTTCCCCAGAGCAGAGGCCAGGTCTCCTCCATCGAGAGGAAAATAGATATAAATAAACCATTCACTGTAGTATCGAACAGTAGGACAGGAATTCTTCAACCAATATTCCTCATGCATTGAGTTTCCAACCTAACACAGGCCATGTGAGTGGAGAAGCCATGAGGGTATTTCTCCAAACAGAGGAAAACAAATCAGAGATGAGCTTTCCACATGATTCTCTCATACCCACAAGCAGCCAGCTCAAAAGTAGCATTGGTAAAGATTTGCCCTATCAATTAAGGAAACCTTAAAAAGAAGAAAATAACTTGGAAAATATGGGGATGGCGAAGGAAGATTTTTGTAATGATTTTCAATTCACATTTTAAATTATACATTTATCCCTGAAAAATCACCTGTATTAGGATTTTAACAGATTTCTGGTTTAAAAAAAAATCAGATTAAACACATTGGGTGAATTTTCACTTTGTGAAAATGAGAATCAGGCAGTGTGTAAAAAGGGTGGCTGACCTGCTACTGTCTGTTTTTCATTTTCTTTAGTAAAAGTGAACGTTAACCCCGTTGTGTTTTAATTAACAGTCGATCAGAAATCTTAGAGAAATGTGAACACAAAATAAATTGCGTGTAACATGTAGTGCAAAATAATGAATAGTTTGTCAAATCTAATACTTGAATTTTAATGGAAAGTTTAAAAAGTGTAACGAACAACCACATTCGGTCTGTCCATAAGATCACTGTTACATCATGCCATCTGGTTAGCTGTAGAGTGAAAAAACTAGAGCTGCACACTTGGAGTTGTTTATAAACACTGTGGCAAATTATAGAGCAGTGAGCCCGGAGTAATGTTAACCTCAGGAGACTATATCAGGTGTGAGGATGCTGGAAATGTATAAGATACTGTGGCTAGAGGGAGAATTTCAAGTATGTCGAAGTAATGTTGTTAGCTTGTGAATTAGGAAAAATAAATTGTTCTATGAGGGATAGCGGTGAAAACAGCTAACTGATCTGTTTTCATTAAAAAATTATACTAAAATATAATTTTTAAATGATATGAATTCTGGGTGAAATATAAACGAATATTTATGTTTTGTGAGCCATAAATGTATGAATTATTAATTTTTTCATTAATTTTTATAATGCATTTTCTCCCTTCCATTTCCTCATGCCCAATTCTTAAGTCACGAGGATGACCAGATGACCTGCCTCTGACATTGTGACTGTTAAACCTCATGCTAAGAGGTGAATGATAGAGATTGCAGTGACTCGTCCTTGCTGTGGGATCGTCCCTAGTTGTGCATGAGCCCATCCACATGACCAAGGTGAAGAATGTGGGAATAGACCAGTTAGCTTGACATCAGTAGTAGTGAAAATGTTAGAATTTATTATTAGGGACATAGTAACAGGACACTTAGAAAATCATACTATGATTGGGCAGAGTCAACACGGATTTATGAAGGGAAAATTGTGTTTGACAAATCTAATAGAGTTTTTTGAGGTTGTAACTAGCAGGGTAGATAAGCGAGAACCAGTGGATGTAGTGTATTTGGATTTTCAAAAAGCATTTGATAAGGTGCCAAACAAGAGGTTATTACACAAAATTAGGGCTCATGGGATTGAGGATTGGTTAACGGACAGAAAACAGAGAGTAGGAATAAACAGGTCATTTTGGGTTGCCAGGCTGTAACTAGTAGGGTACCGCAATGATCAGTGCTTGGGCCTCAGCTATTTACCACATATGAATTAGATTAGGGGACCGAGTGTAATGTATCCAAGTTTGCTGATGATTCAAAGCTAGGTGGGAAAGTAAGTTGTGAGGAGGATGCAAAGAGGCTGCAAAGGGATATAAACAGGTTAAGTGAGTGGGCAAGAACATGGCATATGGAATATAATGTGGAAAAATGTGAAGTTATCCACTTTGGTAGGAAAAACAGAAAAGCAGAATATTTTTTAAATGGTGAGAGACTGGGAAATGTTGGTATTCCGAGGGACCTGGGTGTCCTTGTACTCGCAGCACAGAAAGTTAACATATAGGTAGAGCAAGCAATTAGGAAAGCAAATGTTATGTTAGCCTTTATTACAAAAGGATTTGAGTATAAGAGTAAAGACGTCTTACTGCAATTATATAGGGCCTTGGTGAGGCCACACCTAGAGTACTGTGTACAGTTCTGGTCTCTTTACCTAAGAAAGGATATACTTGCCTTAGAGGGAGTGCAACCAAAGTTCACCAGACTGGTTCCTGGGATGGGGGGATTGTCTTATGAGGAGAGATTGAGTAGACTAGGCCTATATTCTCTAGCGTTTAGAAGAATGTGAGGTGGTCTCACTGAAACATATAAAATTCTTAAGGGGCATGACAGGGTGGATGCAGGGAGGATGTTTCCCCTGGATGGGGAGTCTAGAACCAGGGGTCACAGTCTCAGAATAAGGGGTTGGCCATTTAGGACATGGATGAGGAGAAACTTCTTCACTCAAAGGGTTCCGAATCTTTGGAATTCTCGACCCCAGCGAGCTGTGGAGGATCAGTTGTTGAGTATATTCGAGAGAGAGATTGATAAATTTTTGGGAACGAAGGGAATCAAGGGATCTGGGGATAGTCCGGGAAGTTGGAGCTGAGGTTGAAGATCAGCCATGATCTTGTTGAATGGCGGAGCAGGCTCAAATGGCCGACTCCTGCTCCTATTTCTTATGTTCTTATGTACCACATTGGTACTCCAAGAGCAACCTGACAGCAGCATCGACATTTTAGCAATTATAAGAATGGCAGGCTCAAGGACATATTAATGTGTCTAAACATAAAGTTCTGCAACTCTCTTTTAACCGACACCTAAATAATCGGAAATCTCTGTTAACCGGCAAAATTCAGGAGTAGGTTCAGGTAAGTTTTACTTCACATTAGTGGCAGTTCCTGGATCTGTGGCTGTGTAACTGGGGTTCGTGCACTTGTTGCTAAGCAACAGGGATGCTTGGTCTGTGGCCGGAGTTCCTGCACATGTTGCTAAGCAACAGGGAAGCCTGGATTTGTTGCTGTGTACGGAGCTCTTGTACCTTTTAAACTATACCTCTCTGTAATCCGGACTTTTTGATAAACCGGCACCACGCCGGTCCCGTTGGTGCCGGATAATAAAGAGTTTCCTGCAGTAAAAATCTACAGGCTTTTTAAAACCCAAGCTTGGTGTCTCCTAAAAACTGCTTCTTGATTTCTCTTTTCTCATCTATTTCTTTCAACTTTGATTGTATTCTACATTGAGTATTAGTCCTTCATCTAGATTTCTCAATAGAAAATACAGTAAGGGATAATTTCCACGCATGTAATTTTAGTTCTTAAAAATAGTCCCACAAAACAGCATAAATAAGATTTTCTTAACAAAATAACTGTTTTTAAATTGCTGTTGGTGTCAATGTGGTAGCATGTTTATCTTCAACCAGACTGGCTGTAGTCTGAAGTCCCAGTGCACGGTATATCTAGTTGTTGTCATCAGTCGTTTGGGCTATATCAATCATTAGGTTGTGAGCATCACCCAGGGATAGGAACTCTTCTCACTTGTACATATGAAGGGCTAATGAGGGCCCTCTAATGAATGTTTTATGAGGATACTATTGAAGAAGCACACTATGTGTCCCTCACCTGCAGCTTGGGTAAGAACACAAATGTGAATAGTGTTTTGCTAAATATTTTTATTGAGGCAGAAATATAACAGTTTTTTGCTGAACGATAAGGGAAGTATTAGCCTATCTAATTTTAGCAATGCTCAAAAGTAAGAAAAATAAACACAGAGGTACATCTCTTATTAATGTTTTTCTTTGTGCAACCTCAGTGTTCAAATTTCCATTGTATTTGTGATTTACAGAGTTGCTGTCTGACTATCTTTAATGACACAAAGCTCAGCTTATAGTTTAATAATCTACAGTGTAATATTACATAATTGCACAATTCGCCATTGTTGCTAACAATAGTGAGGACATCAGCAATATGGTGGTGTAGCGTCTTGGTGCTGTGCTATAGAGTGCAAGAACTCATCAAAATTCACCATCTGTGACATCGCCTGATCAAGCGGTCAAGGAGAGCTGGCAACCAAAAAGTGTGCTTCCCCAGCCACCTTTGGCCACTGAGCCACTTCCTAGTTCCTTAAAACAAAGCAGAATTAGCAGAGCCTAAAGAAAAGGTCGTATGCACACATGGCCTTGGTTGGTAAAGGTTCACCATATGGGTGTGTGTGTGGAACAGATGGGACCAAAAACAGAAAATAAATTAAAAATAAGAGATAAAAAGTATGTTCTCTACTCTTACTGTTTTTACCCATGGTGTTGTGGACATCTCTGGAAGCTGTGACCATGTTTTGTGTCAATAGATCTTCAATTCTTTTGCAGGTAACATTTCTCATGCTGATAGATAAATAAATCCCACGGAGTAGTGAGAAAAATAAAGTTGACTGATACTGAACATAATTTTTGTTTAGTTTTTATACTGTAACCTAAAAATTTCCTCTTGCAACATTAATATACGAAAACTTAACATTTTCATATGACACTCCCCTGTCTGCTATTTTATGGCAGGGTTTGTGCATTTAAAATAATTGGTTAATGCCTCTGTTAATTAATGGACAGAGGAATATTAATATTGCAAATTTTAATTTCTAGGCTATAGTTTCTGAGGTATCACCTGTTCAGACCCAAGCATGGCTGTTGAGAGCACAGCACCAAGCCATTGTACAGTGGTACTGCAGGTGTTTGCAATGTAGTTATTCCATTTTTAATGGGATGATCAGTAGCTGATACAGGGCAACTGTGTGTCCACTATATTCCACTGACATTATGATGCATTATCTGTATGCATTATCATATTATACATCCATTCATGAAACAGCAGTAAAGCTAGAAAACTAACTACAGCTTTAGTTTTACCACTAACAGCCAATACACAGGGAAACAGAAACTGAAACCAAAAACTAGCAATAAACTTGATGGGATGGAAATTGAGACCGCAGTAACAAGGAGAAATAAATATAAGATACAAGGTAATGGAAAAGCAAATGGAGTAAGTTATTCAAAGTTGATAAGAGAAAGCCACATAACAAAGAATAGGATGAACATCTTTAGTGGAGATTAGAAAATAATGTCTATATTATGTACTATATTACAACGTGGGACTTGGGCACAAATATCTAGGCTGACACTCCAGTGCAGTGCTGAGGGAGGGCTGCACTGTCGGAGGTGCCATCTTTCGGATGAGACGTTAAACTGAGGCCCCGTCTGCTCTCTTAGGTGGACGTAAAAGATCCCACGGCACTATTTTGAAGAGCAGGGGAGTTATCCCCGGTGTCCTGGCCAATATTTATCCCTCAATCAACATCACTAATACAGATTATCTGGTCATTATCACATTGCTGATTGTGGGAGCTTGCTGTGCAAAAATTGGCTGCCGCGTTTCCCACATTACAACAGTGACTACACTCCAAAAGTACTTCATTGGCTGTAAAGTGCTTTGAGACGTCCAGTGGTCGTGAAAGGCGCTATATAAATGCAAGTCTCTTTTTTTCTTTATAAAGGTATTGAAACATTCCAGCAACAGTTTAATTATAGGTGATAGCCTATGATCAGTAATTAGAACATTCTATTCTGATTAGCTACTGAAAAATCATAAACCTCAATAGAACTAACCACTCTAATGATTGAATTTCAATGTTGCAGGTGACCCCCCACTCTGCTCCTGAAAGTAGTGACTCATGTTGAAGTATAGTTCCAGCAACAGGATAGATGCTGAGAATTTGTTTCCCCTGGCTGGAGTGTCTAGAACTAGGGGGCATCGTCTCAGGATAGGGGGTCGGCCATTTAAGACTGAGATGAGGAAGAATTTCTTCACTCAGAGGCTTGTGAATCTTTGGAATTCTCTGCCTCAGAGGGCTGTGAATGCTGAGTCTTTGAGTGTATTTAAGGCTGAGATAGATAGATTTTTGGACTCTAGGGGAATCAAGGGATATGGAGATCGGGCGGGAAAATGGAGTTGAGGTCGATGATCAGCCATGATCTTATTGAATGACGCAGCAGGCTCGAGGGACCACATGGCCTACTCCGGCTCTTACTTCTTATGTTCTTATGTTCAACCCGCCATACCTTACCCAAATGGCCATTGTTCCGATGTGAACTGGACAGTGAGTGTTGTCATCCATGGGGGCATCAACCTTAGTTCCAATTCTGCCATCACTTGATATCTGCACATGCAGGGGTCACTGGATAGCAATCAGGAATGGTCATTTGGAATGTTTTTCCCTTCTCTAAGCCCTGGCATTTGAGGTCAGTTGTAATACCCATACTTCCATTCCAGCTGAGATCAACTAACTTGGTACAGACTAAGACTGTCTCAGGTTCAACAAGACATCCCTGGCTCGTCTGGCCATTTGCCTATTTTGTTATCAGGAAGCCCCTGTTCTCCTTTATTTGATTTGTTGTCTCTCTTTAGCCTGATAGCGTCATGCAGCATTCTCTAATTAAGAGAATGGGCAAGAAGGATGCAAATCTGTGGGATTTTCTGAGTGATGCAAGGATGACACAATCTTCAATTTCCCCTGGGTCCCTGTGCAGAATCATCTTGCTTCCAACATACTGTACTATTGAACCATTGCCATAAAGGCTCACCTGCATGTTGAGGGTAGGAAAACCTTTATACTTGATATACTGTACCAGATTGACTCAAGACATCTGTATCTCCACATTGGCAAAGTCAATCCTACCCAGGACTTTGTTGGATGATTTTTACTGCCACTTTTTTTTACTTTGGTTGTTGGAAAACCCAACACTTCCAACATTCTGCTGCATATAATTCTCATATAATATAGATTATAACACCCAACTTTATTAATTTGTTGCTTTTAAATTAGAACAAAATCCCAAAGAACCAAGGCATGAACAGTAACGCTAGGGTACTCTTGCAAACAATACTTACACAATAAGTAGTCATTTTATGCATTTTTCAGTTTTAGATACGTATTCTGTCCAATGGAATGCTAATACGAAACCTTTTTTGCTTCTCGTTCCTATGCATCTATTCATTCGATTTATTTCCAAGATCAGTCATACTGGCACAAAATACTGTCTAATGGTTAGACGCTAGTTTATAGCTAAAATAGCCTACACCCCATCCCACTGCTATTATGTGCCCATTTTTTTCTACTTTTCATATGTGTTTTCACGATGAGTAAAAATCGACACCACCGTAGATCCATTTTGCTTCAGGATAATTGCCTCCTGCTGGATGATCCATTGAAAATCAGGGAGAAGTTGATTGCCCCGCGCTTCTGCCTCTCCCAGTTGAAAGGAGATGCGCTGAAGGCGGCTATGAAGGAAAGAATACAAAGAGGGAAATAGGAAAATAAATTAAGGTGAATAGGGAGTGGTATCCTTCTGCTGTTTGGCGCACCATCTGGAACCTGCTGCTACAGTTGTAATACCTGTCCACTGAGTTTAGCGTTGCATACAACAAACGAGCGAACAACCTTGCTGGTTCAGTCTCACTGAAAGGAAACATTATTTGCACAATGGTTTATTTCAGTAAACAACTGCCATAGTAATTACAAAACACATTGCATTTATTTTAAAATATGTCCACCAATTGGGGCCAGCAAAATCCGTGACTGCGTCCTTCCTACCTATTAGGTAAGAATATCAGCTGTGTATCAAAGTTGCCTGAGAGGCAATGAGAATGGCAACTGGCGCCTCTGTACCGCCAATTATTTAGACACTGATCAAAAATAAGTGAAAATCCATAAACCGTGTTACCTGGTATTTTATGCGTGGCAATTTAAATAGAAATATGAATTACAATAAATTATCAGTTGCAATGAAGCCAGATCGTAAAGTTCGCAAATTAGGGTTGAGAAAAGGACATTTTCGAAGCTAATTCTTCCAATATCGAAGATTGCATTTAGTACAGGATAGAGTACCATTAAGTTTCAAATGATTTTCAGAGATGATGCAGTCCTAATTATAATATTGTTACTTGCAAGCCGAAATAGAGAGTCTGTGTTACACTATAGAAATCGAAGAATTATATCTATAGCTAGCATTTCGTTTAAGAAACCTCGTCAGCCATGTTATTCTTAGGTGCTGTGAGGATTTTACAGAGAATATATGGTGGCGTGTTTTAATTCAAATATCGAATATGATTTTAGAAAAGGCAGATTGATTTTTGCAAACATTTAACTGAGTCCAAGATAAGCAATTAAGAAGAGATTATAAAATACTCGTGATCGGCAACTCAGGAGCAACATGAGTGGAATGAATGTCTTATCGGATTGTAAAATGTTGCATACAATAATAATTTATGCACTTTTTAAAATAATAATTTTAATTAAAACAAACTCCATGACAACAAATCCCGGATTTAACCAATACATTGTGATAAAAACTCAAATTCTCCTAGAACTTGGTTAAAGTGGTCTTATTTATTATGCTGCGTTGAAATACCATTAATAAAAGACCAGGCTTCTAAAGACGGATAAAGCTGATCCTGTTCGAGACACCATCAATGGGACCCCGCTATTATAGTATTGTACCTCTCGCTCTTTCGAGAATCAATGAAGTACACGCCAGCTGAATATAAAACTATAGTTTCCATTAAAATAAAACAACTACATACAATATAAGTGAAACTCTTGCGTAGAATGCCAAACAATCAAAGAATTGCAATATTTATAAATTGCAACATTTTGCAAATAACTATTTTATTTACAATGTTTCGCTGATTTCTGAAGTAGTGTCGCTTCGCAAATAATGCAGTGGCAACACTTGGGTTTATTTCTGCAAATCGGGTAAAACCCCGTTCTGTTTCGCTGTTAATTTAAAACATTTCAACAACTTCCGAGCCCTTTTTTTAGATATATATATATGTGGCCATTGAGTTGTTGCTCCGCTGCTGATGCCCGCAGCGGCCGAGATGGCCACCAAGCAACAATGGAGCGCTCTCAATAAAGTCGTCTGCTGCCATGGCAACCAGCGGGCTGCGCCGCCTGCGGGTGACGTCAGCATTCCGAAGCTCGCTCCGTTTCGAAACGGGCCAATCACAAGTTGCCGACCGTTAAACCCACCCCCCCCCTCTCCTCCCTCCCCCTCTCCGGCACCCACAACAAACTGAACTTGATGCCGGCGCGAAGTCCCGCCTCTTCCAGCGCGCCATTGGTCCGTCTCCATCATGGGGCCGACTGCCGATTGGGCGGCAAAGCTGCCGATCACAGCCAGAGGGCGGGGTTTGGCTTTTTGATCGACGTTGACCGCGAAAGGCAGAGAGAGAGAGAGAGAGAGAGAGGGGGGTGGGGGGAGGGAGGAGGAGGCCGTCAGCGCGAAGAAAACATTTCCGCCATCAAGTTAGATCGACACGGAGGCATGGATTAAAAAGCGAGAGAAGCGAATCATTTCGCTTTTAAGAATAAATAGAGAAGGGAGAAAGGGGGTTGAAAAAAAAATAAAAACAACACACGGAAAGTGTGAAACAGGAAAGGGGATTTGTGTGTGTGTGTGTGTTTGACAGAAATGCTAAATGTTAAGTAACGGTGCAGGGCAGTGAGTGAGTGAGCCGGGCTTTGGCGGCGTGTGTGTGTAACTGGTATCCTAGTCACGGGCCGCCCTGTTGAGGGCGGAGTTTGCATTTTATATATATATATTTTTTTCTTCCCTTAAACTCTGACACGTCTGCAGTGAGTGAGTGGCATTGGCAGTCTGTCAATCCCTCACCAAAGCGGCCATCAAAACATAAAGAGTTGGCTCGTAAATTGATCTGGCTTTCACTGCTGGGGCAGTGCAAATAATTTTTATGATCTTTTCTTTTTTTTTTATTATTTCCCTTCTGTCTTTTGAAGAGGCAGCTACTTTTACTTGATCTTGTTTCTTTGGATTTTTTTTAATGATCTTGGATTTGCTTCTTTTTTAAAATTATTTTTCGCTTCTCCACACGCAACGTTGTAGTTTTTTTTAATTGTTTTTTTTTGGTTTATTTTTTTTTTGGTTAAAGGAGGAGGAGGGGGGGGGGGGCGGGTGGGGAGAAAGAGAATATAGACAAGTTTGGAAAAGGAATTGAAAGCAGCCAAAGCAACTGTCCCTGTCTTCTTCGGCTCCAGTGGTACCTGGTTCGAGTTTTTATTTCTTCTGTGTGCTGCTGCTGCGGCAGAGTATGGACGATCAATCCAGGATGATGCAGACTCATCCCGGTGTAAGCTTGGCTGGACACTCGGTACAGGGGGGCATGGGTTTGCCTCCACATGTGCAAGGACACGAAGGTGCAGACGGCGACGGAAGAAAACAAGACATCGGGGATATCCTCCATCAGATCATGACCATCACCGACCAGAGTCTGGACGAAGCACAAGCAAAGTTGGTTGCCTGCAAAACATTTTTTTTTTGTGTTGTTGTGTGTGTTTTGTTTTGCCTGTGTCGGATTTGATGTCTTTAGCGCTCAAATTCGCCGCCATATTTTTGACTTTGAGTGCTATAAATCTTGTTAATTACTTATTATTTTTTATATTTCAGGAAACACGCGTTAAATTGCCACAGGATGAAGCCGGCCTTGTTTAGCGTCCTGTGCGAAATAAAGGAGAAAACAGGTACCGCTCCGATTAATTTTAACACACAAATCGCTACACTGTTATACTTCTGCTAGCTGAACTCCAGCGGCATGTGCACCGCCATCTTGATTTCTATTTCTCTCCTATTTCATTTTGCACACTGTAATAATGCTTCACTAAATTTAACAATTCATAACGGTGATGCTAAATGAAATGTACATTAAAATCCTCGTATATCATCCATAACATAATCGCCTTTGGCATCTATAATAGAGCCGCCTTTGGCGCACTTTGCTGTATGCGGAGTAGAAAAGTAGCAGCGTGTTTAAGATTTTACATTACAAACTAAACTACAGTCGGACTTTTGATTAGAAAAAAATGACAATCGTATCGATATCTGGGACAGAATGGCAGTTGCAGCGTTGAAAGCGAATGTATTATGGTTTTTTTTGCAGTAATTTGAAGCGATTGCATTCAGTCGGAGATAACTGGTGACAGGCTTATTCAGAGTTCAGTGTTTTGGGAAATGCAATATTGTAAAAATGCAACCAAATTCATAGAAGCAGTCTTTTACAGAGTAGTTTGTTATGCTTCAATGTATATTAATTATAAGAAAATATATCTGGAATGCACAATGGTAGACTGGGGCTGTGCTGCTTTTAGTCTGATGACAGCTCATTTTCCTTGCGTTTGTGTACAGTCGAGAAGATTACCTACAATAGATTTTCAACGGGATATAAACAATGTCCCAACTCGCGTATAGTGAAGATAATATTTAAACCACTGCAGCTTTTAGTTTCTTACTGTGCATATCAGGCACAATAACATGTTCTAAATCTTCGCGTCTCAACTTTGAAAACGTTGAATATCCTACAACTCTGAGACCAGTTTTTAATGTTGAAAGTTTTTATTTATGATACGCCTTAGTATCCCGTTTAGCCTGAGATTATTGCGCACAGTGATGATGGAAGGGGGCTGCATTAGATGTTAGAGAAGCGGTCATTCCACCTAGATGTTTTCATCGGGATTCGTGAACCCTTTTCTCCTTTTGAGTGAGCACACGATAACGTTTCTGTGACATTTTCGCTGCTTGAAACAGGTTATTGTCGAGGCGTTGTTTAGGGTTTAACCGGAAGGTTTAGCTCGCACAACAAAGAAAAACGTAAAGTAAAAGATCAGAGCAGTATAGGCGGAAAAGAGTCTTCAAAGTTTGTGTCTCTCTTAGGTGCAACAACAGTTCTGAGGAACACGTTTCTTACGGTGTTTTACAGAGCAGGAAGGCAGATCATTGTGGAGATTCGGACTGGTTCTATTATCAAGTTTTCTACTATATTTTTCTTCCACCAGCGTTGATTAAATTGATGTATACAGCACTGGGTAAATCTAGAACAGTTGTAATTCAGATCTTTGTAAATGATCAGAATGGTAGCTAGACACTGGTACAGTAGTCACATTGCGTGAAATTGTAAATACGGTAGAACCGATCAGGGTACACGTATAACTGTCCAGCGAAATATAACATCTATTTTCCATCAAATACAGCATTAGAACAATTCTGAAGGGAACGTGTGGCGTTACATTCTGGAAGAGAAAGTAGGTTTTGCAGTGATGTTTGATTGTTGGGGGTTCAGTATTTGGCAGGACTTGGATGATAGCAAATCTGAGATGATGACAAATATTTCCACACGTGTGGTATTCTTTCCCGAGTGATGACATTTCTGACGCGATTTAAACGGGATTATGAAAAACGATTTTACTCTGGAGGCTTCTTTATCAGTTTTGCTTGGATTTGTCTTTATAAAAGAAAACACAGTTACAGGAAATGTGGAGACACTTTACCAATAACCCAGGAAGAAAGTTCGTCGGGAAAGCGAAAATGCCAGGCTGAGTCCTGCTGAAAAAAATGTCCATTAAGTTATAACTAAAGCAGAAACCATTTAATAAATTGCTTAAATAAATGTAATACATAAATAACAGATAAATCTGTTCCGAATGTTTGTAATCCTTAAAATATTAAATAAAACTCGGGTACATTTACTGCGTGAACAGAGGCGTTGTTACAAGAAATCCATCAGTTTATCGGCCCGATAAAAAAAGTCTTTAAAGGTTTTGTAAACTAACAATTTATTTAGGTATTTGGAGTGAGTATTTTTTTCATTTTTTAACCTTGCCATTTACTTGATGGTAATGAGGGAAATGATTACACTTTTATAGTTGTGTGTGTGTTTGTATTGGTTAGAATGCTAGGTCAGCACAAATACATCTATTGTTATGGAAGTGGTATATCACCGTGATATAAAATGCAGGACATTTGTTTTTTTTGCAGTATGTATACGCAATGTTTGGTAACAGCACTGAAGTTAGCAATAGCGAATAGCACCAGAGAAACCAGTCGTGTACTTGCTTTGTAGCGTCTGTGTAGCTAGTTTATTACTTTTTTGCTCAATTAATGCAGCATTGTTTTCCTCTAGATAGTTTAATTATGAACCAATATTTCTGGGTGGATTTTGGCAGCTGCACCATCCGGTTTATTTGTCTTGTAAATATCCACTCACACTCATTGTTGGGGTTATAAATACAGGGACTGATTTTGAAACATAAGACTTTATATTTGTGGGATGGGTTTGGGCTAACCTACACCTTTATCAATTTTATTAAGGCATCTTGTGCACATAGAAAGTCTATTCAAAAACGAGAATATCTGATACAACTAGATCAAAAAGTTAACCAGATTGTATGCATTCCTTCACTTTACCACAAGGTAGCAGGCTTTTTCTTAAAGACAGTAATCCCCCACTCCTCTTGAAGGTGTTTTTTACTCTTTATGGATCATATTTTTAACAGTTATCACTTTAAACAACTGATAAAAACTATGGAAACCTGGCTTCTGTCGCAAATAAATAAATGGTTTAACTTTTCATGGAAGTACTGCAAACTGGCTTTTTGTTGCAACGGATAGTATTTTGAATGTATCAGAATGTGCAGTGTTTAAAGCTAGGGTTTTAAATGAAGGATGTTATTAGACACGAGTCCCCAAAACACTCTATCTGCTTTCACCAGTAGTGGACATAAATGTAGATTTTTTTTTTGAAATGCAAAAAAAGTTTAGATTCGTGCAAGATGTCAGCAGGGTGTAGTTTGATGAGTCTTTCCCGCTGCTTCCGTGACAGGGAATTTTCTTTCTTGTGCAGACCCAAACCTCTGTTTAATTGACAGGTTTGATTATTGTAGGATTTCTTTTGGTATCAGCACACCCCATCAGATCAGGTTATCCCTCATTACCATACTGGTACCCTGTATTGGCCTTGATAACAATGGACTTGTAATTCACTGAAGCAGTTTACGGGTATGTTGGGCTCCATCAGTGTCAACGTTACCAATACAGAGAGATTAGTGTCTTTGAAATTAGATTGTAGAATTCATGCTAATGGTGTACTTCTGCTGGTCCCTGTAGGAGTTGTTGAAATGTACTTTAGGAAACTAGAAACGTGAGTAACAGCAGTTTGGCATATTCCTTACTTTATGTTTTCTTTAAAATGAAAACATTGTGAAGGTTTCACTTGTTATGGCTGTTTCAGTGATGCATTTTTGGTGCTTTTTATTGTGAGCATATCAAGAGAATTTAGACCATAAGTAAATCTACAGCATTTTAATTTTTACCATCTTTATTCCTTATATAGAATATTAAATTAAAATATAGGTTTTGGCTTTTCGTTAATCTGAAAGTCAGGTTTCTTTTTAATTCACAATATTTAAAGTATCTTTAATATTAAGTTGGTTTAAAGTTAACTTTTATGTTTTTGCTCCATAATCGTTACGGTCTTGGGTCATAAAACAAGTCAGTCCTTTTTTCAAATGTGAAATGGTGTCAGCTAATTCATTCAGCTACAATCTTAGTAGCTTGTCTATTAAAGGTAAAAAGACTGGATAACCTGCACTGAAAAAAATATATGGACAGCTGTCAAATAAACTTTTAAGATAGACTGCCAACTTGACTGAAAAAAGTAAATGACATTCATTTGCTGAAGCTGTCTAATAGTGTACTGGATGGTTCACCAGATTTGTAGCCATTGTGAGGCTTATAAGCGGAACAGACTTGAGGAAGATCATAAAACTTAATGAACTCCTAGGCTGCAGGAGGTGTCCGCAGGGGGAGTAAAAGGGCTGCTTGGCTGGTTTGGCTGGTTGTTGAATTCTTTATGCCTAAAGAAAGATGCAGAAAGTGATCACTGTTGTCTCTAAACCTTGCTCTCCCGTGTTATTTTGTGACTTTTTTGTTCGTTTCTTGTATAATATGGTAACATGGAAGCTTCAACATGATTACATGGATTTGTGTCTTCATCCTATATTTCACTTGTAGATAAAATAAGACCTAGTGTTCAATACAAATATAGTAATGCTAGGAAATAATTCTTTCCTTGGTGTGTATGTTTATGTTCGCTCTTGACAAGGCGGATGCTGCTTATGTTGTAATTGCTACATAATGTGCATAAATGAGCCTGCCTTCTAAATTGAACTTGTAATATATTTTTTCCAGTGATGGGGGGGATTGTAATTTCTGAAGCTGAGACTTCGGTATAGGTTGTTTCAATCTTTCATTTCTTAGACAATTTTGATTGACTGTACAAACTAATGAAAAAGGAAAACCGAACCTGTAACATTAAACTAATGATTTTAAAATTTATGTCATTACAGATGAAATTGATTATTCTGAGGAACCAATAGATAGTTCATTAACACTCGTAATGAAAAACACTGTTCATTGTTATATAACCTCTCTCGTTTCCTTAACGCAGTCAACATTGATGTCCAAGAATAACATAGTTCGCCAAGTTCTATATTAGATTGTTAGAATTAATATTTTAAAATACAATGGGATCCTGTTCTTATTAAATATAGCAGTCAGGGCATACTCAGGTGTTTCTTATAACCAGACATGTTTGTACAGTATTAGGGCAGTATGTACAAACTCAGGAGTAAATTGGGACTTGGTAAAGAGTATTAGAATATTAGCAACTTGCTTTAAGCTAAAATCATATCTACAAATGGCTGGTAATGAATCATCTTTTGTATGGAGGCAGAACTATAGTATGTTCTATGGGACTTGGGCAGATTTTTTTTGTAATGTTTTAGAAAAAGCTCTGAGACCCCCATGTCTGATTTGCAGCATATTTGTATATGGACGATTCTTCCTGATCTATCTGAGTCTTTTATTAAGCAACTAATTTCATGTTTCTGTTATTTGAGAGATTTATTTGGGTTACCCTCCCATTTGATGCTGTGAATTTACACTATGAGAAGAATGCCATGTTTGTTTTCACAGCAATCTACTTTTATGCTGTTGTCTTATCAAGGTGATCAGCATGGTTGAAATAGCACACCTCTGCCAAAGCCTACTTTCATGCATTAGATGCTGACCTCTTGTCAAGCTGGCTCTTGTTCAATAAACCATTCATGTCTTTAAGTATGAATTTGGTAAATAATTTATGTCAATATTTAATATAAATTTTTAACTTCTGTCAGTGCTCACTTTTATTGCTTTACCAAGCTTACTTGTTCATTCAAGCTAGCTGATGGATTAGTCTACCTTTCTCTTTGTTGTGGTCACTTGTTTAGAATAGATGAAATGGTTTTATTGAGATTGGCGTGTTATTTTTACAACACAAGTTAACCCCATGCCATGTAAAAACGAAGATATTTAAGGCTGCAAAAAAGTCTACATTTTGCACCTACCTACTGTTTGTTGTTGTTGAAATTGATAGCAAACACTACTGGAAGATTATCAGTAAATAGTTTGAGAACAACATATACTACAAGACTGAACAGAATGAATGATAAATATAAAATTGTTCTGGATTTATGGAATAACTTCCAGAATTGTACTGCCAATGTAAGTCAAATTAACCACAGGTGAAGTCAGCTTTTGCACCTACCGGGTTCAAGATGCGAGTCTCAATTTGAAATAATTAAGCAAATGGGAAACGCCATGTTTCATCTCACAGGGAAATGCTTCTCATTTTTTTCTCCTTTTGAATTTAGGAAATGTCTGTCCTACTTGTAGACTTTATTTGGTAGGATATCGGGATTGCCAGAAAGTTTTTTTTTTACATTTTCAGAATGTTTCGTGTTTTATCAATTTGATACATTCAAGAATCATTTTGTTTGATCATTTCAATAATTTAGCCAGTCCCTGTGAATTTGTTCATGGAAATATCTCCTTGTTTGACAGTCATTTTAGTAATTTAGGTTGGGCTTGAGTTTAAGGTTGGGGTGTCAGAATCTTTGAATACAATGATATGTAATTGTTGGATGGTTGATTTGAAGATGCTGAAATATAAACGGTTCCTGATATTACAATGCCAATGAATCAATTGGAAATTGAATAATTGCTTACTGTTTAGTTAATTGACAAGTCATTGAGTCACTCCATGTGGATGTGTTAAAGTACTTGGTGTTAATGGTTTTTGTATTTGTGGTGGATGTTTTCCATTTGTTGACAGTATGAAGTTGCATGTTTTCCTTGTTCCCATGAAACTTTCCATTTGCATTATATTCCATCCAGTCTGTATATTGAGTGTTATATTTTTTACACAGGCTAGTATTTTTACTTTATTATTTTGACTGTCATTAGTAAAAGTGAATTTGTGGATTATTTTCTCAATTAAGCATGATCTGAAATAAATGTTCCGAACTTCTTTATATTTTCACTAGTGGTCAGTCACATTGCTGATCTGAAAATAAGGTGACATTTGCAGACTGGGTTCCCATGTAAAGAAAAATAAATGCAGAAGCCCGCAATTCTGCAGAGAAAAAAGAAAAAGACAACCGAGAATTCAGTAGACTAAGACAAATCTGATAGTTGTTATCCATCTTCTGTTATTAGTGAAAAGCATTTGGCATTGAATATGGTGGACATATTTAATTCAGTCTCTCTGATCCTCTTCTATGGAGCACAGTAAACATTATGTTTAGGGCTGTAGCAGGATTCAATGTTCTGTTTGTTTAACACACATTCAAAGCTCATATGTCAAGTTCGACGCTTCATTACTGCTCTAATTCATGTTCCGTTGGCCTTGATCGTGCTTCTCTAGATGAATATTGCTATCTCAGACTCAGGACCTCTAAAGCTTTGGTACACTGGATGCCCAAAGCTTTGAAAGCACCAATAATGGTTTTGTTGCAGCCCTAATTGCACCAACAAAACAAACACTGGAATGTATTTTAGGTCTTTAGCTGTTAGTGTGGCAATTAGCATATGGATTGGCTGAAAAATGAAGTCCAAATGAGCTGGGGTT